>NC_040908.2:61720203-62025425 GCF_004126475.2 Phyllostomus discolor | reverse complement strand
AACTAGGTGGTTTCAACAACAACAATTTGTTTCTCACAGTTCTGGAGCCTCAAAGTCCAAGATCAAGGTGCCAGCAAGCTAGGTTTTATTCTGAGGCTTCTTTCCTTGGCTTGTACATGGCTGCCATCTCACCATGTGCTCACATGATGCATGCACACAAGGAGAGAGAAAGTATGTTTTTCTTATAAGGACACTAACCTTATTGAATCAGGACCCCGGCTTTATGGCTGCATTTAACTGTAATTGCTTCCTTAGAACCCCATCTCCAAATACAGCCATGCCAGGGGTTAGGGCTTCGACATACGAAGTTTGGTGGAGGACACAGACATTCAGTTCACAACATTCAATTATGAGTGGCTGCCTAGAGATCTGTGCTGAGAATTCTGAGTTCCTTCCCGGGCTCCCTGATTAGTGATGTCTATGTTGGGCTTAGAAAGGAGAGAGTGTGGTGGCTCGTGTACCATGTATTTTCTTGCCCTGTTTTATGTGCTCATCTTTGCCACCCTCTCTTGGCCCCAGTGCAATACCTGATGCGTACTTGGCCCTTGACACATTTTTTTATAATGAATCCACAAGTGAGTAGTGGTCTCAAGGCACACTCACTCCATGGTTTCACTTAAGCTCCACGGTAGCCTTTGAGTTAGGGCCTAATGATCCAATATGGTTGGAAAGCTCTTTTAAAGTGTTCGCCCTTCCCTTCCCTCACCTTTGCTGGTGGTGCTGCATTTATCTTAGACTATGCAGATGCCTGGACTAGAGTCTATCTAGATCACAGGTGGCTCTTGTGCCACTGAACCCTGGAGCAGCTGGGGCTTTTGCCCTTCCTGCTGTCTCAGCACCCCTCTTCCTACCTCACCCCAAGGCTTTCGACCCTGACCTCTGGCTGCTGTTACTTTGAATGAGAAGCAAATAGGTGCTGTGGCCTTGGTAGAGCAATGGAGGGATTGATTTGCCTTCTGAAGGGAGACAGGGGGCCCAGGAAAATCAAGAGCAGGTGAGGTGAATGTGATGGGGAGAGTGGTGTTATGTTTAAAGGGGAAACGTATTGAAATCACAAGTCTACCTGTTAGAACACAGTTCACGGGAACGTGAGGGTGTGTCTGTGTGTATGTATGGGCCTGTCGCCCTGCTCCCACGCTTAGCCCTGTTGCCTTAGCCAGCACTCGGGTCTGCCTCTGCCAGCCTGGCCGTGTGTCAAGTGGCTAAGCCCCGTGTGAACTGCTGCATGTGGACTTTTTACCCTGGCCCCACTCCTTCTCTGGGCCTGCTATGGCCTGATGTGACCTCTCCCTCTGCCCGTTGGGCACTGGTTCTCAGCCAGTGCCATACCTATGCTGTGACATGTGCTCCTGCCCATGAAGAGCAAGTGGCCTGTGCTAGCAGCAGGACCATCCTGTGTGTTGGGAAGGCCAGAGGCAATGACACTGTCTGCTTGGGGGAGCAAAGATAAACCTTCCAGGTGGGAGGGGCAAATGAGCAGACTCAGGCTGCGTGGGCATGTTTAAGCCAGCACATCTCCTTTTTTGCAGGCAGAGGACGGTGGAGCAGGGGCAGGGGGAGGAGACAGATCTGGATGGGTAGCTGGGGCTATACTGCACAGCAAAGCGACAGACCAGGTGTCTGCTCTGTGGGGTTTGCAGCCTTTTGAATACAGTGAGGATGGTTTGGTGTCCTTACCCAGGGGCATTGTCATACATGGTTACTGTGGGAGAGAAGGGGGCAGAGCCCTGCTCCACTCAGCGTCTGAGGGGACCCAGGGCCTGGCCTCCAGCGAGTTTCCCAAGGCTGGATGAAAGGACTAGGATCACTTCCCAGGACCCCCACAGGCCTTCCCAAGACACACCCAGAGGGCATTGGCCTTTCCATTTCTTCAGCATCTTCCTAGAGGTCCCACTAGTCCAGCCAAGAAGGCCTCTGGGCCCCTGGGAGTGGAGTCATAAGGGGAAGATGAGGACGCCCCATCCCTACCAGTGTCTGGGGCTCTGAGAAGTGTGCTGAAAAGTGACCAGGTCTCCACTCAAAGGCCCAGTCCTGTTAGAAGAAACCTGGGTGGCTCCTTCTCTAACAGTCTGCTTACTCCCCAACAAAGTTATTTAATGTTCATTGCATTGTAAAAATGGAATGTTTTCATATTTATTTTCAGCCCCTTATATGTCTTCTACAATGGGCTTTCAGAAGGGGGCCAGAGCTGTGCCGCCTGTGAAACCCTACCCCCTGCTCAGCCTCTCTCAGCTCCCTGCCTCCCTCACTAACAGAGCCCCAGCATCAACCAGGCTGCCCCCTTAGCCTCTAGTTAGCCTAAGCCCATAGCAACCCCAACCCCTTTGCTCTTCTCTGGCCAGACCCTGGCCAATGACAAACAAGTGACTTCTAGGAACATACATTTTTTCATGTGTAGAGAAAGCTGTCTTTGTCCTTTTCCTTTGCTGTTCACAGTCCTGTGAACCTGTGGAGCTCAGACAGCCATTCCTGTGGCCACTGGGAAGACCAGAGAACCAGAGGGCTGTCCTCTGACCCCAACATGGTCGAACTGGTTGTGACCAACTTCAATTCTGCCTTGTATTTTAAAGTTAATATGTTGTCATCAGTCTTACATTTTACAAGAAGGACTATGCCTTTCATTGTGTTCCTTATTTTAAGAAATTCTGCATAGCTCGTCAGTGAAGTCAGGGGAAGATAATTATCACCTGAAATGGTGGGTGAGATCCAATGCCGATGTCAAATATAGTGTGAAATGTGCATGACGAATTCCTTCATCTACAACAAATGTCTTAGCAAATGTTACTGGAATATACATATTCTGGTCTCAAGGCTATAACTCAAAAATTCTTAGAGCTATTACAGCACATTTTGGGGTAACTATTTGCACTATTTCAGGTAAACCCTTTGCCCTTCTTAAGAAGTAAATTAGACTTAGAAACTAAATTTTATGATGAAACTATACAAAAAAAGTATGGTAACAGGTAAGTAAATAGTTGTTAATTTTTTATGGACATAAAATTGGTATATAACATTAAGAGTTTCAGGTGTACAACTGAAATAGAATTTTATGATGAAACTATATAAAATAGTATGGTAATAGGTATGTAAATATTTTCAAACTTTTTTATTGAAGTGAAATTGCTATATAACATATTAGTTTCAGGTGAACAACAGAGTCATCCCCACTGTAAGTCTGGTTACCACCCCTCACCATCGCCCACCTCGCCCACACCCTCCCCCTCCGGTAACCACCGATCTTCTCTGTACCTATGAGTATGTCTTTGTTTACTTTAATTTTTTCATTTGTTTTTTAGATTCCACATATAAGTGAAGTCGTAGAGTATTTGTCTTTCTCCATCTGACTTATTTCACTTGGCAAATACTCTTTATTTCCATCCATGTTGTTGCAAATGGCAACATTTCCTTCCTTTTTATGGCTGAGTAACATTCCATTGTAGATATGTACCACATCTCTTTATCCATTTATCCATCGATAGACACTGAAGCTGCATCTGTATCTTGACTATTATAAATAATTCTGCAATGAAAATAAGGGTGCACATATCTTTTCAAATTAATGTTTTTGTATTCTTCAGAAACACCCACAAGTGGAATAGCTGGATCACATGGTAGTTCTGTTTTTAATATCTTGAGGAGCCTCTGTACTGCTTTCATGGTGGCTGCACTAATTTCCATTCTACCAGCAATGTTTGAGGGTTCACCTTTTCCCCACATCTTCTCCAAAACTTTGTATCTCTTATCTTTTTGACAGTAGCCATTCTAAACAGGTATGAGGTGATGTTCCACTGTGGTTTGGATTTGCATTCCTTGATAATTAGTAATGTTGAATATCTTTTCATGTGCCTCTTGGCCATCTGTATATCATCTTTAGAAAATGTCTATTTCAGATCCTCTGCTCATTTTTCATTGGGTTATTTGGGTTTTTGTTGTTGTTGTTGTTGTTGAATTGTATGAGTTCTTTATATATTTTAGATATTAACCCCTTATAGGATATATGACTTGCAAATATCTTTCCCTGTCAGTAGGTTGCCTTTTCATTCTGCTGACAGTTCCCTTCACTGTATAGAAACTTTTTAGTTTGACGTAATCCCATTTGTTTAATTTTGCTTTTAGTCTTAGATCCAAAAACACATCCTATGACTGGTGTCATGGAGCTTACCACCTATGTTTTCTTCTAGAAATCTTATGGTTTCAGGTCTTACATTCAAGCCTAGTTTCATTCTTTTACATGTGACTTCAGTTTTCCCAGCACCATTTATTGAAGAGTGTCCCTTTCCCATTGTATATTCCTGGTCTTTGTGTCATAAATTCATTGTCCAAATATACGTGGGTTTCTTCTGGGCTGTCAGTTCTGTTCCATTGATCTCTATGTCTGTTTTTATGCCAATACCAACTGCTTTGATTACTATACATTTCTAATATATATTTAAATGAGTGAGTGTGATACCTCCATCTTTGTTCCCTTTTCTCAGCATTACAGTGGCTATTCAGGATCTTTTGTGGTTTCATACGAATTTTAGAATTATTTGTCCTATTTCTGTGAAAAATACCATTGGGGTTTTAATAGGGATTGCACTAAATCTGTGGATTGCTTTGGGTACTATAGACATTTTAACAATATTATTTCTTCCAATCCATGAGCACAGAATATTCTTTCATTTATTTGTATCTTCTTCAAGTCTTTCATGAATGTCTTACAGTTTTCAGTGTACAGATCTGTTACCTTCTTTATTAAAATTTTCCTACTTATTTTATTCTTTTTGATGCCATTATAAGTGGAATTGTTTTATTTTTCTTTATTTAGATTTTTTAAAAATATATTTTTATAGAGATGGTGAGGGAGAAAGAGGAGAGAAACATCAATGTACACTAGACACATCGATCAGTTGCCTTTAACACACCCTCAACTGGGGACCTGGCCTGCAACCCAGGCACGTGCCCTGACTGGGTATAGAAACAGCTACCTTTCAGTCTGCAGGACAGTGCTCAATCCATTGAGCCACACCAGCCAGGGCTGGAATTGTTTTCTTAATTTCTTCTCTGGGGAGTTCTTTATTAATGTATGGAAACACCACAGATTTCTGTATATTAATTTTACAACTTTACTGAACACATTTATTAGCTGTAACAGGTTTTCATTTATCATTTCTAACAGGAGTCTTTATGGTTTTCTCTAAATAGTATCTTGTCATCCACAGTTTTACTTTTTCTTTTTTTTTTAATTTGGATGCCTTTTATTCTTTATCTTGTCTATTTGCTGTGAGTAGAACTTCCAATGCTATGGCAAATAAAAGTGGCAAGAGTAGGCCTCTTTTTCTTGTTCCTGATCTTAAAGAAAAAGCTTTCAGCTTTCCACCATTGAGAGTGTTAGCTGTGGGTTTTGTCATATGACCTTTACTGTGTGGAGGTACATTCCCTGTATATCTACTTTGTTGAGAGTTTTTTCTTATCATAAACTATATTGAATTTTGTCAAATTGTTTTTCTGCATCCATTGAAATAATCATATGATTTTTATTCTTCATTTCGTTAATGTGGTATATAGCATTGATTGATTTGCTGATATTGAGCCATCCTTGCATCCCTGAACTAAATCCCACCTGATCTTGGTGTATGATCCTTTTATTGTGTTGTTGAATTCAGTCTGCTAACATTCTGTTGAGGATTTCTGCAACTGTGTTCATCACAGGTATTGACCTGTTTTCTTTTATTGTGCTATCTTTGGCTGGTTTTGGTGTCAGGGTAATGCTGGCCTCATGAAATGAGTTTGGAAGTGTTCCCTTCTCCTCAGTTTTTTAGAAGACTTTGATATGGATAGGTATTAAATCTTCTTTGGTTGTTTTGTAGAATTCACCAGTGAATTCCAGTGAAGATTCTGTCCTGGAATTTTGTTTTGGGGGAGGGTTTTTTTGTTTGTTTGGTTTTTAATATTACTGAGTCAATGTCCTTACTAGTGATCAGTCTATTTGGATTTTCTATTCCTTTATGATTCAGTATTGGGAGACTGTACGTGTCTAAGAACTTATCCATTTCCTCCAGGTTGTCCACTTTGTAGGTGTATAATTGTTCCTAATGTACTAGTCTCTTATAATCTTTTGTATTTCTGTGGTATCTGTTGTAACTTCTCTTTCATTTCTGATTTTATTTATTTGAGCCTTCTCTTCTTTTTTCTTGGTGAGTCTAGCTAAAGGCTTATGAATTTTGTTTATCTTTTCAAAGAACCAGCTCTTGGTTTCATTAGTTTTTTTCTACTCTTTTTTACTCTCTATTTCATTTATTTCTACTCTGATCTTTTCTACTTCTTTCTTTTACTAACTTTGGGCTTTGGGTTTTTCCAGGTTACTTTACATTTAAACTTAGATTTGAGATTTTTAAAGCAAAATTTGCTTATTTATTTTTAGAGAAAGGAGGGAGAACAAAGGGAAGAGAAACATTAATGTGTGAGAGAAACATCAATTGGTTGCCTCCACACACCCCAACCTAGGACTGGGCCCACAACCCAGGTATGTGCCCCGACTGGGAATCGAACCAGCAACCCTTCACTTTGCAGGACAATGCTCAACCAACTGAGTCACGCCAGTCAGAGCTAGATTTGAGATAAAAAAAATAAAGTTAGTTAAGATTTTTCTTCTTTTTTGTGGTAGGCATATATTACTATAAACTTCTTCTTTAGGATTGCTTTTGTTGCATTTCCAAAATTTTGGAATGTTGTATTTTCACTCTCACTTGTCTCAAGATATATATTTTTTTAATGTGTCCTTTAATTTCCTCATTGATCCACTGGTTTTTCAGTTGCATGTTGTGTAATCTTCACCTATTTGTTATTTTTCCAGTTTTCTTTTTGTGATTGATTTCCAGTTTCATACCCTTATGGTCTGAAAAGATGCTAGATATGATTTCAATCTTTCTAAATTTACTGAGACTTGTTTGGTGGCCTAACATATAACCAATTCTGAAGAATGTTCTGTGGGCACTTGAGAAAAATATGTATTTTGCTGCTTTTGAATGGAATGTTTTATTATATATTTTATCTGGTCTAAAGTGTTGTTTAAAGCCAATTTTTTAATTAACTTCCAGCCTGGATGATCTATCCATTGCTGTGAGTGGGGTATTAAAGTCCCCTGCTATTATTGCATTGCTGTTGATTTCATCCTTTAATAATTGCTGTATATGTTTAGGTATTAGTATGTTGAGTGCATATATATATTTATAATTGTCATATCTTTTTGTTGGATTGATCCCTTTGTCTGTATGTAATGTCCCTCTTTACCTTTTGTTACAGTCTTTGTTTTAAAGTCTATTTTGTCTGATATGAGTATTGCTACCCCAGCTCACTTTTGATTTCCATTTGTGTGAAACATCTTTTTCTATTCCTTCACTTTCAACCTGTGTGTGTCCTTACAGATGGGTCCTTTTATTTTTATCCACTTAGCCACTTTGTTTCTTTTGACTGGAGAATTTAGCCCATTTACATTTAAAGTAATTATAGATAGGTATGTACTTACTGACATTTGTGAATTGTTTTCTTGCTGTTTTGTAGTTCTTTATTTTTTACTTCTGTATATTTTTATTGCTGTTCAAGTACAGTTGTCTCCATTTTTCCACCACCACTTTCCCCCGCCACACCCCCATCCCCCACCCTCAATCCTACCCCTCTTTGACTTTGTCCATGGGTCCTTTATACGTGTTCCTTGATGACCCTTCCCCTTCTTTCCCCCATTACTCGCCTCCCCATTCTGGTTACTGTCAGTTTGTTCTTTATTTCAATGTCTTTGGTTATATCTTGCTTGCTTGTTTGTTTTGTTGATTAGGTTCCACTTATAGGTGAGATCATATGGTATTTGTCTTTCACCACTTGGCTTATTTCTCTTAACATAATGCCCTCCAGTCTGTTCCTTTCTTCTTCTCTTGTTCTCTTTCATTTAGTGTATGTGCAGATTCCATTCTTGTTATATTTTGTGTATCTACTGTGGATTTTTGCTTTGTGGTTACCATGAGTCTCTCATATATCAACCTATATTTGTACTGGTCTATTTTAGGTTGATGGCAAGTTAAGATCGAACATATTCTAAAACTCTACATTTTAATTCTCTCTTCTATATTTTTTATGTCAAATTGTATATCTTTTTATTTTGTGTATCACTTAAGTAATTGTTTTAGTTATAACTATTTTTATTATTTTTGTCTTTTAACTTTGTATTAGATTTATAACTGACTAGTTTGTTACCTTTGCTATATATTTACCTTTACTAGCAAGATTTTTACTATCTTATGTTTTCTTTTCAGCTTACAGAAATCACTGGTTCAGCTGAGGTGATCTCTAGTTTTTCTTGTCTGGAAAACTCTAGCTCTTTGATTCTGAATGCTAATCTTGCTGGTTACAGTATTTTTGGTTGCAAGTTTTTTTTTTTCTTTCAGCACTCTGAGTGTATCATGCCACTCCCTGCAACCTGTAAAGTTTATGCTGAAAAACCTGGTAATAGTCTTATGGAAGTTCCCTTCTTTGTAACAAGTTGTTTTTCTCTTGCTGCTTTAAAGATTCTCTCTTTATATATAACCTTTGACATTTTAATATAATGTGTCTTGGTATGAATCTCTTTAGGTTTATCTTATTTGAAAATTTCTGTTTCCTAGACCTGAATGTCTGTTTCCTTCCTCAGATTATTGCCATTATTTCTTCAAATAAGTTTTCTGCACTTTTTCTCTCTCCTACCCTCTTGGGACCCTTATGATTTGAATGTTGTTTTGTTTTAAAGTGTCCCATGGGTCCCTTAAATTATCTTAATTTGTTTCAATTTTTTTTCCTGCTCTGTTTGGGTGATGGCCCCTGATTGGCAGAAAGATCACTGATTCTTTCTTCTGCTTCATCTAGTCTGTGGTTGAATCCCTCTGGTGTATTTTTTTTTTTTTTTTGTACAGTTATATTATTCACCTCTTTGACTTCTGTTCGGAACTTTCTTATATATTTTATTTCTTTGTTGAAGTACTCACTGTGTTCATTTATTTTTCTCCTGAGTTTGATGAGCATCTTTATGACCTTTACTTTGAACTTTTTTATCAGGTAAACTACTTGTCTCTGTTTCTTTTAGGTTTCTCTGTGGAGTTTTGTCTCTTTTTTTCTCATTTGGAACATATTTCTCTGTTTCCTCACTTTGCTTAATTTTCTGTTTCTTGCTATGTATTACACAAAATGGCAATCTCTACCCATTTTGAAGAAGCGGTCACAGGAAGACTGGGAATGTGTTTCAGTCTGTTGTTTGCGCAATGTCCTGGAAGTAGTATAGCCTGCCAAAAACTGTCTCTCTGATTGTTTCATTCCCATGGGGCCCAGTAACACAAGCCCCTCTTGCCACCCACACCAGACATTCAAGGGGAGTCTTCTGTGTGGACTGCATGAAGCTTCTGGGTGTGGTGGGGTAAGGCAACAGTGGAGCACTGGGTGGGAAGAGGCTGACTGCCAGTTTGGCTGAGTGGGTCCGCAGGAGAGCTCAGCTTAAGGCAAGCGGTGCTATCATTGTTGAGGAAGAGTGCCAAAAATGGCACTTGCCAGTGTTGGGCTTTGATGATTGTTTTATTATCTAACAAAATATAATGGCTGGCTCAGGTCTTGTCTTTCTAAAGTACTCGTGTCAATAGACTCCCATCCTCTAAAGGTTATTCATTAACTATAGACTCAGGCTTGCAGCCTTGAACTTGAATTAAACTTTTCTAGCCAGGCCTGAATTTAAGAATATGTGGCTTATAGTTTCCTATTTCTGCAAAACTGTTGAACCATTAAACATTGATCATTTAAGCCCAGTCACCTGGGTTTTCTGTTTTTGCAGCCAACTTCATTCCTAACTAGCACAGAGAATTCCCATTTGGGATTCCAGGAAAGCATTTTCTATAGATACATTTTCCATTCTAGGGTTCCCCATCACAGCTGCTCATGTCCAAGCCTTCCATCATTGCCCCCCACCTTCCCAGTCTATCAACTACCTCTCAAATGTATTTTGAATTAGTTTATTTTTTTCTATTCTTTACCACCTGTGGAGTCCCAGCACCTGTGTGACTTCTTGTCTCAGCTATTCAGTAACCTCTCAAATGATGTCCCTGTTCCCATGCTCACCCTCTTTGAAGCAGCCAGAATGATTTTTTAAAAGTATAAATTTGATCCTGGCACTCCCATCCTCAAAGTATCCCATAGATTCTCTTTGGGCATTCAATAAGATGCTAAACCTATAGAATAACAAATTACCACAAACTTAGCAATTTAAAAGAACACACATTGTAGTGCTGCCTGAGTGGCTCAGTTGGTTGCACCAAAGAGTTATGGGTTTGATTCCCGGTCAGAGCTCATACTTAGATTGTGGGTTCGATCTTCGGCCAGGGCACTTGCAGGGGGAAACTGATCAATGTTTCTCTCTAACATCAATGTTTCTTTCTCTCTCTATCCCCACTCCTCTCTCTCTAAAATCAATAAACATATGCTTGGGTGAGGATTTTTTTAAAAAATCAATGATTTAAAAATAAAAACGAGCACAATGTATAATAACAGTGTCTGTGGGTCAAGAGTCTAGGGATGGCTAAATTGGGTCTTTGGCTCAGGGTCCCACAGGCTGCAGTGAAGGGTTAACTGGGCCATGATCTCATCTGAGCCTCAGTGGACCTCTTCCATGATCACTGGTTATCAGTAGAATTCAGTCTCTTGAAGGTGTAGAACTGACCCCCAACTCCTAAAGTCTGGTTCAGGGTTCCTATGTGGCTCTCTCCACACCATGACAGTTTGCTCCCTCAAAGCCAACATAAGAATGTCTCTGCTGCTTTTTATGTCTCTAACACCTGAACCTTTTAAGTCATAACATAAAATTTACCATTTAACCATTTTCAAGTGTACAGTTCAGTGACATTGAGAATATTCACATTGTTGTGCAACCATCACCACCATCCATGAACAGAGCCCTTTTCATCATGCCAAATAAAAGCTCTATACCTACTAACTAATAACTCCCCCTTTTCCCCCTCCCCAGCTTCTGACAACTACCATTACACTTTTTGTTTAGATGAATTTGACTACACTAAGTGCTTCATACAGTATTTGTCCTTTTGTGAGTGGCTTGTAGACCCTCTTTTAAAGGGCTTACCTAACCTACTCAGGTCTGCTTATGATAATCTTCATTTTGATCAACTTAAGATCAACTGATCAAGGACCTTAATTACATTGGCAAAATTCCTCCAACTTTGCAGTGTAATGTAACTATCACAAGAGTAACATTTCATTGTATTCACAGAGCCCACCCACACTCAAGAGGAGGGATTATACAAGATGTGTACTCAGGGGGCAGGAATCTTGGGAGCCATCTTAAACTCCTGCCCACCACTGATGGCTTCCAAGGCCCTGCATGATTGGACCCCTACGTTTCTCTCCCTCCTGACCTGATTCAAGTTATTGTCCTCAGTGTCTGTCCCCCTTTGGCCATACTAACCTTCCTATGCTTGAAATACCAACCTCTTTATTACCTCTAGGCCTTGACCCCATGCTACAGGAACTGTTCTCCTAAACTCTTCACCTGATTAATCCCTACACATTCTTCAGGTGTTAGCATAAAAGTATCTCTTATGGGAAAGGCTTTCCAGAGTTCTCCAAACTAAACAAAGACCCCACTACATCCTTCTAAGACTTTACTTTTAATTCAAACATATCAGAATGTATAATCAGATATTTATTTGTGGTATGTGTTTAATGTTGGTTGGTCTCCCCACTACATGGAAGCTATGTGAATGCAGTGCCCATGTCAGTTTTATTCCCCACTGTATCTTCAGCACTGTGAATAGCACCTGGCACTTAGGAGGCTCCTAATAAACATTGATGGACTGATTGACAGGCTGACCGACTGAAGAAATGGGGAAGATGCCAACAGAGTCAGCCACAAGTTTCTTCCCCATTAAGCTTCAGAAGCAAGAAGCTGAGGATTATTCTTATTAGTAGTGTTAATTACTGTATCAGCAAAGATACAAATGAGGTTGCAGAAACAAAGATACCTTGAAATACTTGAATACAATGGCTTAAATAAGATGAACGTTCATGTCTCTCCCACGAAACTGGTGAGAAGTAGGTAGGTAGTATAAGGTAGACCAGTTGGTTTGGAGAAGTTGGTGGTGGTCACGTTCCTTCTACCTTGTGGTTCCACCATCCCTCAAGGTTTACTCATTTATATTGTCAAAAATACCCATCCACTAGTGCTATGTTCACATTCCAGCTCACAAGAGAGAAGAAACATGGAGGACAAGCATTTACTGCTATGTGATTGAAAGTAGCACACATTACTTTTATTTACATCCCATTGGCTCAGTTGAATCACATGGTCACATCTTACTGCAAGGGAGACTGGGAAATAAAGTATTTAGCTGGGTGGCCATAAACCCAGCTAAATGTCAGGACTAAATTTTTTTTTTAACTGTTAACACTATTACAGATGTCCTCATTTACCCCCACCCTTTGCCTGCCTCCACTCAGCCTCTGCCCCCACCCCCTTCTGGCCATCACCTCACTGTTGTCCGTGTTTATGAGTTATACATATATGTTATTTGGCTAATCCCTTCATCTTCTTTCATACAGCTTCCCTTCCCCCCACTTCTGAAGCTGTCAGTGTCTTCCATGTGTCCATGCCTCCGTTTCTCTTTTGTTCAACAGATCCCACATGTAAGTGAGATCATATGGTATTTGTCTTTCTCTGACTTGCTTATTTCATTTAGCAAATACTCTCCAGGTTCATCCATGTGTTGCAAAAGATAGGATTTCCTTCTTTTTGCGGTTTGAGTAGTATTCCATTATGTTAATGTCCCACAACTTTTTTATCCACTAATCTACTGATGGGCACTTGGACTGTTTCCAGATCTTGGCTATTGTAAATAATGCTGCTATGAACATAGTGGTGCATATATTCTTTTGAATTGGTATTTTGGGATTGTTAGGACATATTCCCAGAAGTGGGATTACTGAATCAAAAGGCAGTTCCATTTTTAAATTTTTGAGGAAACTCTATATTATTTTCCACAGTGGCTGCACCAGTCTGCATTCCCACCAACAGTACACAAGGATTCACTTTTCTCAACATCTTTGCCAGCACATATTGTTTGTTGATTTGTCGATAGTAGCCATTCTGACAGGCGTGTGGTGATTTCTCATTGTGGTTTTAATTTGTTTAATATCTCTGATGATTAGTGACATTTAGCATTTTTTCATATATCTATTAGCCATCTGTATGTCCTCTTTGGAGAAGTTTCTATTCAGGTCCTTTGTCCATTTTTTTAATTGGGTGGTTTGTCTTCCTGGTGTTCAGTTATATAAGTTTTTAAAAATATGTTTTGGAAATTAATTTGTTATCAGATGTATCATTGGCCAGTATATTCTCCCATACAGTGGATTCCCTTTTCATTTTGTTGATGGTTTCTTTAGCAGTGCAGAAGCTTTTTAATTTGATGTAGCTCTGTTTGTTTATTTTTTTCTTTTATTTCCTTGCCTTAGAAGACATATCAGCAAAAATATTGCTATAAGAGATGTCTGAGATTTTACTGCCTATGTTTTCTTCTAGGATTTTTATGATTTCACAACTTACATTTAACTGTTTTACCCATTTTGTATCTTCCTCAATTTCTTTATTTAATGTCCTAGAGTTTTCCAAGTACAGTTCTTTTACTTCCTTGGTTAAATTTATTTTTAAGTACCTTTTTTATTTTGTTGCAATAGTAAATAGGATTGTTTTCTTAGTTTCTTTCTGATAGTTCATTGTTGGCATATAGAAATGCCACCACTTTCTGAATACTAATTTTGTATTCTGCTACTTTGATGAATTCATTTATCAGCTCTAGTAGCTTTTTGGTGGAATCTTTAGGGGTTTTTATGTACAATATCATGTCATTGGAAAACAATGACAGTTTTACTTCCTCCTTTCCAATCTGGATGCCTTTTATTTCTGCTTCTTGTCTGATTGCTGTGGCTAGGACTTCCAGGACTGCTGAATAAGGGTGGTGAAAGCAGAAGTTTTAGGACTGAATTTATTAATACAAAGAAGGAGAGGAGAAGAGATAATAGTCCTTGCCACCCTTGTGTCTGTGTAACTCTTCTTACTTTCCTCAATACACTTTGTTGTCTATTGTCTCACTTAACCTCCCAGGTTAAATGTGGACTGTCTTTAGAAGGGCCTGACAAACTGTTCATAATTAGCTTCATTTATTGTCTATTAATCTAAGGTTTAACTGACACATTGGTTCATTCATCATGGAGTGTTCTTCCGCTCATATTTCATTGGCCAAAGCCATTTATATGATAACATCTAATGTCGATGAGGTCAAGAAAATGCAGCCATGTGGATAAGAGGAGAAGAAGCTGAATATTTGTGCACAGCACTAATGACTATCCCAGCTGTTATGAGAAGCTTCATTACATGCCTGTGGAAGCCAATACACTTCACCTAGCATCCTTTGATTCTTTATCCACAGTAGATCTTTAGTCAGCCTGATGATTTGACAAATAGAGAAAATGTGATTAGTTTGGCACAATTTATTCTTAGTAAATAATAGTGCATCTTGTGTGAGCATTTTTTAAAAATATTACAATTTAAATTGTTTCCATATTCTAAGTGATCACAATTAATAGCTAACTAGGCATTCTGAAATTCTCTTGGGAATAAAAAAAAATAAAACTCTATGGTTTTCTTAAGGCATGCATAATCAATTATCAAAAATCAATTGCATGGTATTCATTGTTACAGTGTTATAGAGGCCTTTGTTATACAGTCAAGGCAACTGCAGACTTGGGAATGAATGATCAGAAGTGTGATGAATGTGTGTATGTGTGTAACCAAAAATGGTTGAAACCAGACGAAGCTTAACTTCAAAAGAAGCAGAAGACATGGGCTTTCTATTTGGGCACAAGAAGGCACAAGGTCTCCCGGCATCCGTGAAACCAGTTCAGGAACCCCCATCTAAGATATGCAAACTGTGCCATGAAGGAAAGCCCTTCCTTGTCCTTGCTTAAAATTCCAGTGAACTAAGATTGGCCAGTCTCCAGGAATCCACAAAACTTCCACTTAACTTTTGATCCAAGCTTTCAGATGAGAAACCAGGGCCCCAGGTCTGGCTGTGAAGAGGGAGGCAATTGGTACCAGCAGGTGATGAAACCAGGTAATGGAGAGGCCTGAAGAGGCCACGGTGACAGCACCTGAAGCCACAGGGTCTTCCCTCAGCTCCTCTGGGATACAGCTGGCCACAAAGATGCACAGGGAGGCACACAGAAGGGTATTTAAGCTGGCAAGTCCTGACACTTTAATTGGTGTATGAACTCAGCTCTCCCTCCCTCACCCTTCCTCCTTGACTTCTGAGTGCACGTTTTCTGAATGGCAGGAATTCAATGTGAGAAGTCACCTCTGGCTGAGTGGGCAGGGAAGCCCTTCCTGGGAGGTGGGATTTGAACTGCACGTTAAAGAATAGATAGAGAGGGTGGGGAATGAGGATTGGCAGGTCAGTGCGGAATCGGACTTGTCAGGAGTGGGAAGTTCCTGGAATGGGGGTAGACTGGAAAGTTGAGTTGGGGACCGACTGCAGAGGCCTTGGCTGAGAGGCTGAAGCCTTGGGGTACTTTTGATCAGGTACCTGATGTGCACAGGTCTGCATTGATCCAAGACAAATTTGACAGTGAGCTGTGGAACAGACTGCACAAGAGAGACCAGAGACAAGGAGGTCTGTCATAAGCTATTGTCATGGTCAAAGCCCACAGTGGGATGTGCATAAGCTAACTAGAAAAGGAGGGGAAAAGAAAAAATTTCTGGTGACCAATCCATTTAATTTGGGAGTGAAAAACACAGGGAAACTGACAACTTAAAATTAGTCACTGCAGCCTGTATGATGCTTATTTTAGGCAGCTGTGTTTAAGAAAGAGAGAGAGCCCTAGCTAAATTGGTAGTATATTTCCAACTCTTTCCTGTGGGTCACAATCTTTCAGGACAATGGAGAGTTTCTTACAAAAGAAGTATCATTATTTCACCCAGTGCAATTGCATTATTTTTCACTTGTAGCAGAATTCTGGGTATCTTCTCAGTTCTGCCTATCTTATTTGTAACGTTTCTCTCGAAGAACTTCTGGCTCTTTATTCACTTCCAACAGGAACTGGGGTGGGGTGTAAGCCAGGGAGACAAAGCTGTCCTCCCCATTGATCTTACTGCATTATCAGAGAGCCATCAGGAGAGAGATGGTCACTCCAAGTTACAAGTCTGTTTTTGGAGAGAATAAAATGAATGGACTCTTCATAAAGATATGGGCAAGATGAAAAGAAACCAACAGAGAATGGTGCTGCATCTCCAGGATAGGAACTGTGGAGAGCCTTCACCATGGTAAGCTTGAAGGGACAAGGAGAAGGGGTGGTCATGAGAGGGCTGTAGCTGAAGGAGGGGTGGCTGAGAGGTTGCTGTGGCCTTCAGCCTGGGAATCAGCCACAAGGTGGTCAGCCCATTGCCCACAGGCAAGGAGCTGGAACAACTAATGTTCTGCCAGCTCTCTCCTCTTGCTCTCCTATTTCCTGCTGGTGCCCACTATGGGCTGGGCTTAGCTGGAGCCCATAAGTTGAGGAAGTTCAATAGACACATTCATACAGGTCAGCTCCCAGGGGCAAGTGGAGAAGAGAGAGGAGTAGATCCGGAGGGACAAGTAGAATATTCGACATGTTAATACTGACGTACAAACCAAAGTAACACAACAGAAACCACCTATCGTTTACTGAGCACTACTATCATGTGCTAACCAGGGACATAGTGTGAGGAAATGATGTAAAGCCACACCTAGGCTCTGAGTTATTGGGAAAGCTAGAGTGGTCCACAGCAGGAGGAGACTGGCCTCGAGGCCGCGAGAGGAACAGGTATCTCAGGACCTATAGGGACAGAGCAGGAAAAAAGAAACTGCAAATCCTTTTTCAGGTTCCTCATTTCAGTTCTCTGAGAGGCTTGGTGCCCATTTTCATAAAAGTCCCTTGATTTCAAACAAAAAATTTCCCTTTGACATAAGGCAACTTGAGGAAGTTTCTATTTCTTACAACCAAAAACTTTGAGTTTAGTTCATTTGAAATAAAAGAACCTTGAACACATTTAATTTCATTTAATCCACATAACCACCCTGAAAGGTAGGCATCCTTACCCCCATTTTAAAGATGAGGATATTCTATGTCCAAGTAAGATCCGGCCAACGTCATCAAGGGAGCTGGAGCTCACACGTGGGTCTGCCTGACTCCAGCACTCCGGAATTTTCTAGGACTCCACAAACTGCAGGGCTGGCCAACAGCAATTTCCAAAGCCAGAATTGAACTCCGCCCTTAACCAAGGCACCCCATGTGCGGGTGTTGGCCTCTGTCTCAGCTTGCCTGCTAGCACACAGTGCTGCTGAGGAGCTGGCCGGCAGGGCCACCCAGCCCCTAAATGTTTGACAGGAGGCAGGAAAGGGACCAACCTTGAACTTGTAAAACTGCAGTCAAGTTTTTTTCTCAAGTACTACAAGAACAGCATATTTGTAAATGCTATTATTACTCAGCTTAATACCACAAATGGGGTTGACTGCACGTGGGAACACCTCTGCACCCCCAAATGTCCAGTATCACCAGCCCCAGAGGGCGACTGGGCTGTTGGAGAAGGATAGCCTGCTCACCTCTAGCCCCCAGGAGACCAGGGTGGGGCTCTGGCCCTCCCCCCGTCTCATCCCATCCCAAGGGCCACACCCTGTCAGCTTCCCCACCTCAGATCAGGAAGGTGAGGTAAGGTAATGTCTCTGCTAACCCCTAACCCACAGTGGCCAGGGGATGAAAAGAATCTCAGAAATGCTGTGTTTAATTTAAAGCAGACCCAGCCTGCCTTAACCAGGCTGCAATTTCACTCAGAATAACCAGTTTGTTTTTCTTGGACATTCCAGGAACTAACCAGCCACCTCCTGTTAAATCCCAAAAGGAATGTTAGGGGGGCCCCACTATGGGGCCATATGCTGGCTACAATTAACCATTGCTGTCTCATTCTCCCTTAGGCCAGGAGCTCCTGCTGCAGGCCAGTCGGGCCTCTCTGGGGGTCACTTGAGGGCTCTTCTTTTGTTCTCTGGGTTCCCCTCCCCCAGCACCTAACTTGGTGCCCAGAGTTCTGGGGGTAAAAGGTTGCATGTAGATAATAATAGCACACCATCCATCATCTGTCCGCATGTCCTGTGCATCAAGTGCTCTGTGTGCCCTGCTGAACACTTTCTACTTACTATCTTGTTTAGTCCTTACAACATCCCAGTAAGGTGCGTGGAAAATTTTTATTGCTTTTTTAAAAAAAGATGGTAAAACTGAGGCTAAGGCAATTTGTATAACTTGTCTCGGGTCACCCAACTATAATCAGCCCCCAGTTCTGGGTCCAAAGTTCAGGTTTCTCTTGGCAGCCTGTCCAGACTAGCCCCTCCCTCCTAGAGCCTGAGGAGATTTGGGTGATGCCCTTGTTGGCCATATTGGTGTCTGTGAAGGGAGCACTCTGGGGACATCAGGCTGACTGCTGGTGGGAGGGGGTGCTGTGATGCCAAGCCCTCCCTTCTAGTTGTTGACACCCCCACTTTGGATTGGGTTGGGTTGGGAGCTTCCAGCTTCTGTGGGGTTTGCTGCTAGCAGGGGGCTTGTGACTCAAGTCTGCTCAAAGCAGGAAGAAGAGGCGCCTGTGGTGGAGTCAGGGAAGTTGGCTGGCGCCAGAGGCAGGCTCCTGGGCTCTGGGCTGGCTCTGAGATCTCAGGCAAGCCCCTTCCCCTTTCTGGCCTCCACTTCTCCTCTATAAAATGGTAAATGGGGAGGGAGATGGGGAGGACATGGGCTTAAATTCCTCAGGTCTCTTCGGGGCCGAGTGTGCTCTGAGTTCACTCTGCACCGGATCTTTGGCTCTAGGAGACGTGAGAGGAAGGTGGTAGGAGAAGGGACACCAGGGAGCTGTTTCTGGGGAAGTTTGCAGGACATGGGAGAGGAGGAAAGAACAAGTGGGGCCTACAGGAGAATAGGGGCCGGGTGGCCCACATGGGTCTATTTGTGCACCTCAAGTCCAGTTCTGGAGACACTTCCCAGAGCTTGTCCTTCCTCCTTGAGGCTAGGAAGGCACAGCAGATGGCACTCAGCGCATAAGGCTGCCCCAATCAGAGAACAGAGTGTCTTCCTTTTAGCTTCAAAAGGGAGATTGCTGTGCTTGGAACTGACTGCCTCAGATGCCTTTCTCTGCCTGGTGCCTCCTCTACCCTCAGTGCAGCTAACAAATGAGCCCTCTGGTCTCACAAACGAGGCTGCCTTTGATTTCAAGGGGAGCAGGCAGGGCAGGTTGAGTGGTAGACTGAGGCAGATGTGAGATCTCTTCAACTCCCTTGGCTGGGCCAGTAAGAGGAAAGCTGCTGCTGCTGGTGGGGTTGGGAGCAAGGAGCTAAAGGTCTGAGAGGGGCTGATAAGGGGCCTCTCTTTAAGGGATGGGCTCAGGGGACAATTGACTTAGTGTCAGAGGCTTCAGCTGTTCATTTCCCTCTTCGCTCCCAAGAGAGCTTTTCCTGGCGCCAAGATCCTGACTTGGCCACAGTGTCAATGGAGACATTGTGTGGGAGTCCTTGAGTCCCAGCCTGGCCCCAGGGGGTGCGGGGACCATCTCCTCTGGCACTGCAAATGCTCCCTAGCACTACGCTATAAGACCGTCTTCAGGGGTATCCCAAGGCCACCCTTTCACTCTGACTCAGGGAGGGCAGAGATATTGGGGGCTTTCCTGGGTGGGCACTGCATGAGGTCCCCCTCACTGAGGCTTTCATTCTTCAGGAGTTGCTCATCTGGGGGAGAGGAGTGGACAGGTGGCGCTACCCCTTTGTGTGCATTTTTCCCAACCTAAGTCTATAAATTAACATTCCTCTTTACTGATTCATCTCTATGAATGGTAAATTTTGGTGCCAAGTTCGGAGAAATGGGAGGCATTTTACAAGTTACAAAGCCATGAGGACATGGCATGCACTATTTTTTTTTTAACCAAAGAAACACTGTAGCTAGTTAACCTAGTTAACCCTTAACACAAGGTGGTTAATGGCAAATGCTATCACTAAGGGGTTGGGGGGGGGGAGTGCTTTGGCAGTGACCTGGGGGTTCCAGGAAGGCTTTACAGAAGAGCTGGAACCTAAGCGGGGCCTCCACAGGCAAGATCATTATGAACAAAGGCACAGAGGTGGGGGTGTCTAGGGAATCGTGGGGTATGAATGCATGGTACCTGCCATGGGAGACCACAGGACCCTGGATTAGACTTAGAGATCTAGGCTTTTATTTAGTTAAAATGGGGACTCAGAAAGCTCACTCTGCTGAAGTGTCCCACCAGCAGCAATGTTCCCACACAACTGTCATGGAATGGCTAACTGCGAAATCAGGTGTTTTTCCTATTTTCCCAAGAAAATGTCATCTCCATCTGAACCTGTGCCCTGCTGTGTCACCCCTACAGCACTGGCAAATGCTGTCAGGTGAAGCGTGGTGGGTGAATGAGGAGGGGAACCCAGATGAGAGATGGAGGAAGTGGGGGCTGTGGAGGGAAGTGAAAGGGGGTGGGAAAACATGAAGTGGAGTTGCTTTGGCAAACACCCATTTTATAGATGAAGAAACTAAGGCTCAGGTAGGTAATGCTGTTATCAGTGGAAGTGGAGTTCTTGTGATGTCTAAAGGAAGATAATTTAAACCTGCACAGGAGCGTGTGGCTATGTGGTAAGGTTTATTAATAATGTACAATTAAGGGGGTTTACCTCCTGACTTCCCGATGTCCCATCTCCCTCCATCTCACCATGAAAAAGTCCAAACTTATCTTCAATAGGACCAGGATGAAGGCTGCTACCCAGAGCTTATGCTCCATATTGAAGTCCAATTCAGCCCTGGTTGGTGTAACTCAGTGGATAGAGTTCAGGCCTGCAAACCCCATCCACTGATTGAGGGTCACCGGTTTGATTACCAGTCAGGGCACATGCCTGGGTTGCAGGCCAGATCCCCAGTAGGGGGATCCCAAGAGGCAACCACAGTTGATGTTTCTCTCCCTCTCTTTCTCCTTCCCTTCCTTTCTCTCTAAAAATAAATAAATAAAATCTTTAAAAAAATAAAACACCTCACAATAAAAAAAAAAGTCCAATTCAGCCCAGCTCCTGGCTGGCCTAGCATGGGTTTCCAGCGGCAGTGCACTGCCGTGCTGCGGTATTCAGGCCCCTCCCGGAGGCCGTGGGCAGAACAGGTGTGTGCACCGTGTGAGAGCAGGTCAGGAGCCAGAGAGCAAGCTTCTTTGTTCCCCTGGGCTTATCACTAGGAGCCTTTGGGATGGACCAGGTGCTTTCTCAAAATGACCAATCAACTTTCCAAGTTTCTATGGCTTTGGATAGAGTCCATCCCCCAGTAGACTGACCAGCATCTATGGTCTCCCACCTCCCAGTGTGCTCCCCAACAATCTGGTATGGGAGGGAGAACAGGAGGAGTGTTAATCCCTTTGGTGGAGCAAAGCTCTGATCTGACTTTGCCTCTCTGCAAAACTTGTCTTTTTCCTTTGGGGACCCTGAGTGTCAGGTAAGCAGCTCTCCAGGAGGACAAAAGTGCAGAAGCATGGGGTGGGGGTGGGGGTGAGGGAATAGAGGAGCTTCTTCCTCCAGCTCCTGAAGAAGGTACAGGAGCCATCCAGGTGAGAAGGGAAGGGCCTATTCAAAGCACACCTGATACTTAGGTGTCATCCTTCCATTCAGTCCCATGGGGGCTGGTCCCCTAGAAAATCCTCTGAGATGGAGAGGAGTGAGCAGGAAGTTGATGGGGTGTGGACTGTGGTTAATGCCTGAGTGGGAGTGGGGGTGAAGGAAGAAGCAGGAGTGGGTGGGGAGCAGGAGAAATTGGGCAACAGTGCAGTCTCAGCAAAGGCCTCCTGCAACCCCACCAGGAGCTCCGGAGCTGGGCTGGCCTCTGAGAGCTGTCCTGAGTGGGGACAAGAAGGCTGGCAGTTAGGGAACTGGGGCCTTCCATCCCGGAAGAGGGTTTGGGTGGTGCCCTGCACAGTTCAAGGAGGACCGGTGTCTCCACCAAATGCAACATCCCTCTGAGTTTTAGTGGCCACATCCCTGACAGGAAGAAAGTGACTGACCCATTTCATTTTTCTGAGCCAGGGCAAACGCCACTGGCCGTGGATTAGCTGTGTTTAAGAGAGCTGTAAAGATTCTCAAAGCTAGAATTTCTTATTTTAAATGAGCACATTTAAGTTGTAAAAAATTATAACTTCTATTTGTCTGTTTGTACAGCTGTGTATTTTGAGGGGAGAAGATGAGAGATGATAATTGCATGACACATGGAGGGACCGAGGGAAAAGCGATAATAGACGTGTCTGGCCACGTGCAGATCTGTCACTGCTCAGCCTCCCACCTGACAGCGCTGGTTTTTGTTCCACCCAGGGGTGACTCTCACAGAGGCCGTGTGAGCAGAGACGTTAGACACTACGGAGTGCCTCCTGTGTGATTCCATTCACACGGTGCTCACAGATCAGCAGACCAACCTATGGCAGCAGGAATCAGAGTGATGGAAACTTTGAGAGGGAGGATTTACCTGGGAGGAAGCAGAGGGGATCTTTTAGGTCTAACTGAACGCAGGTCTGGCTGCCTGCTGCTATCAGAGCCAAAACTCCAGAGGCAGGTGCTGATGTAAAGAAAAGTAGTTTATTTTCAGGTGCCGGCCACCTGGAAGATGGGGGACTCACATCTCAAAGCCCATCTGCTGGGAAGATGGGGGACTCAAGTCTCAAAGCCTCTACCCCTCTCAGTGGAGGCAGAGGTTTTTATAAGGAGGGAGAAGGGAACAGGACAAAGAGCTCAAGGGAGGGGGTTGCAAAGTTCTCTACGTGCCGACGAGCACAGTCTATTCTGATAAGACAGGTGTGGGTCATCCTGGTTTATTCACCCAGCCTCACGTCATCCTGGCTCTAAGGTTGAAGGTCAGCAAATCTCCCGGAGCTGGGATGCCTGAAGGTCGGGGTCTGTATCTTTTGAAACTAGTCCCTAGGATTCATAATACAAACATGCTGTTCATATGTAAGTCACATATTAGCCAGAGTCAGCACTTACAGAAACGCTGTCAAAAGAATGGTGGGGTGGGGTAGTTTCCCGTGAGAGTTTTCCAGCGTCACACAGGGTGATAGAGATATTCTAAGTGTTGATCAGGGTGCTGCTGACTGAGAGGTATATATGTGTAAAAGGGCTTTAGATCATATTCTTAACATGTGTCTCTTTTCGTATGTTCCACTTTTTTTAAGGAAGAAAAAAGAGCAATATTCTCCTGAAGTTACTGGCATTTCAGTGGAGACACAGGCCAATAAAGGCATTAGCTCTTATGATAGAATTTTACATTTTTCTGGAGGAACAAGGGAGCTTTGAAGATACCTTCTCAGCTACGGGTCTGCACTTTTGTCAGCTCTCAAAATTCTGCCTCTGATTCTCCTACTTCCTGGCCACTGATACCTTGCCTCACGCTTAGAGACTATTTTTACAGACTATTCGAGAACTTCCTCTTGACTCAGCAGGACTCATATCTCATGCCTGTAGGCGGGGGTCCTGGCTGAGCACAGGGCTCCCTGGGGTGGTCTGAGCCTTGTGACGCCTGTGCAGCCCCTGGGCCCTCTCCTTACTTTTGAAGACCCTGCTCCAGTGACACATCAACCTTGTTAAACATGACCCACGTGGACTATTATGTAGGTGTGTACGTATACCTATATATACTCACATCCGTGTGTCTATATTTTCACTCTAAAATATTTTTAAATGGTTTTAATAATTTTCCTTTTCAAAATAATAGGATGTGAGCAACACGTGTTGGCAATTTCCATACACTCCTCAAAAATTCTTGCAAAGGAGGAAATGTTACTTTCAGTTCATTTTTCAAATGTAATGAAATTTTTATAAATACTAAATCTATTAATTAATGAAGCTGACATAATATTCCACTTGTAGGTATTTAATTATACTTTTATTCATTTTGATTATGCAGTTTTTCTTTGTACATTTTGGAAAAATTAATTTTTTCCCTAGAACTCATTTTCCTGTGAGAATAATGTCCAGCTGATAAGGCAGATCTGCCGGAGAAGTCACTTTCTGGGCCGGGGGTGGGGGGCAGGCCTGGCTGGGGCAATGAGGATGAAGAGCAGAGCCCACACTGGGATGTACAGGCCAGGGTGTGGGCTGTGGGCAGTGAACATGGGATGGTCTTAGAGAACAGGTGGCTATTTCTCAAGAGTGTCATCTTTTCTGGCCTGTGATGATGGGGAAAATGTCAAGTTCGGCAGACACTTGAAATCATGGTGTTTGTTGAATCTGACTAATGTATGAGTTTGATGAGTCATTTTAAAAAGTCATCTCACATGGTAGGTCTTTATGAACTGATGTGAAGAGATGTGCAAAGCAGAGTCAAGAGGAAGAGGCAGATCTTACCACACAGTGAAGAGCGGCGTCCTGCACGGTGTGTGTGCGCACGAGTGTGGACACCATCCGCAAGACTATATCGAGGACCAGAGGCACTGACTATATCTGGAAAGCGGAGTTATGGGGGAACTTTCACCTTCTAAGTCGCCCATGCCTGTAATGTCAGAACTTTCACAATGAGCATGCACATCCATCTCTTGATTTATGGGATGGGTAAGTCCTGAAATGTCCACTCCAAATGTTTACCAGAAAACTTCAAATGAAGTTTCTCATGAAAAAATAAACACTGGTGATGTGTTCCAAGAGAATGGAAAACAGCATATCAGGAATGTCTTTTCTGTCATCTATTAGCAGTAAATAACCCATATAAACATATATTAATAATTACTCAAGAAACAAAAAAAGGCCATCTGGCAAAGACCAGTGAAGCTGCAAGAGGCTTTGGTCTGTGATCATTAAATATATTTCTTCTTTTTCTCCGTTTTAGAAGAACTTATTTCCAAAATGTTTGTCATGGGTGACAATACAGTCTTTATCCTTTAAAAACTCTTGATGAGGTAAAATCGGATTGCAACGTGAAGCTGGAGACCATTCCTTTAAGGACTGACAAGTTTTGATGAGAAGCTTTGGCCACTTGTTCACCCAGGTCCCCACAGGGCACCCACTGGCGTTTCCTGGTCCTGACATCCCTACATTGTAACCCCCCCAACACCTCACCTCCCGCCAAAGTTCACAGAATATCATCTAAGACCACCTGCAGGACGACACTTTGCTCAGTGCTGTGACTTGGCTTCATCAGCAGGCAATCTTTCTCAACTTCGTTAGAGTCAGGGAGGGGCCCTGAGAAACGGAGGCATACAGATTGCTCCAAAACAAGTTCTGTGTATTTTAAAGGAATTAAATTTCTTTAGCAAATCTTTCTAAAATGTATGGAAATTAATCCTGAGTTAATCGATTGATCAGAAAAAGCCCTACAAATAAGATGTTCAAAGCAGGGCTCGGGCTCTGGGGTCCAATTTTCAGCGGTCGATTTGCTTATCCATCTGTCCAGCGCCGGCTGCCCCTAAGGAAGGGCTGATGGAGCAAGTAGAGGGGATGCGTAAAGACAAGGTCTATGTGACTCTGAAGAACTCAGGGTCCAGCGACGTTTTCCCAAACTCTGAACACCGTCTTCACATTTTTGGCCACATCTGGGTACCCCATGTACTATTATTTACTTCATATTTTTCTTTAGAGCTACTGATTTATTTTCCCTCAATAAATTTGTTTCTAAGGGAGTATCTATTGTATCTATTTCGGACTGGATGTTTGTGTCACTCCCCACAATTCACATGTTGGAACCTAACCCCCATGTGATGGTGTCTGGCAGGGGGGCCTTCGGGAGGTCATTAGGTCACGAGGGTGGTAGCCTCCTGGTGGGATCCGCAGCCTCACAGAGGGAGCCCCAGCGAGCTTCCCTGCTCTCTTCCTGCCGCGTGAGGACACAATGAGAAGTTGGCCGTCTGTACCCTGGAAGAGGGCCCTCTCCAGATCCCTCCCATGCTGGCACCCCGCCTTTAGCTTCCAGAACTGTGAGAAATAAATTTTGCTGTTTATATGCCATCCAGTCTGTGGTATTTCATTATAGCAGCCGGAACTGACTGGACAGTCTCACTGCGAAATTGCGGGTGGAATGTGATAGTCATATATTTTTCTAATACGCATTAAAATAAATACTGAACTATTAAAATGTTCAGGATGCTTCTCTGCATATCACCTAATGGCGTCTTGTGTCTCAGCCATGGTGCGAGCCTCACTCAGGGAAACATTGACTTTGGAGAAGGGATTCAACATACACAACACGTGTTAATACTCATAACCTAAAGTGGGGCCAGACTCATGGGAATGAGAGCCGTGCAGTCCCACGGGCCCATGGTCAGAATGGCCCTGCATTTGGCATTTAATGCTCTGTGTGCATTGTCTTGAAGTTTTTAATAACTTTATCTTTGAGTTTGTATTTTGTAAATGAAATCCAGTGAGACAATCAAGTGTGTGCTGGTGGCCTGGAGCCTCAGTTTACACAACCTCCTGTCTTCTGCCAGCTCCCCAGGGCATGGCCTTGGATGCCCACTCCCCTGACACCCTGTGTCCCAGGCTCTCCCAGCTTTCCACCCCTGCCCCTGCCTAGCAACACACTGCAGCACTCTGCCCTGGCTAGAAGGGGCTGGCACTTGGGCCCTGCTGTGACCTGGGAGGTAGGATGGCAGTAGCCCCATCCCTGTCTTAGGCCAGGGGCAAACCTCTTACCCCCTTCTGATCCAGGTACCTAGCTCATCCCAGATCACAGGTTGCAGTCCCCTTGGGGATCACCCGTCCTCTGTGGGTTGGGCACAGGCCGGTGGGAAGGAGAGGCGCCTGGCTCCACATGCTGACAAGGCAGCTGTGATGGCAGGAAAGCCCGGCGGTCGCAATGGATGAGTGACAAGTTGCACAGGTTTTGCAGAGTTGGGTGGCTGGCACCTGTGAGGGTGCCATCAGGGTTCCCGTGTCTGAGGGAGCACACCAAACAGAAAACAAGAAGCACCATGACAGGTCAGGGGAGAAATTGTGGAAGAAAGCAAAAGCTTTATATTTTAGGACCTTTAATGGCACCTTGCCTTCTTTTCTGAATAAGGGGTCCTGGATTTTTATTTTGTACTGAGCCCACAAATTATTTAGCAGGTCCTGACCCAAAGCAGCACCTGCAAGGTCTTACTGGGGCTGGGCAGGTACATTTGTGGGAGGCACTGGAGGATGTCACCTGGTCACCTAAGGTTTCAGGGAAGATTCAAGGAGATATGGCCACTGGGTTCAGCCTCAGAGTTGATGGGACTGGGGTGGATACCCTGAGGAAAGGAACAGAAGTGGGAATTTAGGGTCTGCCCAGGGGACTGCAGAGGTGTGGTCTGGCTGGAGCAGAGGTCAGGGAACAGGAAGCCTGGGAAGAGGATCAGGTCAACTGACACAGGAAACTGGGCTTGGTCTGTGCCCAACAGCAAGACCCAGACAGCTTCTGATTAGAGAAGCAGCAGGTATGGGAGACGGTGGTGGTGGGGGCAGCCATGCGAAGGGCCCAAAAAAAGGAATCCAAGGCTGGGCCTCTTGTGGTGATTATACTGGTAACAGGTAACATTTCCCATTATAAACCTTGTGAGGCCCGGGACTGGATCTTAGCCAGGTGTCATTCTGTGGGGAGAGAATGGGACTCAAGGCCAGGCGAGCATGGGGAGAGGACTGGGGAAAAGGCCAGGTGTGAGTTACCCAGGCCAAGGAAGAAGGATCTGTTACAGTTGTCTCCAAAGTGGTTTTGGGTCACACACCTATAAGGCATTTCGGGACACATACCCTAACATCTGTATTCTTGCGTGTGCGTGGGTTGTGCACATGCACAGTTCTGTTATGGTTATTATAAAACAACAGCAAAAACAGAACTTAAAAAGAATAACTAAAATAAGAATAAGAAGAAGTTCTAAAACCCCCTCATCCTCCCCAGTGCACTGTCATCTGGTGTGCGTAGGAGGTCTGGAACCTGGTGTTATGCCAGGAAGGCCTTTTGCCAGGACCTACATCCCTGGTGGCAGCTCAGGGCCATCCTCCCAGATCCTCGCAAGGAAACGGTCTGGGTTTCTGGGCAGTTTGTGTTTATGTGTGTGGAGGGGGTTGTTTGCACAGCTGTACAGATGAGGTGGGGGTGGGAGCAGCAAGTGCTGACTTAGTTGAGTGTCGGGGAAGTATCATGGTACCTCTGTACACGCTGGTCTGTTCTGGAACTCGAGACAAGTACCAAACAAGTGGGGCGTGATGAAGCATTTTCTCTTGTGGGGCAGTGTTGTGACTCATACAAGTTCTAGCAAGTGCAATGAGTCTTGAGCAAGTGGCAAGTGCTCAAACATTGGTTTCTCATCACAATGCAATGAGTACAGAGTTTGATAAGTTCTGAAGCCGCTGAGTATCAAGGTATGACTGTATCTGGGAGGGGTGACTCAGGGGATCCACATCACACTCCATGGTGGGAACTGTTACCTCCAGGTTTTCTGAGGGTGCTGGGAAGACCAGTAACATGCTTGAAGCACCCAGCCTACACCCAGATTTAGACCCAGGTTTGGCTGACTGCAAAGCCTGTCTGTCTCACAAGGCCACACCATCTCCCTTGTTAACTTTCAGTCAGGCCTGTCTTTCCAGAGGAGCAAGTTGTTGGGGTTCATGTTCATCGTCAACAACAGATCTGTGACAACATCCTGGATGGGTCAGAGCATGGGAGCAGACAATGTCAGCACCCTGTCCACACGTGCCTAGGCACCTGCCCACAGGCTGTGACCTCAATTTGTCTCAGGGTTTTGTCCTGGGGTGCACAGGAAGTTGGGCGGGGGACATTGGGGGAAAATGCCCTCTTTATATCCCCTCAGTTGGGACAACTCTGAGGTATTCCCCCCTTTCCCGAGGGTGCCTCAGCTGAGCCTCAGGGTCTGTTAGTGGTGACCTCTGAAGGTACTTGCTTTGGCAGTATACATGCTTACACAGGCAGATACTCCTAACCCTACTATTCCTTCCCACGCCAGGTATCACTTCTCCAACAAACTACTTGCCCACAAATCCTAGTCTTGAGTCTGTTTCTGGGGAACCCAGTTTGAACAGGCCCATTGGGGAGGGGAGCCTTGTCTCAGGGGATATACTTATGTGGCTTGCACCTCCCACTCCTGCTGCCTAGGCTTTGGCAGACTTTGCCAATCAATCATGGCATTCCAAGTTCCCCACAGGCCACCTCGGGACACTATTAGCAGTCAGGTGGAGCTGACAAGTGAATTGAAATCTATTTCCCAGGGACAGAGTCTAAGGGGCATCATCACAAAGAAACATACCTCCTTGCTTCCAGCCCTTAGAGGAAAGTAAACCAACTACCTGGTTAGTGGAAGGGAGTGTGGTGGGGAGGAGAGAGGAGGCTTCTTCCCTACTGCAGAGCATCCCTCTCTATACAGCTTTGGTGACAAGTCCCAAAAGGCCATAGGAAAGGAGAAATACCAGTTAATTTTAATACCATTTTTTCTGTTTTTTTTTTCTTTTAAATACTTTTTATTTTTCCATTACAATTGACATACAATATTATATTAGTTACAGGTATACACCCAGTGATTAGACATTATATAACTTATGAAATAATCACCCCAATAAATCTAGTACCCCACTGACATCATACAATATTTAGTTAGTACAATATTATTGAATTCCTATGCTGTACTTTATATCCCCATTACTCTTCTGTAATAGTAATTTGTGCTTAATATCTTCACCTGTCCCCTCAACCCCTTCCCATCTTAGAAAACCCTTTAATGTTTCTTGTAATATGGGCTCAATGGTGATGAACTCCCTTAGCTTTTTCTTGTCTGGGAAAATCTTTATCTGTCCTTTGATTCTAAATGATAGCTTTGCTGGGTAGAGTAATCTTGACTGTAGGTACTTGTTTTTCATTGCTTTGAATATTTCTTGTCAATCCTTCTGGTCTGCAAATTTTTTGTTGAGAAATCAGCTGACAGTCTTATCAGAGCTTCCTTGTAGATAACTAACTGATATTCTTGTGCTGCTTTTAAGATTCTTTTTTTGTCTTTAAACTTTGGCATTTTAATTATGATGTGTCTCAGTGCGGGCCTCTTTGGGTTCACCGTGTTTGGAATATTCTATGCTTCCTGGACTTGTATGTCTGTTCTTTCCTTCACCAGGTTAGGGAAGTTTTTCCTACTATTATTTCCTATTATTGTTTTCACATAGATTTTCAATTCCTTGCTCTCTGTCTTCTCCTTCTGGCACCCCCATAATGCAAATGTTGGTACACCTGAAGTTGTCCCAGAGGCTCCTCATGCTATCCTTTTTTTAAATTCTTTTTTCTTTTTGCTGTTATGACTGGGTGTTTTCTGCTCTTATCTTCCAAATCTCTGTCTTGATCCTCTGTTTCATCAGCTCCACTGTTGATTCCCTGTAATGTATTCTTTATTTCAGTTAATGTTGACTTCATTTGTGACTGGTTCTTTTTTATGTATGTTATCTCTTTGTAGATGTTCTCACTAAGTTCATCTATTCTTCCCCTAAGTTCAGTGAACACCAATGAACTTAGTGTTTTGAACTCAGCATCTGGTTGATAGCTTGTCTCTGTTTTGTTTAGTTCTTTTTCTGGAATTCCTGGGATCCCAGAAGAACTATGTCTCACCCAGCCACAACTCCCTCTGGTTTTTACAGCCAGAAATTGTGGGAATTTCTCTTTCTGGCACTGGAACCCTGGGCTGCGAGCCTGGTGTGGGGCTGGGAACACTTGATCCTCAGGGGGCACCCTGCAGCTGAGATCTCTCCCAATTTTAAACTGCCACATGTGTGTGTGTGTTGGACCAGCCTGTTCTGTGTCTACTCCTACCAGCCTCGGTGTGACTTCTTTATATTTGTACTTGTGGGACTTTTGTTCAGCTAGGTTTCAGGTGGTTCTGTAGTTGAGTTGTAATTTTGATGTGGTTGTGGGAGAATGTGAATACTGCATTTACCTACGCCACCATCTTGGTCACCCCAAATTCCATTTATGAAGTGCCTGATGAACCGAGCTCTGCCCCCTTTATAGCACCATTGCTAATCCTCACTAGCACAATGCCAGTCACTGTTCCAGGGTCTCACTAAGCCAGAGCATGAGATGCAATTGGAGGCCTTCTATTGTCACAGCCTGTGTTGGCCCCACCATCTGCACTGCCCTTCATACAACATGGGGCCTTAAAATCTAGCTCCAAATTTACTAAAGCATTATTATTTGGCCGCACACATGTGGCAAATGTACATCCTAATTTGTTCAAAGTGGTCTGGCTCTCACAGAATTCAACTCTTTCCAGTAAAACATTAGGGCTTGGAAGTGTAGAACCAGCAGTCTTTGCCAGATTGTCCATATAAATACAACTGCAAGTCAGAAATCATTTGTCAGATTGTGTATCCTGATTTTTAAATATGAGGATTCTGATCATTCTAATGACTGGGCCAGACCTCTGGAAGGACTAGGGTGCTGGTGAAGGATGGTGAGGACTCCACACTTTTGGAATTCAAGGGGCTTCATCCACTGCTGTGAGTTTGAATATTTCTGAGCCACTGGCCTCAATTAGGTCTTTGAGTTGGAGATTCCTTCTTTGGCAGGTATGGATATCCGGGCCTTGGGAACAGAGAATTGCTTCCTTTCTGGAAAGTAGTATTGAAACACCCAGCACATTTGCATGCCTTCTCTGCATGGGAAGTGCTACCACTTTTGTTTTTCAAGTGTTTTTTAAACTTAGGAGTCATGTTTCTACATTTCCTTGGCCTGGAGTGATGGGCTTGAGCTTGTCAGGCCAAGAGAGGGAGTTGGGATTCCAGGTGTAGGGAAGAGATAGGATACCTAAGCAGGGAGTTATCTGGAGAGGTGCTGGAAAGCTCGGTGGCTTAGAACTCAAGGCAAAAGGTGAGGTTGGAGAGGACACAGGGTTTGGCTTTTGTTCCAGCATCACTGGTAGAACATCAAGATCTCTGCCTTCCTTGTTCCCTATTTGTCTAGTGTCTGGGTGCTGCCTCTAAAAGGTGATAGAGTAAAGCAGGACTTGAAGGAGGCAGTAAGATGGGGAAGAAGTAGGTCTGAGTCCTGTTCAGGGTGATCAGAGAAGTAGTCTTGGATAAAGTGACATCTAAAGTAAGAGAGAAAGCCATGTGACTGTCTGGGAAGAATTATCCTAAGAAGAGAGAGCTGCAAAGAGGCCAGTATGATCGAAGCGGAGTGATATGGAGAAGAAGTAGGAGGGGATCCCGGTGGGGTGGTGGAGCCCAGGTAATACTAGGCCTGTGGCCATTGTAAGAATGTGGGGTTTTGCTCTGTATAAGGTGGGAAGCCACCGGAGGGTTTTTCTGTGGCTTCTCATCTTACACAGAATAAAAGCTCACAAAGAAATACTTTGATTTGACTTGAGTTTGAAAAAGTTTATTTCAGTGGCTTGATGGAGGGGGGATGGTAAGGATGAGGATGGCGTCAGGGAGACCAGTTAGGAGGCTACTGAAATGATCCAGATGAGACATGATGGTGGCTTGAGTCATATTAGAAGCAGTGGTAAGAACTGAGTTCTGATGTATTTTGGAGGTAAACCAACATAATTTACTAATTGATTGCATGCAGGACATGAAAGGAAGAAAGGGATGACGGATGACCCTGAGATGTTTTTGCCTGAGCAACTGAAACTATCCTTTTCTGAGGTGAAGATTATCAGAAGGAACACATTGGAGGGATAGATGTTAAGTTTGGGACATCCATTAGACATCCAAGTAGAGACGTCAAATTGTAAGTTGGAGACAGAAGTTTGGAATTTGGGGTAGAGATCTGGGCTAGAGATCTAACTTCCGGGGCCACTTAGTCCTTGATACTGGATGCGGTCAGTAAGGAGTGGTGGAGGAAAAGTCCAAGGCCTGAACTTTGGTATATTCCAATGTATAGGGTCAGAAATGTATGAAGGAGTAACATTGAGTCAGAGGAGATCCAAGAGGAGGGCACGCCCAAACCAGGAGTGGTCAGGAGGGTGGAGTGACCTGCTCCATCAAAGGATGCTGCTGATGGGCCAGACAAGACGGGGTCTGAGACTCATCCATTAGATTTGGCAACTGGAGGTCCTCAAGGGTCTTGACATGAGCTGTTTCACTGAAGTGAAGTGACAAAGCCCATGAGCGTGAGCTCCAACAAGAAGGGGAGAATAGAAATCGATGAGAGTAACTGGGTACCTCTTAAAGAGTTCTAAAGGGGGTGGAAAAGTGTAGCAGTGTCTGAAGCAGGATAAGAGATAAAGGAAAAGACATTTGTTGTCACTTTGCATCTCCATCTTGTTATTGGTCAGCTCAGCCATGGTGGAGGTTCTGCCAGGCAAATACGATGGAGGGAGTTAGGGTGTATGAACAAAAGTTCTGTAATGATGAGCTGTGAGATCTAAGTTGAGAGCAATGAAGCAATGAAGGGGCAGACTATTAGTGAAAACATACTTGAGTCATAGATTGTAGTCTCAGCTGGAAGGAGAATTATTGGAGTTTGTGGAAGAGAAGGAGAAAATACAAGCTCTGAGAGACGGGGCATGGTGGTTGGGAAGTGGGACACGAGAAACTGAGAAGCCGGAGGGCTGCAGTCATTGGTGGGGACAGGGTCCAGGGTATGACCATGTGAGTGAGTAGAGGTGACACAGTCACTGGTGGAGAGTAGGTCATAGAACTGAGAGGCTGGGTGCTATCAACTGAATGTTTGTGTCCCCCAAATTCATATGTTGAAACATAACCCCCAATATGATGGTATTTGGAGGTGGGGCCATGAAGGTAGAGCTGTCAGGAATGAGATTAATGCCCTTATATAAAAGAGTCCAGACAGTTGTTGGAGAGGCAATATTTTCTGAACTCACATGTGATGCTGACATTGGAAATTTTAACCCAAACCATAATTACCTGTTAGCAAATCTTTGGGACAGTTTTTCTCCCAATTTACCCAGTAGGTATGTACTTGTCATCTCCAGATCTTGACTTTTACAATAACCTTTAAAAGCCTCAATTATAAAAACATGCAGCTCTTCCTTGGGAGGTTATACCCCTAAGAAGACTTACTAAATCTGTGTACAAATTTGTTGGCCTATTTTTTTTCACCAGTGTCATCAGAAGATCTTTATAAACATACAAAGTAGCACTGAGGTCTTTTCAGGCTAAAGTGTCTTCCCCAGACACTTGTGATTACTTAAAAAGAGGAAGAAAAGAAGGGAGGAAGGAAGGAACAAAGGAAGGAAGGAAATGAGGAGGAAAGAATGAGAGAGAAGAAGGGGGCAGGGAATGAAGGAAGCAAGCATGTAAGCAAGGAGGCTAAGGATTCCAGTGTCAGTCTACTTGGGATTTATCTTTTCTGAGACGTAACTCTTTTTTACTCTGCCATCTCTGGTAGCCCCAGTGTCTAGAACAGTGCCAATAAACATTTGTGGAATGAATGAACTGATTGTTATCGCCGCCTAATCCTAGCAAAATTCCTCCATGGTCCTTACGGCCTTGGCTTCTGGTCTTAAGTAACATTATCCCCCAACCGCTTGACACCCACCAACCACATACCTTGCCTCTACTCAGCTCAGACTCTAACTTGCTTTTTTCTCCTCCAACATGTATTTCAGAAGCTCTTTGGCTTTTATTAAATGCAGCTCTATTGCTAATACATTAAAGAACTTACTCTTGTGCCAGGCACACCCTGGCACTGGACCTGGCTGGGCAGTGGGCCAGATTTGGAGTGAGGTTCTTCTTGCCAGTGATCATTTGGTTAAGAGGTGAGATATTCAGTGCCAGATGCAAAAGCCCCAGAATGCTTTTCTAGTTGCATTTAGATCCCTAGTAAATTCTGCCTCTGCTGATGGGGTTTAGAGGTCATCTGAATTGGGAGTGATGAGAGGCAGGAGTTGCAATAAAAAGTTGTGAATAAAACAGAGGTAAGGGCAGTGAAGGGAGCTGGGTCTGGCCAGGGGGATGAGAGAATAAATGGTTTGTTAGGAGACTCTCCAGTGTTTTATATCCCTGATACCATCTCTCTCTAGTAAACCATTGTCCATATTAGACTTGGCTTTGAGACTTGTACCAGTGTACATTTTGATAACACATGATGTATACCAAAGCATATTGAAGTGGTTGTTGTTGAGAAAATGTGTTGATCTTGTAGCCTCCTGTGGGGTCAGGTAGCTTTGCTTGGTTCTGCCAAGCACTGCATCTCAGCCATGGGGGCACAGGCCATGGTTTTGCATGAGTCATTACAAGCCAACTGATTGGTTCTTGAGTATGTAATAGAATCCCTATTTGATTATCTAAATCCTTATGAGCTCCAGTGAGATACAAAGGAAAAACTTCCAAAGTGAGGTTCTGTAAGCATCTTTGAGGGTATGCTAGGTGAAGGAGCCTCAATTAATAATAACGGCACAGAGCGGGAAGTGTTTTTCCCTCCTTTGCACCCCTTTCTAGAATCTGGCAACAACTGAAGGTTGAGAAGGAGGTTATCATTTTAACATAAGAAGTATAGCAATTTCTGCTTGCAGGAGGTTTATTCTTTGTAGATTGAATATCTAATGCTGTATATGAACCACTCTGAAGCTGATCATCATCAAGGTCTAGTCAAATCTGGAGGAACTTTCTGTTATCTTGCCTCCCACCTCCTCTTTCTCATTCACCAGCCATGGAACCAAATGTGTCTGAGAAGGACCCACCATCTGTACTGAAGGCCAGGCTCAGGGGGTAATGCATTAAAAGGCCAATGGCTGGAGGTGTGGGGAGAGCTGGAGGAGAGACTCTGGGGGAAAAGAGAGTTGTTTTTGTTCATTGAGAAGGTGGCCACCTGGAGGGTCCCAAGTCTTCCATACTGGAGTGTGGCCATAGTGACACATCAGCAGAATGGAGGAGTCACACCAAACCCTGACTGCATGGATTCGCTATGGAAAGACCTGAAGCAAGGGATTCTGGGAGCCCTCCATGTGATGGAGGCCAATGGAAAGACTGCTTGGTTTGAGTTCTGTACCACACTGTCTTTCACAACAAGAGCCCGAAGCAACATGACTCTATCTTGTATTGAATGCCTCCTAGGTGGCCAGGAGCTTTAACACACATGGTAGCCATCTTGGCTGAGAAGCCAAGTCACCCACCCAAGGTTAGCTAGTGAGTGACAGCAGGGCAGCTATTGACAGACTGCTGTGTGCACCGCAGATAAGAAGCCTTTTTCTTCTTCTTTTCTTCTTTTTTAAGCACAGCCTGGGGCCCACTTCCAGCCCAAGGCCCTATCACACCCTGCCAAGCTCCCCTTAACTGAGCTGTGTTCCTGCCTGGCTTGGTCATGGCAGATATGAGTCCCTGTATACTCCTCTGATTTGTCTCATGCTGTCAAATATAGCATATCCATCATTTCCATGTGGGCAAAAATATGGAACTAGTTTTTGTCTAGGTGAAAACAATATGTTGAAAGAAAGCTTTGAGAATATAAAATTAAGAAACATGTTTTATGTAATTTCCCCTTTTCAGCCTTGTTTCCTTCTTGGAAAAGACCCTCAGCACAGAGCAGTGGCCCCGTTTGGGGGAAAGGCAAGATCACAGAGGCTGCTCCACTCCTCTTCTTGGTCCTTTAAACAGTATTTCTTGACTTCACTATGCTGAAGAATCTCCTGCAGAGCTTGCTAAAACAGATCCTGGGCCCCCACCTCCAGAGGTTCTGTTTCAGTAGGTCTGGATGGGGGTGGGGGCAGAACTGTCATTTCTGTCAAGCTCCCCGATAATACATAGGATGAGGTTCAGGACACATCACCCCAAAACACAGCACTTTGGCATGTTGAATACAAGCTGAAGGAGTATGAGAAATGGCAGAAGCAGAGAGGTCATTGTGACCTCTCTACCCCCTCCCCCTCTTTCCTCAAACAGATCATGAAATCCCCCTGTGAAAATTCCCCTCCTTGTACTGAGAGGAAGATGCTTATCACCAGAGATAGAGATTCCAGAGATGAGAAATCTGTATAAATAAACCTTGTTAACTCACCCATGTCATCTTAGTTACTTTTTCATCACTGAACCACCCCTAGCCCAGACCTGTCAATTCTTCACAAATTTATTTTGTCTAAAAGGTATAAAATCTTCCTCCTGCTGTGGCTACTGCTTTGGGTCTTCATTCTCTTCTGAGAGCTCCCACATACATGTAAAAAGCCAATAAAATTTATATGCTTTTCTCTTGTCAGTCCTCCTGTGTCAGTTTCATTTTCAGACCCAGCCAGGGACCCTAAGAGGGATGAGTGAAACTTTTTCCTCCCCTACACACATGCTTCTGGTCAGAGAACCAGGCCTTCAGTGGCACTGCCTTGGGGGTATCACAAGTAAATCTTCTAAATGTGCTGGAGGGACTTGTCAGCCATTGCTAAAAGAATGGAGAACTTTCTAGATTGCCCTTAGAGGTCCTGGGAAATGTCCTTAGGGTGTTACTATCATCCGGGAATCTTAGGCTGTCCCCAACTTTCTCTCCCTTACACCAACTTGGTGGGGAGAAGAGAAGAGACACTTGGAAAGGAATGGAGGTGTTAAAATATACTTTGCTGAATGGTAATTTGGCTGAGACCATCATACCTGCCAAAAGAATTATTAGAATACAATATTTTGTGTTTGATCCAGATCTGAAGACTTGATGTCAGACATGTATAACAGTTTCCTTACTTGTCAATATGGAAAATATTACTATGTTGGGGATTGTTGTGAGAATTTAAGTCACAGCTTGTAAGTGTAGCACCAGAGCCAAAATCTGGTTTCACAGAAGCCCAGTATAACGTGCTTACTAGTAACAATAGTAACAGCGGCTCCCTTGGAGTGAATGTTTGCTGGGTCCAGACCTTGTGAGAAGGGCTTAGTAAACAAAGTTCCATTTAAACCTCAAGTACCCTACGGAGGAAGATACCATCCTTACTGAATCCTTGAGGAAACCCAAGCTGAGACATTGAGTAACTTGCCCAATGTCACAATGCCAGGGCTTGGACCCAGGTCCCATTCACAATGGACTGTCCCTCCCTCACAAACCCTCAGAATCCTCCCATCAGTGCCTCTCAAGATGATGCATCGTAAGGTAAATTGCAGGCATCAGTGTACTTCCCCTTAAATATTCAATATGCATATCATAACTAGAGTTCAATATATTTTCTTTGCTGTAAAATTTACATACAATAAAATAGGAAAATCTTGAGTTAGTTGAGTTTTGACAAATGTGTTAAACTTGTGTAATGCAACTCCCCCCTGCCCCCAACATCAAGATAAAAAACATTGCTGTCACCTCAGAAAGTCCTCTCAGGATGTTTTCTATCATTGATTTTTTTCTCACTAAAGATTAGCTTTGCCCAGAACAGGTTTTCAAAATTAGCATCCTTGAGGTATAATCAATACACAATAAAATTCACTAGTTTTAAGTATACAATTGGATGAGTTCTGACACATGCACACAGTTGTGCAGCCACCACCCCACAGTCATGATACAACATATTTCCATCACCCCATGTTCCTTAGCAGCCAATCACCTCTCCCGATCCCGAGCCCTGGAAAACACAGCTATGCTTTCTGCCACTATAGAGTAGCCTTCTCTAGAATTTCACAGGAATGTTATCAGACAGTATGTAGCCATTTGCATTTAGTTTCTTTCACTTAGCCTCATGCTTTCAGGTGTGTGTGTTTCAATAGTTCATTCTTTCCTTACTGCTGAGAAGCATTCCACTGTGTCGGTGTACCACAGTTTGTTAATTCACTCATTTGTTGATGGACATTTGGGGTGCTTTCAGTTTTTGGAACTAAAATCCCAAATAAATACAGCATTCGAGTGGCATGGAGTAGGCTTGAAGACTGAAAGAAAGAAATAATCTCTGTGTTCATTCTTATCTGGGGGGAGATGTGCATCTAGACCAGAGGCCAGCCGTTCTTTCAGCGAAGGGTCGGACTGCAGATATTCATTCCCGTTGTTGCCACTGCAGCACGGGAGCAGCGACATACACTGTGCGAACAAGCTAGCACAGCCGTGTGCCAATGAACTTCACTTATGGACCAGAATCCTGATGATAGAAGTTTCATGTGTGACAAAATATGATTCTTCTTTAGATATTTTCCAGCCACTTAAAAGCTTCAACATTATTCTTCACCTGTAGACTGTACAAAGACTGTTGGTGGGATTTGGCCACAGGCGAAATAGTAATGACTAAAAGAATAGATGTAGAAAATACATAATTTCTAATCCACATTAGGAAAAACAATGGAATAAAGAAAATCAGCTGAAGAAAAGATAGGGGAAAAAAGAAACACAGACAAAATATGATAAATAAAAAACATGAAATAAAAGGATAGGACTAGGTCTAATTATATATGTAGTTACAGTACCCACAAATAGGTTAAACTAGCCTATTACAAGACACATATTTTCAGTTTAGGTTAATAAAAAGAAAAAAATAAAATTGTATGCTACTTCCAAAAGGTACATATCAAACAAAATTATGGAGGTATAGGTAAATATGTACCACCTAAATAGGATCAAATATTATATAACTGCTATAAAAACAAAAATAATGATTGAAAATTAAAGGCATCACATCCATTAGGTCGGCAACTATTTTTTTAAAAACACAAAAAATAGAAAATAACAAGTGTTGCTGAGGATGCAAAGACATAGGGATCCTTGTGCATTATCTGTGGGAATGTAAAATGGTGCAGCTGCTGTGGGGAACAGTGTGACATTCTCCCAAAACTTAAAAATAGAATTACCATATAATCCAGCAACTCCTCTTGCAAGTGTATACTGAAAGAATTGAAAGCAGGGTCTCAGAGAGATATATGCACACGTATGTTCATAGCATTATTCACAATAGCTAAAACTGGAAAGCAGCTACTCATGTCTTGATGGATAAACAACAAAATATAGTCCATACAGTGACATGTTATTCACTCTTAAAAAGAAAGGCAATTCTGACACAGGTTGCAACACAGATGAATCTTGAGGATATTGCGCTAAGTGAAATAAGCTAGCAACAAAAGATAAACATTGTATGATTCAATTACATGCAGCCCCTAGAGTGGTCAGATTCATAGAAAGTACAATAGTGGCAGCCTGGCAGTGGGGAGGTGGGGAGTGGGAGTTGTTCAATAGGCATGGAGTTTCAGTTTTGCCAGAGGAAGAGCTCTGTGGAAGGATGGTGATGGTTGCACAACAATGTGAATGCACACTTAAATGGTTAAGATGGCAAATTGTGTTATATGTATTTTAACACAATTTTAAAAATTTAAATATAAGGCATCACAGCAAAAAGGATCAGTTTATATTCATAAAAGTTACAATATACCAAAAAGATATAATAGTCATATGCCTCAGTGCAGATCACAGTAGAGTTCTGAAATATATCTACTTAATACATATAAATGAAAATTGTACCCAACAAAGAAAAAGTACTCAGTTTGCCCAAATATCCATGGCCCTCTTACAAATTAGTCAGGTGTATGACCATAAAGAGAATCCCAATAAATTTTAAGAAGCAGAAATCATACAAATTTTATTTTTGGCCACTATGCAATAAAATTAGAAGTTGAAAAGCAAAACAAAACACAAGAAAAAAACAAAAAAAAAATTTTCACTGGAAATGTTAAAGCATCCTTTAAAGTAACTCTCATTACAAAGGAAATTATAAACTATAAATAAGTCACATTGAGAGACTATGTGTCATGTGCTTGTGTGTCATGTGCCTATCTGTCTGAATGATAAATAATCAAAATAAACCCAAAGAAAATACAAGGGTAGATTATAAAAATTGACAGAATCTAATAAGGGGGAACACTGACATAAAAAAATAAACTTGATTAATAAAACAAAAACATAATCTTTGAAAAAATCATTACTATAGCCCTAGCTAGTGTGGCTCCATGGGTTGAGCGCTGACCTGTGAAGTACAGTCGCCGGTTTGATTCCCAGTCAAGGCACAAGCCTGGGTTGTAGCCAAGGTCCCCAGTACAGGGTGTGCAAGAGGAAACCACACATTGATGTGTTTCTCCTTCCCTCTCTCCCTCCCTCCCCCTCTCTCTATAAATCAATAAATAAAATCTTTAAAAACATTATTACGATAGATGAATCTAATAAAACCTCATAAATATTTGATTAAAACTTTAAAAGATAATACTTGAAAAGAGAAAGGATACTACTGATGACATTTTAATACATTTCAAGCAACTACTAAAAATAAGTTACTCTTAATAGAATATTTCAAAATCTACATTGAAATACAGATATTTTAGAAAATTCAGTTACTACAATTTATACAAGAAGAGATAGAAAACCAGAATTAGCCTATAAACCCAGCAGAAATGAAAACTATTGTTAGTTTTCTCTTCTAAATGGGAATTTAAAAACAGGCTCAAATCATTTTGTTGGTGAATTAAATCTAATTTTTCAGGATCTGATCATTTCTATGATAAATTCTTCCAGAGTGTGGAAAAAAGTCTACAAGGGGAGGTCCCAAACTGGAATGGGTGGCATAGGCGTCAGCTGGGGGCTGCAGGAAGCAGATGCTGACTGGCATTAGGCAAGCAGGCAGTTTACTGGGGAGTAACATCTGTGAAGGTGAAAAGGTGGAATTCAGATTGGACAGGAGAAACTGTCAGACCAGGATGGAGCTCTGACCAAGCCTTTGCTGAACCAACAAGAAGCCCCTGAGCAAAGATTGCTCATTTGAGGAGTCCTGTATTGGGCAAAAATTAACTTAGCCCTTGTACCTTCCTCAGTCTTGCTTAGTCATTATCTGGACACATCCTGAGAAAAGCATGACTTTGGCTTACCACAGCATGTTAAAAAAAGAGAAAAGAAAAGGAAAGAAAAAGAAAGAAAGGAAAAGAAAAGAAAAGAGAAAAAGGAAGAACAACGATAGGCTAATCACACACAAAAAAGTGAAAGGAGAAAATTCTAAATACACTATTAGCCAATTGAAACTAATGGTGTTTTAAAAGGATTATACATAAAGAATGCAAAGATGTTTTAAGCAGAGCACCTATTAATTTGCTACATTAATGGATTAAAGAGGAGAAAAGATACTCCCACAACAATTAAGTGCTTGGACAAATGGATTTGATAAAATATGTGCCTATTTCTTTTGTTGTTGTTGTTGTTGTTGTTGTTCTGTTAGTTGTCCCAGTTTCCCCCATTGCTCACCCCTGCCCTGCACTGCCTCTTCCCGACGCCCCCATCTGGTTCCCACAGTCAATCCCCACACCATTGTCTATGTCCATGGATCATTCACACATGTTCTTTCACTAGACCCTTCCCCTTCTTTCCTTCCTTTTCCCTCCTCTTTCCCTCTGGTTACTATCAGTTTGTTCTTTGTTTCCATGCTTTTGGTTCTATTTTCCTCATTTGTCTGTTTTGTTGAATATGTTCCACTTATAAGTGAGGTCATATGGTGTTTGTCTTTCACCACCTGGCTTATTTCACTTATCATAATGTTTTCCGGTTCCATCTGTGCTGTCACAAAGGGGCTCCTTTCTTTCTGCTGCATAGTATTATTCCCTTGTGTAAATGTACCATAGCTTTTTGGTCCACTAGTTTACTGATGGGCACTTAAGTGGCTTCCAGCACTTGGCTATTGTAAATTGTGCTGCTATGAACATTGGGGTGCATAGGTTCTTTTGAATTGGTGTTTCATGATTCTTAGGGTTATAATCCCAGAAGTGGAATCACTGGGTCAAAAGGCAGTTCCATTTTTAGTTTTTTGAAGAAATTGCATACTGTTTTCCACAATGGCAGCACCAGCCTGCATTTCCACCAACAGTGCACCAAAGTACCCTTTTCTCCACATCTTGGCCAGCACTCATTTGTTGATTTGTTAATGATGGCCATTCTGGCCAGTGTGAAGTGGTATCTCACTGTAGTTTTAATTCGCATCTCTCTGATGGTTAGTGATGCTGAGAATCCTTTCATATGCTTATGAGCCTTCTGTATGTCTTCCTTGGAGAAGTGTCTGTTCAGGTCCTTTGACCATTTTTTAATTGGATTATTTGTCTTCCTGGTGTTGAATCATATGAGTTCTTTATATATTTTGGAGATCAAACCCTTGTCCGAGGTATTGTTGGCAAATATGTTTTCCCATATGGTTGGTGCCCTTTTCATTTTGATGATGTTTTCTTTAGCCATGCAGAAGCTTTTTAATTTGATGTAGTCCCATTTTTGTTTATTCTTTCCTTTATTTCCCTTGCCCTAGGAGATATTGTGACAAAAATATTGCTATGTGGGATATCTGAAATTTTCCTGTCTATATCTTCCTCTAGGACTTTTATGGTGTCACGGCTTATGTTTAAGTCTTTTATCCATTTTGAGTTTATTCTGGTGTATGGTGTAAGTTGGTGGTCTAGTTTCATTTTTTTTTTTGCATGTACCATTCCAGATCTTCCAGCACCATTTGTTGAAGAGGCTATTTTTACTTCATTGTATGCTCATGCCCCCTTTGTCAAATATTAATTGACCTTAGAGACATGGGTTTATTTCTGGGCTCTCTATTCTGTTGTATTGATCTATGTGTCTGTCTTATGCCAGTGCCAGGCTGTTTTGATTACAGTGGCCTCGTAGTAGAATTTGATATCGGGTATTGTGACCCTTCCTACTTTGTTCTTCTTTGTTTTATTTCTAAATAAGAACATTAAATTCTTGGCCAGCTAGAGGTAGAAGGAAACTTTCTTAACTTGATAAAGATGAACTGTTAGCAAACTGTTAGCAAACATCCTATTCAGTGGTGAAAAATCAAATATTCCAGAAAAGTCAGGACTGAGACAAAGTTATCCATGATCACCATTACTACTTAACAGTGTACTGGTGACCCTAACCAATTTGATTTTTAAAAAAAGGAATGAAAAAATTGCCATTCATTGTTCTAAGGTTGATTGTGGTGATGGTTGCACAACTCTGTGAATATGGTAAAAAACATTGAATTGTACCCTTAAGTTGTATGATATGTGGATCTGATGTCTATGAAGCTGTTAAAAAATCACCATCTTGTCTAATACAAGATATTAACTGCTTAGAAGATACTTATCTACTTAGAAAAATCAAAGAGAATAAACTTAAAAACTCGTAAAAGTGAGAGAGTTTAGAAAAGTGGCCAAGTACAAAATCAACATACAAAAATTGGGTTCTAATAAAGAAATAATGGCCAATTTCAAAACATCATAGAAAAAGAAACACAATTACTATATGCAAAAATATTAAACACCTAAATATAGACTTAGTAATATATGTAGAAGACCTAAATTTTTAAAAAAAATACAACTTTCAAATGGACATAAACTGAGGTCTGAAGCATGGCTGCCAAGAATCCCCTGCACCTCAACCCCCACTCTGGCAATAGTCATGGGGGATTCCCTTTAGAAGAGCATATGGGCATTATGGGGACCGTGAGGAATGTGATAAATGAACAATTGTATTTCTTATCTTTTTTTAATCCTTACCCAAGGACATGGTTATTGATTTAAAGGGAGGGGAAGGGAGGGAGAGAGAGAAACGTCGATGTGAGAGAGAAACATTGATCGGTTGCCTCTTGCGTGGGCCAAACCGGAAACCTAGGGATATGCCCTGACTGGGAATTGAACCTGTGACCTTTAGGTTTATAGGACAACATTCCAACCAACTGAGTCACACCAGCAAGGGCTGAATAAACTCTTTGAAATGCTTAGCAAAAAGTCTGACAAATAGTGAGAACTCAACAAATGTGAATTATTTTTCTAGATTCTATGTACAGCCAGCCAGAACTCAGGGTCACAGAATCTGACTATTGATCCTGGCAGATTGATTAGAATAGCAGAAATGCTCAGAAAGGAGAATATTTCCTTGAACTAAGTATGTCACTTAGGGATAATGCCATTTGGCCGGATGCAAGGGCTCACGGGAAAGCAAGTCATAACTGTTCAGAGGTGGAACTCGATCAGTGTGTGTGTTTGTGGGTGAGGAGAGCTGCCTCACACAGGTGACCACATCACAAAACAACTGGCCTCCCTCATGTGCACCCCCAAATCAGGGACCTACTTTGGTCCCCTCAGCATGGAACATTAAACTCAAATTCCTCTCTAGTTGCAACCTGGTCCTACACTGTGGTCAGTGCTGGTGCTCAGTTCATCCCTCCCTGTTTTCAAAACCATTTTGCCCTCCCCTCTCCACCCCTCAACAGCCAGTACCTGCAGCTCATTCTCTGAGACCCATCCTGAGGCTACAGAAAGCTGGAAGTGCTTGGGAATTTACTTTCCCACAATAATTAACAAGATGCTACAACTAACCTCTACTGTTATAGGATGGGGTCTGAATTATTAGGGTAAAGCAAGCTGCTCTAACAAAAATGTAAAGTGACTCAAAGATAAACACTGATTATTTTTCAGATAAAGTTCAAAATGGGTATTCCTGATTTGTGGGTGGGTTTCCTTTAACTGGGCCTTTGGGGCCCCGATTCCTTCCCTCTCACACACTGTCCTCCGCCGCAAGTTTTCCAGTCAGGGTCACACGATGCAGAGGGGGAAAGGCCGTGAAAGGGGCTGGCCTGGAAGTGGCAACATCCCCTGTGGTTATGAGGAGGCTGGGAAAGTAGTGCAGCTGTGACCCAAGGAGAAGAGGAAACTGGTTTGGTGAGCAGCTAACCAGTCGCGGCCGTGGTGCCTCTGCCATGTTCACTGTTAGTTATTCTGGATACCAGTGCCAGTCAGAGGGCTTGGATTTGAGACTCCCTATGCCCTATAATAGCTGAGAGACGTGAACAAGATTATTAACTCCTCTGAATCTCAGCTTTTTAGAAAACCTAAAAGCAGTAACAATAATAATAAACAACACCTTCAGGGTCATTTGGAATTACATGAGAGATAATGTGTGTGCTTTGGGAGACTGAAGCTGCCGCGAACCCTGCTGGGCGAGACGCTGGATCTCATTGTCCTCCCTGACCTCCCCAGAAGGCCCTCAGTGAAATGACTCAATATTTCCCCCTCCCCACCCCCAAAATATTATGTTTGCAGAGGGACCTTATAAACTACAAACTCCTGTGGAAATGCACTTCTTCACTCACCCTACCTGGAGGGTACTTCTTTTTCCTTCCCTTTATCTAACTTCTATCTACTTTCCAGAGGCTGGGTCTAATTCCCTATTAAGAGAGCCACAGTCCCCTATTCTAGCAGCTGTGGCTTTTTACGGTCCTGACACCATTGAAGAGAGGTAAAATAATAAATAAATAAAACAGATTGCTTTGAAATAGCTTGGGGATTTTGGTTACCTTAGGGAAACCTACCAGCAATTCTGGCCACTGCAACACTTACTTCTGACGCAGAAATGTTTGTTTCCTCTCCTTGTGAGTTTCTGGCAGTCTGTGGCACTACTCTCAAAAGCACTGTGGGTGGATTCAGGACCTTCCTCTTGGCCAATGAGTTTCCAAACTCACAAACCAAGAAGGTGAAAAACTTGTCCTAAGAGATCTAGAAAAGAGGCCAGAGGTGCTTCCTACGAGGTGAGCTATGATTCAGATGCCCCCAGGTGTAAGGGGGGAGCCCAGAGCCCCTCTATAATCCTCACTGATGTCCCCTTACCAATCACCTTGGCATGTGCCTGGGTGAGATTTTCTAAATTTTCAGTTACAGTTGGCTTCAACATTGTATTGGCTTCAGGCATGAGGATAGCGGTTAGACACTTATGTAACTTATGAAGTGATCCGTCCAGTAAGTCTAATCCCCAGATGACACCGTACAGAGTTATTACAATATTACTGACTATATTCCCTAAAGTGAACTTTGCATCCTTGTATAATTACTTTGTAACTGCCAGTCTGTACTTCTGAAATCCTTTACCTTTTTCACCGAGCTCCCTAACCTGCTCTTACCTGGTAACAATCAGTTTATTCTCAGTACATATGAGTTTGTTTCGGTTTTGTTTCTTTTTATTTTGTTTTTTAGATCCCACATAGGAAGAATGGCACCCACCAGTTGGCTCTGCAGAGGGTGGGGGAGAGGGTTCAACAAAGGAACAAAAGGGCAGGGAAAGCTGCCTCTCCAGCCCCACCCCTGATGTCCGACAGTTCATTTCCTCCTCTATAAACCTGGTGTTTTTTGAGCTGCTGCCTAGTGTTAGAACTCAAGTGACGGCGTCTGTCAGCGAGTCTCAGCATGGGCCCTTTAAGAGGACCCACGCAGGCCTCCAGCAGCCTTTTCTCTCACCTGGATGGAATCCCTGCAGATTTTCACAGCCAGCAGTTATGAGGATGCCTCTTCCTGGCACTGGTACTCTGCGTTGGGAAGTCTGGTGTGGGGCTGGGACCCCGGCGTCCTCAGGGGGACCTCCACTGCCCAGATATGCCCTCTGCAATCTCAGACACCACACAGCGGTGTGGAAGCAGTCCCGAACTTCAGCATCTCCCTTGTTCCTACGAGTTGTCACATGGCCTCTTCTTTATACCCTTGGTTGTAAGAGTTCTGTTCAGCTAGTCTTCAGGTAGTACTCATCGATGGTTGTTCTACAACTTAGTTGTAATTTTGATGTAGTTGTGGGAGAAGGCAAGCGCAGCATTTACCTACTCTGTCAGCTTGACCTCAAGTCCTGACAATCAGTTTTTTTTTTTTTTAATTATTTATTTATTTTTAGAGAGAGAGGGAGAAGGAGAGGGAGAGAAACATCAATATGCAGTTGCCTCTCACGCACCCTCTACTGGGGACCTGACCCGCAACCCAGGCAGGCATCCTGACTGGGAATCAAACTGGTGACCCTTTGGTTCACAGGCCCGCACTCAATCTACTGGGCCACACCAGCCAGGGCTCAACAATCACTTTTTAAATAAAACAGTCTGAGACACTTCCAGTCCACAGGATGCTCACTTTCCCAAAGGGTTGCATTACATAAGTGCCACATGACATAGCTCCCACTTAAGCTCAAACCCTTTGTAAGTTTTGCCTCTCACACAGAGAAGGTACTTGAGATCAGGGACTGTGTCTTTTGAATCCACGCTAGAAACATGCAGATTATCAGTAAACCTGTGTTAATCAAGGACATTCCATGGAGAGTGGCATTTCGTAGAATTGGATAGTTGTGCTCCTTAAGGTAAACATCCAATATAAACATTAGAATATCGGGACCCTTGAAATCAGATGTTCTTAGGCATTTATCTCTCCAGCTTGGCACTGACCCACCCACAAGGCACCACTCAGAACTGACCTGGGAATGACCGAATAACAGAAGAGTTTTTACTCACCTATTCATTCAGTCAACAAATAATTACTGGGTTCCAGACTGCCCTTAGCATCTGCAAGGAGCTCAAAGGGAAAAGGGAGACATGAATGGTAAAGACTCACTTTCCAGTCTAGTAGAGTGAGACCAGGATACAAGCAGGCCAAGAAAATCGGATGAAGGACCAGGCAAGAGATTTAGAGGCAAGGCCAGGGTTAACTTTAGGAACAGGCATGCAGGAACACGACTCAGAAAGAGGCCCAGGATTGGGAAGAGATTTCAACAGCTGTCTTCACTTTTCAGACAGGCAAACATGTAAAGATTGACAACACCAGGTGTTCATCAGTTGTGCGGAGCCAGCTCTCACATATTTTGGGGTTGGTATACATTTAGGCCAACCTAGCTACAGGGCAATATCACAAAATGTGCCAACATTTAAAATGTGATACAATGACTTCGCAACTCAAAACCCATTTCTTCAATGGGAATAGCTGGACAAATGAAACAAGATGTCAGTACCAGCATAGCAGATTCATGGCATCACTGCTTGAAGAGGGGAAAATTGTAATCATTAGATCAGGTCACATGCTCATTCTTGAACCAGTCAGGATGGCTGGAGGGATCAGGTCCTTTGATTGGCCAGACTTCAGTCACCCACCTCTCCTCTATTGCCAGGGGACAGAGGAGAATCATGATGAAGATCAGGTGTAAAGGAGACAAAGTTTCCCTAAGGAAAAGAAGGAAGAGCATTATTACCAGAAGGCTAGGGATGAGAAAACCTGTTGTGTAAACAAAATGTCTAGCTACTTCCATCCACTACAGCAGGAGTAGCTGGTGCGGAGGGAGGAATGTTTCAGGCAGCTGGAGTAGACTATTTGTAACAGAGCCCCAGAGAGCCTATGTCTGTGATGAAACTCCTTATCTTGAGAGGATGAGGAGGGCTGTTGGGGAAAGTCAGCCCTTCAGAAGGAGCCTGTGACAGGTAAATCAAACGTGGGTAACTGAAGAACTTGAAAGGTGTGATTGAAGCTGTGGGGAACTGTAAGAAAAATATAAACAAGATAATTGAGAATGCTACGAGGGGTGGGTAGGAAAGGTCCTGACCCTACATGGGCCCGTGTCACGTCTGCACGTGTTACATCTGCACGTGTCAGGCGTGATGTTGGCTAGCACTGTGGGTGCCACTTGCTGTCTGGTGACTTTGGACAAATGACTTAACCACGAGAAACCTCAGATTCCTCATCTCTGAAATTGAGAGAAGAAACAAATCTTGTGGGCTGGCTGGGAGAGTTTTATGAGACTGTGCTGAAAAGCCGTAACACTGTGCCAGTCCATGTGAGTTGAATGTGAGTGAGGAGAAGGGCAGACCAGAAGCAGCCCTTAAATGTACTTACTTAAAAAAAGATATTATGTATTTGTTTTTCGAGTTAGGGGAAGGGAGGGAGAAAGAGAGGAAGAGAAACATCAATGTGAGAAAGAAACATCAGTCAGTTGCCTCTTGTAATACCCCAGCCGAGGACCAAACCTGCAACCCAGGCATGTGCCCTGACCACGACTCAAACTGGTGACCTTTCTTGCTTTGTGGGATGATGCCCAACCAACTGAGCCACAATGGTCAGGGCAGCCCTCAAATCAAACAGGAAACATTAATTATGGTGGTCCCAGGAAGTCTGAAAGCCAGAGCTTTTTCCTCTGGCAAAGGGAGCCCTTGAATTTAACTTGGGGGCAGTAATGGGGTTACAATACTACTTTTGACCTGAAACTATGTTGAAAAACCAGAATTTGCAGACAGGCATGTTCTTCTTAAGTGTGTATAAATGCGACAGCTGTTTACTTTTGCCTTTTTGTTCTTCATGTAAACATTCACTGGCTGTTTAAATACTTCAAAACAGGAGCTACTGAAACTCCAAAAGGTGAGGGAGGATGGGGTGCCCCACCCCCACCTCCCAGTTACTCCACTTGGCCCTGTGCCAAGAATAGCACAGGCCTAGCTCCCGCCTCAGGTGCCCTTCCTCAGACCCAGGATGGGCAACACCGTAGTGATTGTCTTGACTCCTCCGCAAACTCAAACCCAGTGAGTCTTGTGTCACCGGGTGGCAAGTGTGTGTTGCTCTCTGTCCAGGAGGGAAGCAGAGGGAAGGTGAGTATCGAGAGAACACGAGACATTCCCATGCCTTCTAACCTCCCATGTGGTCCAGTCTGTGTGGAAAGGGCCTTGACCCCAGAGCACAAAGGCCGCTTTGTGTGGTATTGAGCAAGCCCCTGGCCTCTCTAAGCCCTTTTTTTTCACTCTTAAAAGGTTGACAAAAGTATCTTGGAGAGCAGCCATGGGAAACCAGAGCAAGCTCTCGGTGACAGAGCCTCATAAGCAGCGTGGCTCGAGGAGGGAATGGGACAGGAAACGAGGAAGGGAGCTTCCTCAGCTCCTCATCACCTGTCCCAGGGCTGGAGTAAGAGCCCAGCCACCACCAAATGACCTTGTCTCACCACCCCCCACATGAGATGCCTCCGCCTAGAGGTGAGGCAGAGACTCTACCGAAATAGACAGTAGTGTTTTGTGGCAAACATTCCATTCCAAATGACATTCATGAGACGATTCCCTGCCTCTGTGGTTGACACTTTGGGGAAAAAAAACAACACAGAGGAAGAATTTGCTGCCACTGTCAGCTCCTGATAAATAGCTAAGTGTGCACAGCCAGCCCTGGAGAGGGTCTTCCCAAGTGACATAGGGGCCACCAGGCTCACCTTTAGGCACATCACTGGTCACTCACACCCACTGTCCAGAGGGACAACCTGAGTAACAAGAAGGCGGGGTTAATTGGAGTGCGGTCAGTGTTGTCTGGGGCCGACGACGTGGAAGGGCCCTCTGGAGGCTGGGTCAGGTTACTTGGTCAGAGAAAAATGCCAGCTCAGGGTAGGGTGGCTCCAGCAAAAGGAAGGTTGTATCAGGAACACAGGCTGGCCAGCAAAGGGCAACCAAGGCTCATTCAGAACCACCAGAGCCCAGGTCCAGGGGGGAGGGGAAGCTCAAAGGAAGGCTGGGGGTGCGCCTTAGGTGCGCCTAAGATGATGACGGGAGGGTCCAGATATTCGCCCCTGGGGGTGAGGCCTCCTTTTCCCCTCCCCTTTCCCTTCCTGTCTCTCTTTTTCCTCCCTTCCTTGGCTTTAGCAGCGTTTTACTCGATTATTCCCAAATAACAGGATTCATTAGAACCTTTACTGCTTTAACCTGCACTGTAAGTCTAAAAAAGTGCTCTACTATTTTTGCTGTTGATGCATTCCTCGTCTGTCACAAAAACATTCCTTCTGAGGGTTAACATGAGGATTGCAGGCACACTTCTCTAAAACGGATATTGTCTCCAGCACAGGCACAGTGCTCAAATGAGGGGAAGTGTTTTGATCTTAATTGTTGGTGGTAGAATTCTTCTGAGGCAGGAAACTGTCCTTGTTAGGGAAAATATTTTGATAAGCTGCAGGCATGGGAGCAGGAGCCCAAGAACTGGGTGTTTCTGTAGGTCAAGCAACTCAAGATAAGGCCCAGACAGCTCTTCCTGAGACAGAGGGGAATTCGGCCTGTGAGGAGGAGGAGAGGAAATCCAGGGAGGCCAGGGGAAGAGTGGGAAGGATTCCTGGAAGGTGGCAGTGAGGTTAAGGCCAGTAACAGAGGGGTTGTATCAATCTGCCAGGGTTACCCTAACAAAAGACCACAGACTGGGTGACTTAAACCGAAGAAATTGATTTTCTCATGGTTCTAGAGGCTAGAAGGCCGAGATTAAGGTGTTGGCAGGGTTGGTTTCTTCTAAAGCCTCTTTCCTCAGCTTGTAAATGGCCATCTTCTCCCTGCGTCGTCGCGTGATCTTCCCTCTGCACGTGTCTGTGGCCTAGTGTCCTCTCCTCGTAAAGACACCAGCCATACTGGATTTGGGCCCCCCTGTGACTTCATTTTAACTTCATCTTCAAAGACTTTGTCTCTAAACACAGTCACTCTCTGAACTGAACTACTTACTAGGGGTTAGGACTTCAGCATATAGGTTTTGGGGAACACAGTTCAGCCTATAACAGAAGCCAGCAGACATTTGAAGACCACTCTCCACCCCACCAACCTTGTCTTCCCATGAGAATCTTCACTAACTACTTTGTGTGAGCAACATCTTCTGTAGGAGTCAAAGAAAAGGTAAACCTCACATTTGGGGGCCCTGTGATATGGAACAGAGGTAGCCCTTGTGGGATAATAAACTCTGAGAAAGTGAGGCTCCAGGGAGACAGAAGGGAACTGGGGATGTGCTTTGAACCTCCCTGGGCCTGGAGACCTCAGCAACCATCTGGTTTGCATCACTGGTCATGTTTCCATCTTGGCCTTCATTGTCAGGAATCCCAGAGTCCAACTGGAGATTCCTTAATATAAACGAACTTATGCAGAGCTATTGTTCCCTATGCTTTATCCTACTATTTGGCTTTCATTTTCACTTGCATGTCTATTGTGGACCTTTTCTGTCTCTGTTTGCCCAACATCCATTCTTTGAAGCATTTCACCCCATTCCGGATAGCTTCTACAGAGCTGCCGATCATAGTGTCCAGTGCTGTCTCCTACCCTCATGACCGGGTAGGCACCCGACTCAGGCTAGCCAAAGTGCTCCTCCCATATGGCCACAGGGATGGCCATGTAACTCAAGATGGGCTAATCAGAGAATTACCTGTGATTGATATAGGGAGAGACATGTTCACTTAGCTATTTATTAATTTGAAAAAGTATGAATCTGAGATTTCCAGGAGCTATCTTTCCTGACGTAAGGACACAGTCTCATTTAGCATGAGGCCAAGCAGAAGCCAGCAGAGCTGAGAAATAGAAGAGACAGAGCCTTGATTGTACCATTTGAGCCACAAGATCTAGCTACACCTAAAGCCAGATCCACCCCTGGATATACCCTGCAATTGGAGGTAATAAATTCTCTTTTCCCACCACGCACCGGGATGTAGACTGGAGGTAGGGATGAGATTAGCTCTGTTTCTCATTTCAGGTCCAGAAGAAAGCCCTCAATTTGAGCACCAGGCCAAAGGAGCAGTGCTTATCTGAGTCAGAAGCCACAAGGGCAAGTCCAGTTCAAGGACCATGACCAGGAATAGACTTCTGGAGTTAGTTACTAGTTAACAGAGTTTATAAACTCAAATAGAACAGCCACCCCCTAGGATTGTGGGGTTATTACATTTTCAGAAAATCCAAAGCTTGATGAATAGTGGTCTGTGATTGCTTAGCCCCCAGAGCAGGTCACAGGACCTGCAGTTATGCTGAAAGGAAGTGGCCACTGAAGTAGCCCCCTTCATAGGGAGTCTTCTCCTACACTCTCCTCAGAAGTGGCCACAGAAATCCCTAGGCAAGGGGTGCCCTTGCAGTTAGTAAGAAGTGAAGCAGCTGAGTAGGCTGACCCAGAGACAGCTCTGCCTGGGGCTGCCCCTGGCCTGTACTGCCAAGATGGAGTGTTTGAGGAACCGTTCCACGTGGGTTTCCCTTCTCTCACTGCCAGACGGGAGACATGTGCAATGTTCCTGATTTCCCCTAGTCTTTGGGTCCTAGCGATGTTGAGGATAGTGATGATGGTGGTTAAGCTTATCTTTTAGCTCTAGGCTATCAAATCCATGAAATCCTGGGCTTGGAACTAGATGTGACAACTAAACATGATTTTGGTTCTTAGTTTTTTGTTTATAAAGTTATTGTATTATGCTAGTCAGGGACGCTTATAGAACGGTATTTATGGGAAAAAGGGTGATTTTGTTTGTGAACAGCTTCCTTCTCAGGAGGGACCTCTTTTTGACTCCATGTGCTCTTGGAGAATCTGGAAGTCAAGACAGTCCCACCCCTATAGTCACCTATACAGAGAGAGAACCCAGCCGAGATTGGCTAATCAGGCCCGTTTTTCCATCCACAGTGATTGGTTCGATTATGGATATGTAACCTAAGCAAGGCCAATCATCATTGACATATGACATTAGATAAGGGAGGTCCTTTTCACCCCCAAAATGCTTAAAAAGTAAAAGCAGCTTCAAATTCAGCAGTAGGCTCTCTTTTCTTAAAGGTTCTTTAGTCCTCCTACAATCAGAGATTTTTCACTAACTGTTTCAACTCATGAGAATTTGGAGCTACAGACCATTCATTTTCTTTTGCACCATGCCATGGGGCAGAGTTATTTAAATGGTAAGTTTTAATTTCCAAATCTATAGATTTTTTGTTGTTACTGATTAACTTTATTGTTTTTGCTAGATAATATGATCTGTGTGACTCTGTATGTGATTGATAATGTTCAATGCTTTGAACTTTTTTTAGACTTGCTTTATGTAGTTGTAAGTGATCAGTTTTTATGAAACATATCTTGGGTGCTTGAAAAGAATGTTTTCCTAAATTTATTAGTGCAGAGTTATGTGTAAGTCAAGCATTATTTATGTCGTCCAAATCATCAATATTTTTACTGATTTTTGCATCTATTTGGTCTGTAAATTACAAAAAGTTGTATTAAATTCTTCCATTATGATAATGAATAAGTAAATTTCTCCTTGTTTTTCTAATTTTTTTCCTCTCTGTTTTAAAAAAACACTTTTTTAAGAGCAGTTTTAAATGCACAGCAAAATTGAGTGCAAGGTACAGGGGGTTCCTGTACAGCCACTGCCCCCTCACATGCAGAGCCTCCCCAAATATCACCATCCCCCATCAGAGTGATGCCTGTGTCTCAACTGGTGAATTCACACTGACACAATATTGTCCAAAGTCCATTGCTTATATTATTCTCTTCTATTGTTCTGTATTCTGTGGGTTTGAACAAATGTATAATGATATGTATCCACCATTAGGGTATCATATAGAGCAGTTTCACAGTCCTGAAAATCCTCTGTCACCCCTAGCTCCTAGAAACCAGTGATTTTTTACCATCTCCATAGTTTGGACTTTTCCAGAATGTCATATAGTTGGAATCATATAGTATATAGCCTTTTCAGATTGGTTTGGTAATATGTATTTCACTTAGTAATATGCAGTTAAGGTTCTTTCATGTCTTGCTTTCCATAGCTGAATAATATTCTATTGCCTGGAATTTACAACTGGAGGTGTCACAGTTTATTTATCCATTTACCTACTGAGGTACATCTAGGATGTGTCTAAGTTTTGGCAATTATGAATAAAGCTGCTAGAAACATCCTGGTGCAGGCCTTTGTGTGAACATAAATTTTCACCTTCTTTGGGTAGATATCCAGGAGCACAATTCTGGATCCCATGGTAAGGATATGTTTACATTAAATTAGGTGGGAAAACAAACAAACGGAGCACCTGTCTTCCAAAGTGGCTCTACCATTTTGCATGTTCGCCAGCAATGTCTGAGAGTTCCTACTGTTCCACATGCTTGCCAGCATTTTGTGTTGTCAATGGTCTGGATTTTGAACATTCTAACATGTGCACTGGTATTTCATTGTTTTAATTTACATTTCCCTGATGATATATGATATGAAGCACCTTTTCATATGCTTGACATCTGTATATTTTCTTTGGTGAGGTGTCTGTTAGGGTTTTTGGCCCATTTTTAAACAGGATTGTTTTCTTATTGTTAAGTTTTTAGAGTTCTTTCTATACTTTTAATATCAGTCCTTTATCAGATGCGTCTTTCGCAAATATTTTCTTCTAGGCTGCAGGTTGTCTTTTCATTCTCTTGACAGCATCTTTCCCAGAGCAGAAAATTTTAATTTTCATGAAATCTAACTCATCAGTTCTTTTTCATGGATTATGCCTTTGGTATCATATCTAAAAAGTCATAAGCAAACCCAAAGTCATCTAGCTTTTCTCCTGTTATCTTCTAAAACTTTATAGGTTTTTTACATTTAGGTTTATGATCTATTTTGAGTTAGTTTTTGTAAAGAGTGTAAGGTCTGTGTCTATAATCAGTTTTTATTATTTGAATTTATTGGGGTAACATTGATTAATAAAATTATATAGGTTTCAGGTATACAGTTCTACAATATATCATCTGTATACTGCATTGTGTGTTCACCACACCAGGTCTGCCACCAGTTTTTGCATGTGGGTGTGTAATTATTCCAACACCATTTGCTAAAGAGAATGTCTTTTCTCCACTGTATTACCTTTACTCCTTTGTCAAAAGTCAGTTGACTATATTTATATGGTCTATCTCTGTGCTGTCTATTCTGTTCCATTAATTTGTTTGTCTATTATTTTGCCAAAACTAGATTGTCTTGGTTATTGCAGCTTTATAGTTAGTCTTGAAGTTGGGTTGTGTCTGTTCTCCAACTTTGTTTTTCTCTTTCAACATCATGTTGGCTATTCTGGATCTTTTGTCTTTCCATAGAAACTTTAGAATCAGTTTGTCAATATCTACAAAATAACTTGCTATGATTTTTTTTTAAAGATTTTATTTATTTATTTTTAGAGACGGAAGGGAGGGATGGAGGGAGGGAGAGGGAGAGAGAGAGAAACATCAATATGCGGTTGCTGGGGGTTATGGCCTGCAACCCAGGCATGTACCCTGGCTGGGAATCGAACCTGGGACACTTTGGTTCCCAGCCCGCGCTCAATCCACTGAGCTACGCCAGCCAGGGCTACTTGCTATGATTTTGATTGAGATTGCATTTAATCTATAGTTTAAATTGGGAAGAACTGGCATCTTAACAATACTGAGTTTCTATCCATGAACTTGGAATACTCCTCCATTTATTTAGCTCTTCTGAATTAATAGCATCTGTACAATTAATGTCTTTAACCTCCTCTCCAAGATACAAAAACCTTAGACGACTTTATTTTTTATTATACTTTATTGATTATGCTATTATAGTTGTCCTGATTTTCCTCCTTTGTCCCTCTCCACCCAGCATTCCCTACTCCCTCAGGCTATCCCCCCACCATTGTTCATGTCCATGGATTTTGTGTATTAGTTCTTTGGCTACTCCCATTTCCTATACTTTCCTGTACTTTATATCCCCATGGCTATTCTATAAATACCTATTTGTACTTCTAAATCCCATCACCTGTTCACCCATTCCCCCATGCCCGCTTCCATCTGGTATCAATGAAAACACTCCCTGTATCCATGATTCTCTGTTCCTGTTTGTTCAGTTTGTTCTTTAGATTCGATTGTTGATAGACATGTTTTTATTGCTATTTTAATGTTCATGGTTTTAATCTTTTTTATCTTAAATAAGCCCCTTTAACATTTCATATAATAATGGTTTGGTGATGATGAACTCTTTTAGATTTTTCTTGTCTGGGAAGCTCTTTATCTGCCCTTTGATTCTAAATGATAGCTTTGCTGGGTAGAGCAATCTTGGCTATAAATCTCTGCTTTTCATGACTTTGAGTATTTCTTGCCAATCCCTTCTAGCCTGCAAAGTTTCTTTTGAGAAATCAGCTAACAGTCTTCTTTGTTCTTGCTGCTTTTAAGATTCTCTTTATCTTTAACCTTTGGCATTTTAATTATGATGTGTCTTGGAGTAGGCCTCTTTGCATTCATCTTGTTTGGGATTCTCTGTGCTTCCTGGGCTTGCATATCTATTTCCTTCACCAAATTAGGGAAGTTTTCTTTCATTATTTTTTCAATTAGATTTTCAATTTCTTAATTTGTCTCTTCTCTTTCTGGTACCCCTGTGATGCTACTGTTGGAATGCCTGAAGTTGTCCCAGAGTGTGCTTACATTATCCTTGTTTTTGTTGGATTCTTCTTCTTGTTCTTCTGACTGGTTGTTTTTTGCTTCCTCACGTTCCAAATCATTGATTTGATTCTCAGCTTCATCCAATATACTGTTGTTTCCATGTAAATTGTTCTTTATTTCAATTAGTGTATCCTTTATTTCTTACTGGATCTTTTGTATGTTGCTGAGGTCCTCACTAAGTTCCTTGAGCATCCTTATAATCAAGGTTTTGAACTCATCATCTGATAGATTGCTTATCTCCATTTGCTTAACTCTCTTTCTGGAGTTTTGATCTGTTATTCATTTAGGTCATATCTCTTTGTATTCTCATTTTGGCAACCTCCCTGTGTTTGTTTCTATGTATTAGGTAGAGCTGCTTTACTTCCGTGTCTTGGTAGTGTGGCCTAATGTCGTAGGTGCCCTGTAGGATCCAGTAGCACAGCCCCCGCTATCGCCCAGCCTGGATACTCAAGTTGTGTACTTCGTGTGGGTCTAGTATAACCTCCTCTTGTAGTTAAGCCTTGCTAGCTGTTGGCAGGTCAATGGGAAGGATTTACCTAGACCAGTCAGCTGAAAGGATTGGCTGTGAGCCTTTACCACCAATCTCTGCCCTCTGTGGGAGATAAGCTGTACAAGGGCAGGGTGGTGGTGCTCTGATGTGGTCTGTATCTGTCCACTAAGTGTGCTGGCCCTAGGGTTTCCTGGGTGGTACAGGCCAAGGTCAGCCCCCACCTGTGTTTTGCCTAGGGCCACCATGCATGAGCTATAAAGCAGTCTGAGATGGCTGCTCATTGTCCTAGGCTTGGAAATTCCTAGGCAAAACTAAGCTGTGAATCTAGGCTGGCTGCTGCTAGTGCTGGGCCTGTGGTTCACTGAGGCCAGTTGTTGCTTGTTTAAGAGGATTTAGAAAGTTGTGCTATATGAGCCAAGACCAGCCATTCATTTAGAAAAACAGCTTGGGTGAGCCTATAAATTAGGTGGGGCAGAGTCTCTGGGAATCTCCAAGGCATGTCAAATAGTATTAGCCAGGTTGATGGAGTCTCAGATATGGCACCATCTTGCTGACTCTATGGCTCTGTAGGGGGAGGGTTGGAAAAGGGACAATGGCCTCTGCTTGCCTTGATGCCAGGCACTTAGGTTTCTCTCAGTGTGCCACTGGTGCCTTTTAAGCTGCTACACTGGTGCTGGAGCACAGAGGCAGTAAGTCTAAGTAGGTGAGTCCAAGTGTGGGTTCTTTAAGAAGAACTGCTTGGGGCTCCAGGAGTTTCTTCCAGCAATTCAATCCTCACTGGTTTTTGCAGCCAGAATTTATGGAGACTTATTCTTGGCCCTGGAACACTGGTCTGGGTGGGGGGGCTAGTCTGGGTCTGCAACTCCTTTCTTCTGAGATAGCCCTCCCAAATTTTTATCCACCACATGAGGGTGTGGGATCAGCCCATTTTGAGTTTGTCCCTCCTACCAGCTTGGATGGATGTAGTTTCATTAATTATGTAGTTGTCAGATTTCCATTCAACTCAATTTCTGACAGTTCTGAGTGATAGTTTTTCTATATTTTAGTTGTAATTTTGATGTGGTTGTGTGAAGAGGCAAACCATGTCTGCCTGTGCCGCCATCTTGAGCAGAAGTCTCGACCTTAGAACACTTGAACTCAAACCACTCTCTCCCAAATTATATGCTATTCGTGTTCATAATTTTGTTCTTTTTAACCACACAATTAGAGATGATGATGATTTTATATAGTCAAGTGTTTGCTTAGATTTCTCCATATGTTTTTAATTTTTGTTGCTCATTTTTCCCTCTAATACCATAAATTGTCTTCTGAACTCATTTGTAATTCTTCCTGAAGTACATCTTTTGTAATTCTTCCTGAAGTGTATCTTTTTGAGTCAAGGGTCTATTGGTGGCAGGTCCTATCTGAAAATATCTTTTTCTGCTCTAGTTCTCAAGTAAGAATTTTGGTGAATATAAAATTCTAGTTGTTTTCTTTTAGTATTTTGAAGACATCATTGAACTGCTTATTGGCTTCTGTTTTTTTTTTTTAAAGATTTTATTTATTTATTTTTAGAGAGGGAAGGGAGGGAGAGAGAGAGAGAGAGAAACATCAATGTGCAGTTGCTGGGGGTCATGGCCTGCAACCCAGGCATGTACCCTGACTGGGAATCGAACCTGCGACACTTTGGTTCACAGCCCGCACTCAATCCACTGAGCTACGCCAACCAGGGCAGGCTTCTGTTTTTAAGTAAGTCAACAATCTGTCATTCTTTGTCTGTTCTGTCTTTATATCTTTTTGTCTCTAGTATTCTGCAATTGTACCACAAAACCATCTAAATATAAATTTCCTCTTATTTTTATTGCATGAGATTTGTTGGGCATTCTGAATCTGACAATTTATGTATATACCAGCTAGAACTAGATTAAGCACATGTGACAGAAATCTCGAAATAATAGTAGTTTATAAAAGTTACAACATAATTTTTCACATAAAGTAATCAGATGTGAGGCAATCTTTGGCTGTTATAAGGTCTTTTATCTCATTATCCCACTGCGCTATAGCCCATGACTTTCGTTCTCAAGGTCCAGCCTTCACACCTGCATTCTAGTAAGCTGTAAAGTGCATGGTAAGGAGGGCTTGCACCTTTTTCTCTAAGGATACATCCCAGAAGTCTTACACTTCTGCTTATTTCCATGCTCAGAACTTATTATGCAACTTCAGTGGGTTACATTGCCACCCCAAATAAATTTGTGGTTCTGACATGAGGAAGAGGAGGACAATAGTTGTTGGAATAAGCAACTGACAATCTCTGCCAGTTTACCTTTTGGCAATTAAACAGCCATTTTACACTCACTTCCCTATAGAACACACTCATCTCCCAAAAGAAAAAATCTCAAACTTCCAACCCATTATATCTAGCTGTAAGTCCAGTATCTTCAGGTGACATAAAGCCCTTCCTGTCAGGCTCAGATGTGATTCTTTATGTTCTAGTGATCAATCTAAAAGAGAAACCATTTGATGAACAATGATTGAGAGGATTAGGTTAATGTGATTAAAAGTCTCATTCAGCAATGGGGAGAATGGGAAGCATGCAGCAGTCCCTGGTCCACAGCAATCACCAAGCGCAGTGGAACAGATCTGGTGGAGACTTCCAGCCTTGATACAGGGATTGCTGCCTGGCTAGCTCATCTGGGAGCCCCAAGTTCCTCTAGGAAAAACATCTTGTTTTATATGAATATCTCTTTGTGGTCATGTCCCCACCTTCTCTGAGATTCTTCCTTGTTCCTCGTCCTTCACAGCCACATCTGAGTGGGCACCGACAAGTCTTCTTGAAGCTGCACTGACTCACTGTCTGCCTCTGCTGGTGCATATCTGGGGCGTGTGGTGTCCTTTGGGACATTGAATTATCTCCGGTCGCAATTGGCCAGTGTTGGGATGTTTTTGGCAGTATAGTTCCCTTCAAAGCTTAGTAGGCTTCCAGGTTTCCACTTGAAACCAAGTTGATTTCTTTTAAGCCTTGAGACCATCAATTGTCAGAATATCATCTATAGCATAAACCTTCCAGTCACTACTCACCTCAAGGGTAACTGCTATCCCGACTTCTAATGTCATAGATTTATTTTGCCTATTTATAAATTGTATAAAATTATGTATAAAATATGCATATGTGGAATAATAAGTGCATGTTTTTTGTGTCTGGCTTCTGTTGTTCAAAGCCCTAAATGTTTGTGGGAATTATCCATATTGTTGCATGTGGCTGTAATTTGTTTATTCTTATTGTTGTTTAGTATCCCATTGTGTCAATATACCACAGATTATTGCTCTATTCCACTGTTGATGAGTGTTTTGGGTAGCCACTTCTTCGGGACTAGCATAATACTACAACAATGAATATTCTTATATTTGTCTTTTGATGCATTCATGTACATATTTTTGGTGAATATTGTCCCAGTTACCTATATTTGCCCGACAAGGTGCCACAAAACTTAGTGGCATCAAACAACAGTTTATTGTATCATAGATTCTGTAGGTGAGGAATTTGTGTAGGACACAGAAAGTATGGTTTCTCTCTGCTCCACATTGTCTGAGACTTCAGCTGGGAAAATTAAAATGGCTGAGGGTGATCAAATGGCTAGGGACTGGAATCATGTGGGGACTTCTTCACTCACCTAGCAGTGTCAGGACTGGAATAACTCAAAGGCTGGACTCAGCTGAGATTCTGCTCCAGGGTACTTATTCACAGCCCCTCCATGTGGTTTAAGCTTTCTCCACAGTATGGTGGCCTCACATAATCAGACTTCTTACTTGGAGGCTTGGGGCTCTAGTCATTAGTTTTCTAGCAAGCAAAGTGGAAACAGAAAAACCTGTCATGATCTAGCTTCAAAAGTCACACAGTATCACCAACACCATGATTCATTGTTAAAAACAATCAGAAGCCCTCTGTGATTCAAAGGCAGTGGATATATGCACCCACTTCTTGATGAAGAAAGTGCCAAAGAATTTGCAGCTGTGTTTTAAAACTGCTACATATCTAGGACCAAAGTTTTGGGGTCATAGCACATGCATATGATCAGCTGTAGTACTGCTAACCAGCTGTATAGCATAGTCGTAACAAGTTATACATGAGCAATGCATGAGAGTTGTGGGTGCTCTACATTCCTGCCAACACTGATGTTACCTTTTTCATTTTAGCTATTCTGGTAGGTGTGAAGTAGTAGCACATTTTAATATTTTAAAAAAGATTTTACTTCTTTACTTTTAAAGAGAGGGGAAGAGAGGTAAAAATGGAGAGAAACATTGATTGATTGCTTCCTGTATATGCCCCAACCCCAGCCAGGATGAACCCACAACCTAGGCATGTGCACCCTTCACTTTGCAGAATTACACCCAGCCAACTGAGCCACACTGGTCGGGGCAGCACATTTCAATCTTGCATTTTTTTTTGCATTTCCCTGATGACTAATGATATAAGCTTTAGTGGGCTGGATGTTGCTCCCCAAAGATGTCAGGCCCTCATTCCTAGAAATTGTTAACATTATCTTACATGGTAAAGTTTCTGTAGATGTGATTAAGTTAAGGATTTTGAGATGAAAAAATTATCTTGGATTATTTTATGGGCCCTAAATGCCGTAACAAGTGAGTGTCCTTAACAGGGTAAGGCGGAGGGAGATTAGACATACACAGAACAGAAAGAAAGAGGAAGATGGAGGCAGAGATTGGACTGATATAGCCACAAGTCAAGGAATGCCAGCAGTGCCCAGAGACTAGAAAACTCAAGGAACAGATTTTTGCCCAGTACCTCCAGATGTAGGGTGGCCTTGCCAAAGTCTAGATTTCAGGCTTTTAGCTTCCAGAATTGTAAGGAAAAAAATTCTGTTGCTTTAAGCTACCAAGGCCATGGCAATTTGTTGTAGCAGTTCCAGGAAACTAATTTAAGAATGCTTTCATTTAACATTTTAACATTTGGATATTCTCTCTTGTGGAGTGCCTATTCAAGTATATTGCCTGTTTTTTATTGGGTTAGCTGCCATTATGTTAATTGAACTGTGCGTTTTTGTGTTTTTTTTTTAATATTCTGAATATAAGTTGAACTGGTTTGCATTCTTTGGGAAGCAAACTGAGTTGGAAGGCTTATTGTGGAATACACCTATGAAAGGAAAGGAAAGTTAAGGAAAGTTGAGGAGAGGAGGGGAGGGGAGGGGAGGGGAGGGGAGGGGAGGGGAGGGAACTTAGGTTGGGGGGGGAACTTAGGTTGGGTAGGGGAACCATCAGACAACACTACAGACATGAAGGCCTCTGACAGCCCAATAGGGAGTTCTGGAGCAAGGCTGCCCATAGAGGAGCCCCCCAGGGGTAGAAAGAGCTAGGCCCTTATTCTACTGCCTTGTTTGTCTTTGGTAGGGAACTCTCCACAAAGAACATGTTCAGTCAGCAGTGACTTTCTCAATCATTGGTCAAAGACCACCACAAGAAGAGTATGACCTTGGCTCAATAGCCGATGTAGACCTGAATGGCGGTGGGTTGACAGTTGACCACACTTCTCATAGCTCCTCAGTGGGTCCTTTCTTGTAGGGGGATCTGAATGGTGCATCCGTGTCTATTATAAATACCTTTTTCCAGTCTGTTCTTGCCTTTCACACTTTTAATGGCATTTTTTTGATGAACCAAAGTTTTTGATCTTAATATAGTCCAATTTTCCATTTTTTTCTCCTTTATAGTTAATAATTTTTATGTCATGCTAAGAAATATTTGCCTACCCCAAGTTCCTGGCCAGGGTGTCCAATGCACAGCCTGAGGGCCTCATACAGCCCAGGATGGCTATGAATGTGGCCCAACACAAAGTTGCAAATTTACTTAAAACCTTTTTTTTTGCTCATCAGTTTTTGTTAGTGTTGGTGTATTTAATGTGTGGCCCAAGACAGCTCTTCTTCTAGTGTGGCCCAGAGATGCCAAAAGGTTCAACACCTCTATACCTAAAGGACTATTTTTTAACCTTTCACATTGACACCTTCATTTCACCTGGAATTGATTTTTGTGAATGATATGAGGTAGGAGTCTAGATTCATTTTGTTCCTTTGGCTATTCAATTGCCCTAGAAAAGTACATCTTTCTGCCTGTCCCCACTGTATTTCTGTCACCTTTGTCATCTATCAGGTGAACATATACATGTTGATTTATATTTCCCTGGTAACTAATGATGTTGAGCATCTTTTCATGTACTTATTGGCCATTTGTATATCTTCTTTTAGAGAAATATCTATTCAGACTCTTTGACCATTTAAAATATTTTTTTATTATTGTTCAATTACAGTTGTCTGTGTTCCCCCCCCCCCTTACTCTCCCTGGCCCTACCCAGCCCCTACCTTCCACTTTCTGGTTATTTGTCACATTAACTGAGTTGTAGAGTCTCTTTATATATTCTACATTAAGTCCTTTATCAAACATATTATTTGAACATTTTTCTCCTGTTATTTCTGGACAGTTAACTCTATTTCATGGCTCCATGTGTGGTGTTGTGTGAGCACCACACTGGCTCGGTTACTGTGGCTTTATAGTAAGTTTTGAGATTAGAAGTGTGAGTACTCCAACTTCATTCTTTTTCAAGATTATTTTGGCTGTTATGGGTACAATTGATTTTGGCATATTACCTTTATACTCCTCATCTTTGCTAAATTCATTTAATCATAATTGTTTGTTCAAATATTCATTTGGGTTTTCTGTATACACATATATGTCATCTAGAAATAATGGCATATTTCTCCCTTTCTGTTTTGTCAATCTTGATAGTCCTACTTCTCTGTAACATTTCCTACTCTTTCTTTTATTTCTTGTTTTCCCCCACCTCTCCCGCCACCCAGCCATCTCCACCTCCCTGCCCTGATTCCACCACCCCTTGGTTTTGTCTATGTGTCCTTTATAATTCTTTCTGAAAACACTTCACCCTCCCCCGCCCCACCCATTATCCCATCCCATTTCCCCTCTGGTTGCTGTCTATTCTTTATTTCTTATTTCTTTAAACATATTTATGTTCTGTTATGTATCCAATGATTGCATATCTATTGTCTTTGGGGATCTGCTTCTTCATTTTATTGTTTCTGCTGACTCTAATTTGTGGAGGCTTTTTTCCTTAAATATTTTATGATTATTGTTATCTCATATTTCTCAGTGTTTTATCTGTTGTGAGTTTTGAGGTGTGGGTTTGGCATGTGAACCTCTTAGGAGAATTTGCATTTCTTTTGCCAGGTGCCTGGAGTACTACCAACCTGATAGTCTTGTTCACTGAATTTTTAACTTTGAGTTTGTAGTTACATAAAGAGTGTAAATTCTAGCCCTTAAGAAAAATGTGAGCAGGCTCATTAGGAATTAGTAGAATTTTTTCCATTCCACTTAGAGCCAAGACCTAGACAGAAGAACTTTGAGGGTGTTTTTCTTTTTTTCTTTCAGCTGCCTTTCAGAGGTATTGGCTTGAGAAGGTGTCTTGTGCCCAGATGGGCAGATATCTGCAGGGTGAGTTCTGACCTCAGCATTTGCTTACCAGTGTATTTGGATTTTCTCATCTTGGGCCTCTGAATATTTCCTTTGCCTTTTCACTACTTTAACCCTACATTTAAAAATGCTGTTTAAAAATATTGTACTCAGCATTTCTGAGTGCTCTACATTGGCAAAATTTCTCTGGCATCTCTACTGGGAACCGTCACTTCTGAATGACTGCTCACTGAGAAACTCAGCTGCAAGCCGATCTGAGCATGTCTCAACCAATCAGGTGCCTTGGGCTCACCCATAAGGCTTACTGCACAGCAGATTTCCTTCTTTATAAGACAGTTGTGCTTGACCATAGAATTTTCTTCTCTGTGTTGCAGTTCATACAGAGGATTTGACAAGCATCAGTTGCTCTCACTGGGCAGTTTTGCCTTCCTTCTGCCCTGAGGGCATTTGGCAAACGTCTGAAGGCATTTTTGGGTTGTCACAGTTGAGAAGGGGGTGCTCCTGGCATCTAGTGGGTAGAGGCCTGGGATACTGCTTCCAGCGGGCAGAACACCCCGTACACAACAAAGACCGTCTGCCCCCAGGTGTCAATAGTGCCAAGACTTAGAAACCCTGGACGATGATCATAATATCTTTTAAAATCTTATAGAAGTCTCAAGTACAGGTGTGACTGCTGTTTTTTCTAAATCCTTTGGCCTAGATACAAACATTTTAAATGTTTGTCAAAAATTAATGAAAGAGAATGAACATTGCTACCATCTGTTGAACGCCGTTTCTGCTTCAGGCACAGTGCTACATGTGTTAACAAAGACAGTGACATTTATTTCACCATATTCTCCAGAACTTCAGTGTTTTTGGTCAAAGGGTGACATAAAGGTTTCAGAGTAAATGATAGGTACATTGCAATTTTCAAGTACATTGTGCAGTTCAAAGCAGAAACAATTTAGGCTGAGTTTCTGGGCGTGAAAATACGTATTATTGCAAAGCTAGATTTTAGTTTGATCAACATATCATAGCGTGACGGACGTCACTGCAATAACTTTTCCTCTGACTTTCAAAAAAGCTAGAGATGCAAACACGAGCCTGACATTCACCTTCCAGCACTGTGACTCAGGCTGCAGATAAGAAATGTTCTTACCATCTCTCCCTTGTTTCCCACTACAGACTCTACGTGTCTCAGCCTGTGATGGCTTCCTGCAGGGGCCTTCCTTTCAGGGAAGGGGTATTGAGTAATGACTTGAAAACTTGCTCAGCAGCATCGAGCACACTTGCCTAGTTAGAAAGGAAAACTCTTCACAAATATAGGGCCATTTGACTTGAAGAGTTTCACAGTATTGCCCAGGGCAGTAGGCAGGGATGGGACAAGCAGCTATAAAGCAGAAATGGAACGAGGGTTTTATCTTGATTAGTAAGGACTATGTGGAGTTCTGAGAATGAATCTGAGGTAGTGTTCCAATCCAACAGGAAAGAATACAGTTATCAACTAGCTGTATTTTCTGTGTTTGCTCTGATGTCTTACTTTCATTTGAGAAAGTCATGATTAATCAGGAAAAGTTATTGACTGTCTCAAGTATGTCATTTATATAAGGTTAGGAAAGGGGTTACCCCACCCTTATTAGCACACACAGTAGAAAGGGTACAGTGAGTGCTGGCGCATGTCACCCCTGTTTATCCACACTTCCCCGTTGTTCCAGAATAACTTACAACTCTCTTTTCTGGACCTCTCATTCTGGGAGGTGCAGTAGATCAGCTCCTGATTCTCTCTTAAAGTGTCCAAACCCTTTGGGGTGCATGGCTTAGCTCCTTTGACATTGGCATTTTTGATATCACCCTGACAGTGAGTCCATGACAATGTGCTTGGAACTGAGGGTAAAGGACACAGTCAGTGTCCCTAATCCTGCCTTGGAACACATCAAATACTGCCACCTCTGATTGTGTTTTATCAGTTAGAGGAGTTTGTATTGTATAGTACCTAGATTTCAGGAAAAACTCTAGAAAAGAGATGATGTGGTAAATGACTTAGGAAAGGACCCTTCGATGGGCACAAACCTGCTATGACTTTGCTGTGGCTGGAGACAGCCCTCAGACAGGTTTCCTGGGTAGGCTGTCAGATCAAATACAAGATGCCTAGTTTGGATTTAATTTCAAATAGACTAGGAACCATTTTTACAAGGTATTAATATGTGCCACTTAGTATACTGTATTATGCCATATATAATGCACACCCACATTTTTGGCCGAAACTTTCAGGAAAAAAAATCTTTCATTTGAATTTTTAATTAATTAATTAATTTATATTTAGATACTTGCTTTTGGTATTGTAAAGGAATTTTAGCATTTATTTTTAAATATATTATAGTACAAGAAGTTTTATGTAACAAATACATACAAAACACAAGAACAGATATAAGGTATTTCAGGTACTATCCATGTCTAATGTTCATCCTTATTTTTTCCTAAAAAATTTAGACAAAAAAGTGCATGTTATAAACGACAAAATACGGTATATCCTATATCTGAGTACAGCCAACACTGGATCCCCAAGCCAGACTTTTGGGTGCCCTGCAGGTCAGCCAGGGCTCAGCAAGTCTCAGCCCGCACTTTCTTCTCACTTGTCCCTGATGCACATGCCTGGGAGCATCCTGGGCACATACCACAGCCCTGCCTCAGCGGAATGCTGGGAGGAGAGCCGCTGCCTCCCAGGCCTCTGTACTGAAAGGTCTCACTTCTCCAAGGCTCCTGTGGAGGGATTTTCCCAACTCTGGTCAGGTTTGAAGTGCTGCCTGGCAGCCCGAGAGTGGCTTGCGGCCACTGTGGACACAGTCCTGGACACCACCCTGAGGCATTACAAACAGGTGGCAGGGTGCTTCCAGGCCCTCAAGAGGAGCATACTTTCCTACCCTCCTTCCTGAAAGCTAGAGGAGGAAGAGGTATTTTTCCTCTTCCCACCCACCCTGCCCCAACCATCAAGAGAAACCCTGAGATGGGTCAGGACAGGACCAGGTGTACTGTCTGTGTCTTGCAAATCTCCTATACTGAGCCCCAGCTTACCCTTCTCCCATGGAAAATCCCCTGCTAGTCCTGACCACCCTCCTAAGAGGATACCCTCATCCTGCCTTGGGGCCTCACTGTCTGCCTACATGCAAGGATGCTGACCTGACTTCACTGGCTTTATTCCCACAGTTTACTAGGCACACCTAGGGCATAGATCCTGGTTTCTAATAGCATTCCCCAGTAAAAGGAACCAGGGCTCCCAGGAGAGATAGGTTCCTAGGACTAGGGCAGGGAATACAGAAGATGAGCCTGGAGCATCTTGTAGTGCCAGAAAGTAAGGAGTGAGAAAGAGGTGGGGGGAAGGAGAGAGGAAGGAAAGAAAGAAAGAAAGGAAAAGAAGGGGAAGGAAGGGAGGAAGGAAGGAAGGAAGGAAGGAAGGAAGGAAGGAAGGAAGGAAGGGAGAAAGAGAGAGAGAAAAAAAGAAGCAGACCACACACACACACTAATGGGGTTATGTCAGAGAGGCTCAGGAGCCAACTGAAAGAGTGCCCATTGGACAAAGCTGGAACAAATTATTCAGAGTAACAAAATAATTAAAGTAATATGGGATTAAAATATGCAATAAATAACAATGAGCTCATAGTGATAAAAATAAATTATTAAATAAACAAATAAATGGGAGAGAAGGGACAAATCCCTGATGTAGAAGAGCTTATAAACAACAACAAAAAAGATGTTTTAGGCTGTAATAAAGAACAAACAGCATTAATTTGAGCAAATGAGGACAGCACTCTATGAGCCACAGATTCAGGGAACAACCTAAGTTGAGCTCCACAGAGAACAAAGGAAGGCAGGGTGTTATAGAGGCAAATCCTACAAGTGTGTCCTCCATGTAAATGAAGGGTTCTGTCTAGGTTAACAAGGACACTGAATTAAGGGCTACATGGGAACTCTATATATGAGAATAGTTTCTATAAAACTATTCTGAAATTAAAAGTTCATTTTTAAAGCTCTTTATTTTAAAAATATGTAATATACCCACATACATGTTTTTGTTTTAAAGAGTATAAAAACTTTTTATACAAATGTCATTTTAAAGGTGCATTTTTCTTTTTAAAAAATATTGGCTTGGTCCCATCCTGTTTTCCCCTAGGCACATCAGCATCCTCCTGTCAGGTTTCTATATGAAAACCCTCATAATTTTCCTTTCACATTCTATTTACAGTCACATATACATGTATACATATAGTGTTTTTTGTAATTGTTTGTTTTAGAAAGTGTATTAGCATAGGTTATTCATTTTACATTTCTCAGTTACCAATCTCTTGCAGAAATTCCTGCAAGCCTGATACTTTTAATAGCTGTATAGTACTCTCTAGTGTAGATGTATCATTTATATTTTATTGATTATACTATTACAGTTGTCCCAATTTTTTTCTCCCCTTTCTCCCCCTTTGCCCTGCACTGGCCCCTCAACCCTCCACCATTAACCCCCCTTAGTTCATGTCCATGGGCTGTACATATAAATTCTTTTGCTTCTCAATTTCCTATACTATTCTTAACCTGCCCCTGTCTCTTTTTATGCCTACCTATTATGCTTCTTATTCCTTGTACTTTTCCTCCATTCTCCCCCTCCCCACTGAAAACCCTCCATGTAATCTCCATTTTTGTGATTCTGTTCCTGTTCCAGTTGTTTGCTTAGTTTTTGTCTTTGTTTTTTAGGTTCAGTTGTTGACAGTTGTGAATTTGTTATCATTTTACTATTCATAGTTTTTGATCTTCTTTTTCTTAGATAAGTCCCTTTAACATTTCATATAATAAGGGCTTGGTGATGATGAACTCCTTTAACTTGACCTTATCTTGGAAACACTTTATCTGCCTTTCCATTCTAAATGATAGCTTTGCTGGATAGAGTAATCTTGGATGTAGAACCTTGCCTTTCATGACTTCAAATAATTCTTTCCAGCCCCTTCATGCCTGCAAGGTTTCTTTTGAGAAATCAGCTGATAATCATGTGGGAACTCTTTTGTAGGTAAGTGTCTTCTTTCCTCTTTTTGTTTTTAAGAATCTCTCCTTATCTTCAACCTTGGGTAACTTAATTATGATGTGTCTCTGTGTGTTTCTCTTTGGGTCTAATTTCTTTGGGACTCTCTGGGCTTTCTGGAGTTCCTGGAGTCCCCGGATTGGGGAAGTTTTCCTTATTATTGGTTCAAGTAAACTTTCCATTTCTTGTTCTTCCTCTTCTCCTTCTGGCACTGCCATGATACAGATGTTGGAATGCTTAAAGTTATCCCATAGTTTCCTAAGGCTCTCCTCATTTTTTTGAATTCTTGTTTCTTCATTCTGTGCCAGTTGGACGCTTTATTTTTTCCTTTTGTTCCAAATTGTTGATTTGAGTTTTGAGTTTCTTCCCTTCATTGTTGGTTCCCTGTATATTTTTCTTTATTTCACTTTGTGAAGCTTTAATTTCTTCCTTCATTTTATGACTGAGCTCAGTCAATTCTGTGAGCATCCTGATTACCAGTGTTTTGAACTCCACATCTGATAGGTTGTCTATCTCCTTGTCACTTAGTTCTTTTTCTGGAGTTTTCATCTGTTCTTTCATTTGGGCTATCTTTCTTTGTCTCAATACACCTGTCATGTGGTAAGGAGTGGAGCCTTAAGTATTCACCTAAGTGGGACAACCCTCTTTGCAGTGCTATGGTGGCACTGTCTGTGGGTGAGGGGTCAGAGAGGGATTAATGCTGCTTGCTTTGCTCTCGTTCCACTTTCTGTCACTTCCTTCACTTCCCACAAGTGGATTGTTAACTCTCCTGTGAGGCTAGGAGTTTCTCCCACCACAGCAACACCCACAAATTTTTTATAGCCAGAGGTTTTGAGTCTTTAGTTTCCCACTCTGCAACCCTGGGTTTCACAGTCTGTCTCGCTCCCTGTTCCTCCTGACTTATCTGCTCTGGAGTGTGGAACTGCCTGGTCCACCATTTCCTCCTCACCCACACTGTCCACTGGCCGCCTTGCCTACCTGCACATCCTCTCCATCCTGGCTGCCCATCCTACCAAACTGGATGAACGTTTCTTTAGTTCTTTGGTTTTTGGACTTCCATGCAAATGATTTTCTGGCAGTTCTGATTTCTCTTTGTTTTTAAATTGGCTGTTATTCTTTTTTTGATTGTGCAAGGAAGCGTAGTGTTTCTGCCTACACCTCCATCTTGGCCAGAATCTTCACAAAAGTTCATTTTTAAAACAAAGAAATAGGGATATGATGTACAGAATGGGGAACTCAGTCCATAATATTGTATTAACTATTGTATTAACAGTGACAGATGGCAATGACTTACACTGGTGATCATTTCACAATATACACCGATGTGAATCATTACGTTGTACACATGAAACTAATACAATGTTGTACGTCAATTATACTTCAATTAAAAAATTTTAATACAAAGAAAAAATCTAGTTTTATTGAGTTTCTGATTATGAAAATAGATAATAATGAAGATTCAAACAATATAGAAAATAAAGATAAAAGTAACAATCACTTGAAATCTAAGCCTGAACCAACTCTGCATTCCTGTAGCACTTCTACTGTGGTCGGATTCCCCACTCTGTATTGGAGTTGCCTTTTGACATCTCTGTCTTCTTGTCTGTTAGCATGAGCACTGTATACCTTTTCCCTGATGTTAATCTTGCTTATTGTTGTATCCTGACTGGTTAGCACTGTGTCTGGCACATAGTGCCCCATCGTACTTGTTGGAGAACGCATTAATGAATGACTGCTCACGCCTCGCCTCCTCAGGGTCAATCCTCCCAGCCCTGTCTCCAATTTGTACTATGAGCACCTCCCACTGGATTCTGTGTGACTTTTTGGTACTCACTCACCTGGTAGTGGGGCTCTGCCTTGTATCTCCATGGCACTGACTGCTGGCCTAGACCCTGCCTGCTGCTGCTGTCTTATTCTCCAGGCTCATTGTTCATCTGCTGGACTGGCTGTCCTCCCTGTGTTCTGTGTCTGCCCCACCTGGTGAGCAGGTCTGGCTCGTTGTGGTTCTTCCTGGGACTCTCATTTCACTGCCACCAACTTGGCCATGTCCTGCTGAGCCTCTAATGATGGCCCCATGCACAAAGAAAGGCTTAATCTATACTTTGACAAAATATGTTTGACAATCATATGTTTTTTGCCTAGAAACAGGCAAAATCTAGAAGCAAGCAAGGCAACCTGCCTCCTTACCCCATTCCCTGAGGACAGCAAAGGTGGTTAAAGTACAAATAACTAGTACATCATGGACTACAACTAATCACAACAAGGGGCCAGTGTCACAGGCTCCCTTGACAAGCAAAGCACTAATCACTTGGTTGCTGAATCTGAGAAGGCCCAGGAGAGGTACTAGAGGTGCAGAGGGTGTGGCCTTTAGGGAGCTCCTAACAGCATGTGTTTACCACCTAGTACAGAAGCATTTCAATATTTTAACAACAAATAATGCCATCTTGGTACATTCTGTCTGTGTATATTGTTTATTCTACCAGTGACTTCCTTGAAGTGACCAGCAACAGCAGTCAATGGCAGGATATACAGAACTAGAGTAGGCTGAGTGGTTGAAAAGACAGCTTGTCTGCTAGTTGCCTAAAATAACGTTTTTGGTGGGTACAAGGAAATTATTCATGGTCAAGATGGGGAAATGGACAATCAGTCCCCAGCAACATGTAACCTGGGATTTGAGAAGCACTGGAGTCTGTGGGAGGACAGGAACCAGTACCCGGAATAATAGTTGAGTGCATGTGTGTGTATCTACACATGCACTATATGTGTGTGATATGTAGTTACGTGTATGAGTTTCAGTGCTGTGGAACTAAATATATGGATGTCATACACAGGTGTGGTTGGTTGCACATGCCTCTGTGTATACATAAGTTATGAAAGTGTTGAGGCAAGTATTCTTAATGAAACTGAGAAGATGGTTAGCAGAAGATAAAAGAATTGAAGAGGCATTTAGCCAAGCCGTTAAAGTGCATTCTACATGATCATTCCAGGAGCCAAGTAAATAGGATACTGGCTAGGCCATCCAGTAACTGACAGCCCCCAGTGATGGTCCTCCCCTGATTAGGAAGGATCCCCTCTTTGGTGAGATGGGAAGGAAAACATATTCCAAAGAAAATTTGTAAAGGGAGAAGGGACTCTTCATCTTCATTTGCAGCTTACACACAGTTTTTTGTGTGGGTTTTTGTTTGTTTGTTCGTGTTTTTGTTTCATTTGGTTTTTTTATTTTTTTGTATAGCTCTGTGTCAGATGAACTTGCCCAACTGAGCATGTGGAAGAAAACTCATGGCCCTAGTCAGTCCCAGGCCACATTAAACAAAGCAAGGCCTTCAGCACAAGCAAGACTTTTTGCCCTTCCTGGCAGGAACAATAGCATGGTAATTATAAAGGATTTGAGTCAAGGGAATGTGATAGTGAATGTTCCGTTCTAGGAATTCTGAGGCCCTGGATAGATCATGGGAGCAGCAAGGAGTGCCTTGCCCAAGATCACTGCACTCTTTCTCTCTGGTTGAATGTCAGCAGGATCCCAGATAGTCAGTGGAGGTTGTTAGAAAGGAAAAGTTTCACTTCGAGCTTCTTAACTCCAATCCAGAGCTCTTCCCACCACCCCAGCAAACAGGATCCATGGTCTCCTCCAACTCTGTGATGCCTTTAGAATCCCACATTTTGCCTGGAGTTAGAGAGGTGCTCTTTCTGACCAATATGTCACAGTCTCTTCAACCCATGATCTGAAGTCTTGGACAAACCCTGTTTCTCAGCAAGGGGCCATCATGATGCCTTGACATAAAGGCCACCTATAACAACATTTTGAACTTACTGAACAGAACCTGAGAGGCACTTGCAAAATGATCTTAAGGACCTAATTGGATGAGCCTCATACTCTATTTTCAGAATATTTTTTTCATAAATGATTGATGACCCAAAATGAAAATATTGCCAGTTGGCTGTGTAGATCGTATGTTACAAAACACCTCTGCAGCTTGAAGGTCACTGATGTCTCCATTAACATTCAGGACATGTATCTCCTAAGTTTGCTCTTGGGACATTTGAGAAAGTAGCTTGATTTTTAAAAATTATTTTTTATTGAGGTATAATTAATATATAGTGAAATGCTCAGGTCTAACCTATAAAGTTTGATGATTTTGACAAACATATACATGGTGTAATTGTTACCATAGGAGTTAACTACATATTAATAAAGGGGAGCAAAAGGAATTAAACATTGAGCTTTATAAACTGGGGTGCATAAGCCTGCTTGCTTGGCCAGGACTAGCTATAGCAGGTACAGACTCATTCATACACTCCAGGGGATGCTGCTGAGAAGACTTAATCCTAAGAGCACAGGGAATCTCCCCAGGAGCACTGCCCACCCTCCCTCTGGTACCAGATTGTTGGGGTGAGGGGTACAGTGGGAGGCAATTGACCAGAGAGGCCTGTCAGCCTAACTACAGAATGAACCCATCAGAAAGGTAATGAAAATGTGGCAAGTTGATTAGCTATTTTGACAAAGTACCTGGTCTGTCCCAAACCTAAGATGATAAAATTCCAGGCTTACAAAGAAGTGTGTTCTCCCTCACTCAGGAACCTGCACTCCCTGCATACATTTGCACATTCTCTCCTGCCTGGGAGCACACAACTGGGTACTAGGTCTAGCAGTTACTGGGGCCACAGCAGACTGTGCGGGCTCCAAAGAACTAAGCTTTAATATGAAGCAGAAACTATGGACAATGGCCTTTGTCTTGGCCTTAATGAAGACATGCTTGAACTTTTTCTATGGTGGGATTAAGGGAGATGGCACATTGGAAACCCAGGGGCAGATTTTCACCTGAATAAACCATCTTGCTACACCACAGTCTCCCATGTGTGGGTCCTTGGAATGCCTTCCTTGTGATCCTGTGGAAGAGCCTGATTTTTCACTGACAACATAACCACCACCCCAATCAAGATATAAAACCTTTTCATCACCTAGGAAGTTCCTCTTCACCCTTTTCCATTCAGTCCCACTATTCTGACTACTAGCACTATAGATTGGTCTGACTTTTCTGTAGTGTCTGTTATAGAGTAAATATTTGTGTCCCTCAAAAATTCGTATTTTCAGGGCCCAAGGCAGGCTGTTCCAAGCCATTCCACAATGTTGTATTAATTATTGTAACTAAAATCACACGAGAAGTAGCCAGAGCAAGAAGAGCTCTCTGACTCTCCTCTGTCCCCTTAAAAGCAGGAAATAAATCTCCATGATAGGTGCTCTTTCCACTCTTGAAAGACTGAGAGATAACTTTATCTTATAAAATTCAGAGTTGAAAAAAGCCTGTATAAACAAACCTTCTAATACTTTCACTAATTTACTACCCAAGCCCAAACTTTGTTTAGATTCTTCACTTACGAATACCCAAACCTGCTTAGATTCCTTTCCTTTTTTAAAAAAAGATTTTATTTATTTTTAGAGACAGAGGGGAAGGGAAGGAGAGAGAGAAACATCAATGTGTGGTTGCCTGTTGCACATCCCCTGCTGGGGACCTGGCCCACAACCCAGGCATGTGCCCTGACTGGGAATCGAACCGGTGACCCTTTGTATTACAGGCTGGCACTCAGTCCACTGAGCCACACCAGCCGGGGCAGATTCCTTTCTAAAGAGCACTAACTTCCTTTGTCCTGTCAATTTTTCACAAATTTATTTTATCTAAAAAAATATATAAAAGTGCCTAGTTTGCTTTTTGAGCCTCATTTTATGATCTGGGCATTATATTGATTCTCCTGTGTTTGTGTATTACATTGTGTCTTTTTTCTCCTGTTAATTTTGTGTCAACTTTATTATTTAATAACTAGTCTAGCCAGAAGAACTAAAGAAAAGTAGAGTGGGGAATTCTCTTTTGCTCCTCTTAAATATGTTGAAACCTCAACTCCCAATGTGTTAGTACTGAAGTGGGGGGCCTTTGGGAGGTGATTAGGTCAGGAGGGTGAAACATCATAAATGGGATTTGTGCCCACAGAGAAGCATCCCAGAGGACTCTGTACCTTCTGCTATGTGAGGACACAGGGAAGATAGCCATCTATGAACCAGGATGAGGGCCCTCACCAGACACCAAATCTGCCTGCACTGTGATCTTGAACTTCCAGCCTCCAGAAATAAATTGCTGTTGTTTATAAGTCACTCAGTCTGTGGTATTCTGTTAAGCAAACCAAACTGACTAAGACAGTGTCATATAAATGAAATAAAACAGTAAATAGTCTTTTGTATCTGGTTTCTTTCACTTAGCATATCTGTGAGATTCATCCATGTTGTCACATGTACTGGCAGCCCTTCCTTTTTACTGCGAAGAGTTTTCCATTGTACATCCATTCTACAATTCATTTATCTATTCATCTGTTGATGCATATTTAGGCTTTAATGGTTTGGGGCTGCTAAGAACAAAGCAGCTCTGGACATTTTTTGCAAATCTTTTTGTGTGATAGAAGTTTCATTTGTCTAGGGTAAAGATATCTAGTCGTGGAATTCCTGGATTATAATTGTATATTTAACTTTATCAAAGAATTGTGGCTTGTTTTTCTTTATATATATAACCTTCCTGAAAGGATGTTTAGAAATCAGCTTGTGAAGACCACAGCAAAATAACCTCCATAGAGAGAAAATGGTAACAGGGAGGTGACAGCTCTTTTTGAAAAAAGGCTGTTTTTCGATAGCTCCTGAATTAACTAATTACTGAGTAGGTTGCATAATTGGTGCTAACTCTGGGCTGTAGCCAAGAAAGTGATTTATTCACATTGCTAATGGAAATGGACTAAGCAGGGTAGCAGTACTGAAATACACTGAAGGTTATTCACACTGAAATGTTGGCAAAACCTTTTGGAATTTTGCCTTAAGCTCAACCAATTACAATTTAACAGAGTGATTTATTGAGAATATTAAATATCGAAAGGTCATCCTATGAGAAGCTAATCTGGGTTCTGAATTTTCACTGCTGTAGACTCCTGTCCTATCCCAAGAAAGATAAACAAGCTCTTCTGTGACTTGAGTGCTTTCACCCTTCGCCAGATTTATCGTAAAAACATATTGTACGAAAAAGCAGCACCAGATAGCTTTTGTGTTTAGGTGATTGGACAGAAGAAAGGGATCAGACCCTGTTTGGATCCCTGGGAACTGGAGCAAAGGAGTTTGACCATAGCTGGTCCCATATGGGGTAGTCCAGAAACCCTTGGAAGTCCTGCTTGTGTTGGTAAGACCTCAGAGGATATGGTGAGGCCAGGAACTAGAAATTCTGGCTTAGAAATCTTATGTGAGAGGCTTTACTAGCATAGTCCCCTACCTGGAAAGTGGGCCATTAAAAGTGGGAAGCTAGAGCCCTGGCCAGGCTGGCCACTTAGTTGGAGCATCCTCCCATGCATGTACCAAAAAGGTTGCAGGTTTGATACCTTGTCAGCACACATACTTAGGTTTTGGGTTTGATATCCAGTATGGGAAGTAATCAATCAATGTTTATCTCTCATATTGATGTCTCTCTCTCTCTCTTTTCCTCTCTCTCTAAGATCAATAAATATATCCTTGGGTAAGCATTTTAAAAAAGTGGAAAGCTAGAGCAGGAAACTGCAATTGTAAGAACAGAAGCATCAGAAGGCCCCTGGTAGATCTTGGAGAACAAAACCCACTGATGCTGCATTTCCTGGCAATGGTGGTTGTCCTCTGTTGTAGGATGGCTCATTGTTCATCATTCTTCAGACACTTTCTGTATTAGAATTTGAAGCCCTGGCTGGCGTAGCTCAGTGGATTGAGCGCGGACTGGGAACCAAAGTGTCCCAGGTTCGACTCCCAGCCAGGGTACATTCCTGGGTTGCAGGCCATAACCCCCAGCAACCGCACATTGATGTCTCTCTCTCTTTCTCTCTCTCCCTCCCTCCCTTCCCTCTCTAAAAATAAATAAAATCTTTAAAAAAAAAAAAGAATTTGATACTCACACCCTTTGCCATGTGACTTTGCAGTGTTCCCCATTAGTGTAAATGGAATACCCTTCCTGCCATTGATATTGGTGGGGCCATGTGACTTGCTTTGGTTGATGGAATGTGGGCAGGAGTGACTCAAGTGACCTCAAGTGGCATCATGTGCTCAACTTCCTGTGCTCCTGCAACTTGCCATGAAAAGAATATGACCTAGTAGGGCTGGCCCAAGGAAAATGTGGAGATAAGTAGACTTCAGCCAACCTAAAGCTTTAATCCTAGCCCAGCAGACTGGTAGCGCTCAAGCAGAGATTTTCCAGCCAACCTACAGACCTAAGAGAAAGAAAAAGAAATGATTGTGAATAATACACCATTGCATTTTGGTGTGGTTTGTTATGCAGTATTATTGTAGCATTTGCTAACTGATATTAATTCTGTTCTCTCTTCTTTCATAACAATGCAAATCACAATTTTTAGCTGACTATCTGGAATAAAGTTAAATTTCCCATCTTTCCTTGTAGGTCGGGGTGGCCATATAACTGAGTTTTGGTCAATGAGACGTTAGTAGAAGTGTTGTGTGAGAGCTTTGGAGACACTTCTTTAAAGGCCTGTGGCATACTGTGTTCATCCCTTCCCGCATCTTGCTATCTGGAACAAGAATGTAGTGGCTGGAGCTCTAGCTGAGATGTTGGATCTTGAGGAAAAAAGCCACATCCTGGGGAACATGGAGCAGTGAGCTACCTAGAGCTATGTAGGCTACTCTATAAGAGAGAAATAAATTGTGTTCTTTCAGCTCTTTATCTTTAAAATTCTCTCACTGAGCTTATTCCTGACATTGTTCCCAAGCTATCTTTTAATAAAACTGATAAAGAATTGTGATATTACTTTACAAGGAGACTGTTGTGCAGCAGTGATCCATTGTTACTACTAATCAATGTTTTTATACTAATCAATGTGAGTATAACACTGAGCAAGTTAAAAATAAACTTTTGGGGGGAGAATGGGAAGTGACTGATACTGGGTGTAGGTTCTTTTGGGGGTAATAAGAATGTTCTAACATAAGATAGTAGTGGTGTTTGCACAACTCTGTGAATAATGAAAATCAATGGAAGTATATCATTTAAAAGGGTGAATTTAATGGTATGTGAATCATATCCCAATAAACTGTTGAAAAAATCAGTGGCCTACTCATTGTTTATGCCACTGGGAGGCAGGCACTAGTACTTCCCCTACATTGCCCAACACAGAAAACTAAGGCTCAGAGAGCTTCACTGACCCTCCCAGAGCATTCACTTCACAAATGTCAGGGACAAGACTGGGCCTCAGTCAGGCTGTGTCAGGCCTCCTGACACGAGCAGCCGAGCAGCTGTCAGTTGTGTTGCCACCCCACTGTAGGGCCACAGGGAAACTGCACTCAGGACTGTTTAGTCAACTCTGGGCTGTGGGTGCAGCTTCTTTTCAGCTCTTCTTTTTAGCACCTTCTTCCCTGACATATCCTTCTCTTTAGTTAGCCCACTCACATGCTAACTACCCCGGTTGTTCAGGGCCCCTGCTCTCTCTCTCTCCTTTACAAGCATTCTTGCCAAGAAACATAAAAGACATTTGACTGATATAAACCAACATATAATACAACTGCAAGTAGTTTTTCCCACATTGTCAAGTATTCCAACTTTCAAATGCCCCTCCCTGCAGTGATAGCTGGAGGATCGCTGGAGGTGTGAGGCACCTTCCTTTGGGGCTCCATCCTCTGGGGGGACTGCCAACTGATAGCAGCACACACCTATGGAAGGTCTCCTATGAACCAGCAATTCTGATGAATACTTGAAGTCATGCTTAACTCCCCAGCAATCCATTGACTGCAAACATTGAGGCACACATTTCACAGATGAGGAAAACAAAGCTCAGTGAGGTTAGGTAACATACCCAAGTTCTTACAAATAGTGAGCAACCAAACCAGGGTTCCACCCAGGTCTCCTAATTTAGAATTTGACATTCTCTTCCTTATTTTGTACATGTATTTTTTCTTCAGAATCCCCCATGGGGTCTTACTACTGGCCTGGAGCAGAGGAGGCATTCAAGAAGGGAATACAAATAAATAAATAAAAGCCAATCTTTTGCCAGCTTGCCTAAGGGCATTTTTCCCTTAAGCAAGATTTATGAATCCGCCCTCAGCCCAAGCACATATGTGTGTGACAGCAAGACTCACTCAAGCTTTCATTTCCAAAAGAAGAAGCGTGCCAACAGCCCTGCACTGGCAGAGGTTAGCATTAAATCGGCAGATGGGGTTGGGGGAGAAAAGCAGGAGATATGTGGCTTCATCTTCTAAGAGGCAAAAAGAGCTGCCTAAATGTCTGCTGAGGAGCTGAAAGGCGAGCACCGTGAGAAAGGAATCCCCTGAGAGACTCTGAAGGCAAATGAGTGTCAAGGAAACTCACAAACTATAGAAAAGAGGAAGTTGAAAAGCCTGGCAAGATGTAGAAATTCTCTTGCAAAACTAAAATCATATAATATCATTTTTAATACCTTTCTCCCTTTCAAAATGGATGGTAGATAGCTGGAATCTACACTGGGCCCTTTGTCAGCACTGTGCTCACCGTTAGCCCCAGTGCCATCAATGCCAGGACACTGGATGTTCAATGCCATAGCCTTCAGCCCCACCAGAAGGAATTCCAATTATATTGTTCAGCCTGGATTTAAAAGTCTCAGATGAGGATCTGACTGTGCTTGGTTCATATGTCTGTGCTTCAGCTGCCAGAGGTTAAGGAGAGTTTGTTTTCTTCTTCAAGTCCAGAGTGAGATTCTCACATAAGGGCAGATTCCCCACAATCAGTAAACAGGCTCAGATGCTACACAATTATGACACAAATATGTCTACTATAAGCAAGATAATGATACCTACTTCTCAGGGTTGCTGGGAGCATTGATTAAGATTACATTTAGATGACTTCCAACCAAGATGGAGGTGTAGGTAGACACACTGTGCCTCCTCACACAACCAACATAAAGACAACAATAGTTTAGAAACAAAATAACAAGCAGAACTGACAGAAAATTGAACTGTATGGAAGTCGGACAACCAAGGAGTTAAAATAGACACATTCATCCAGACTGTTAGGAAGGGCGGAGTTCGGCAGCCAGGTGGAGACGGGCCTTGGCACAAAAAGCAGTGGCACCAGGCGCATAAGGCATCCAGGTCCACAAGACCACAGTGGGAAGACTCTGGGTGCTCAGGGGGCAGCTGGCAGACCCCGGGCGTGGGGTGGCAACAGGCAGACCAGCGAGGTGGCAATTGTGAAGCAAGGCACTGTGCACAAGATGGCTGGCTGACCGGGTTGTCCCACATTCTTGTGCAGATAAACCAGGCAAAATTGGGGAGCAAGACAGACCACGCAACCCAGGGTCCCAGCACTGGGAAATAGAACCTTGGGGCACTGATTGAAAACACCTGTGGGGGTTGAGGTGCCAGGAGAGACTCCCAGCCTCACAGGAGAGTTTGTTGGAGAGATCCACGGGGTTCTAGAATGTGCACAAGCCCACCCACATGAGAATTAGCACCAGAAAGGCCCAGTTTTTGGGGGGGGAAGTGGTGGAATGTACTGAAATCTGACAGAGAGCAGAACAAGCACCATTGTTCTCTCTTGGGCCCCACCCCCACATACAGTGTCATAACCTAGTGACTGGGTTGCGACACCTAAGGCTCCACCCCTCCTACATAACATGTGTGACAAGACAAAAAAAATGGCCAAAATGGAAGAACAGATCAAAGCTCCACAGCAAATACAATTAAGTGACCAAGAGATAGCCAATTTATCAGATGCACAGTTCAAAGCACTGGTGATCAAGATGCTCACAGAATTGGTTGAATTTGGTTGCAAATTAGATTAAAAAATGAAGGCTATGTTAAGTGAAATGAAGGAAAATGCACAGGGTACCAATAGTGATTGGAATTAAACTGGGACTCAAATCAATGGAGTGGACCAGAAGGAAGAAAGAAACAACCAAACAGAAAAGAATGAAGCAAAAAGAATTCCAAAAAATGTGGAGAGGCTTAGGAACCTCCAGGACATCTCTAAATGTTCCAACATCCGAATTATAGGGGTACCAGAAGGGGAAGAGGAAAAGCAACAAGTGGAAGTTATTTGAACAAATAATAAAGGAGAACTTCCCCAATCTGGCGAAGGAAATGGACTTCCAGGAAGTCCAGGAAGCTCAGAGAGTCCCAAAGAAGTTGGACCCAAGAAGGAACACACCAAAGCACATCATAATTACGTTAGCCAAGGTAAAAATGAAGGAGAGGATACTAGAAGCAGCAAGAGATAAGGAGACAGTAACCTACAAAGGAGTTCCCATAAGACTGTCAGCTGATTTCTCAAAAGAGACCTTGTAGGCAAGAAGGGGCTGGAAAGAAGTATTCCAAGTCATGAAAGGCAAGGACCTCCATCCAAGATTGCTCTATCCAGCAAAGCTTTCATTTAGAATGGAAGGGCAGGTAAAGTGCTTCTCAGATAAGGTCAAGTGAAAGGAGTTCATCATCACCAAGCCCTTATTTTATGAAATGTTAAAGGGATTTGTCTAAGAAAAAGAAGATAAAAAACATGTATAGTAAAATGACAGCAAACTCACAATTATTAACAACCACACCTAAAACCAAAACAAAAACAAACTAAGCAAACAACTAGAACAGGAACAGAACCACAGAAATGGAGATCACATGGAGGGTTAGCAACAGGGGAGTGGGAGGAGGAGAGAAGGGGAAAAGGTACAGAGAATAAGTAGCATAGATGGTAGGTAGAAAATAGACAGGGGGAGGGCAAGAGTAGTATGGGAAATGTAGAAGCTAAAGAACTTATGGCACATGTACATAAACTAAAGAGGGGGAATGTGGGTGGGAGAGGGTGTGCAGGGTGGAGGGGAAAGAAGGGGGAAAATGGGACAACTGTAATAGCATAATCAATAAAATATATTTTAAAAAAGATTATTCATTTATTCTACCATCATATACTGAGTTGTCTATAATATTCCTAGCACTGTGCTAGGTGCTTGGTAAGGTCTCTAAGTCCTGGCATATAATAAGCATTCAATGATAACTATCTTAAAAGAAGCTAAGAAACAGGAGAGGAGGGAAGAGAATGACACTTAGAAGAGTTTCTCCACTGAGCACTCAACAGAGATCTGATCTCTGAGCTTCCTGGAAGTCAGGGGGAATAATTCTAATGACAAAAACCATAAACAGCTGATTCATTGAGTACTTTCTGTATACCAGGCACTGTGCTAAACATCTACGTGTTTTATCTGACTCTTAATCCTCATAACTCTATAAAGTAGATATCACTATTACTCTGATTTTACAGATTATGAAAATAGATTCAGCATGGTTAAGTAACTTGGTCAAGATCATCCAGTTAGTAAATAGTGGTGCTGGGGTTTGATCCATATCTCTCTAACCCCAGAGCCCAAACTATTAATCACTGCTCTGTAATTCTCTCCAGCACCAAATGTTTGGGATGAATTACTAAAGGGCTGACAGTTCCCACTGCTATGGGGCAAACATCTGCAAAGCCCCCAAAGTCAATTTGTTAGAGATGCCATCTTTTCTACCTTTTTTGTTTGCTGAGCTGGTTTGCATTTTGTGCAACTGGTTTACAATTCCCCTTTCTTATCCTTGTCTGGGAACAATGGCAGAAATAAATGAGAATTGAGAAGATGTTGATGATGGATGGCGAGGGAGCACAACCATTTACCTGATCATGGCAGATTGGCCATGGCAGACAGTCTGGCGGGAGGAGATGGGCCTTTGGACAATAATTTTCCATTACCCCCTGGAACCAGACCCTGCCTGGCACAACGGTAAGGAAGCCAAGGTTGATTTTATGCTCACCAACTTTGTGGCTGGAAGGGACCTTAGACTCACCTAGTTTATTGTTTTCAAGCATTTTCAAAGCAGTGAAATTCATGCTTTAAAAGAAATCTTTACAAAATCCCAAAATTCTAAAAGTAGACCAAACTGGAGCTGCTCTGGTTGAAGTGAGGCTGGAGCTCAGAGCAGTTTGAGAATCACCGAGTCCACTTCCTGTGGTATGGGTAAGGAAACTGAGGCCTAAAAATGAGAATGACTTGTCCATTCAGCAGCAGAGCTAGCACCCAGCTCCAACCCTGAGGCCCCAGTGAAGTGCCCTCTCCATGAGAGCACATCTCCTTGGCTCCTTCCATCTCAGCACCTCCTAATTTCTGGACTCCTACAGATAAAACAGAAGGAGCTGTTTCACTCAGCTCCTTCTAGAAGGAGGATTCTTCTAGAATCCTAGAAGACATCAAATCACAATCAGGATATCTCTGAGACCCTCTAACAGAGTCAAATGGAGCAGGGAGAGACGTTGTCTCCCTCTTGAGGAAAGCAGTTATTCACCCTTGACACCATGTCAGCTCTGCTTCAATAACACACAGTGGAGTTACTGGTGACGTGCAGGGGGAGGTGGGATGACCTGAGAATGTATATCTAGTGGAAATAGCAGTGGTGTCTATGGCAGGGTACCAACAGGAAGAAAATGGCTCCTAATGGGGTATCTGAAGAGTCTGAAGGACCATTTACAAAGATGTGGGAAGTGTTAAGGGCTCACAGGGCTAACCGCAGCAGGAAGCCTTTACCTCTCCTAGGTCTGAGGACACAAGCAAGGAACTGGTTAGAATATAGGTCACATGGTAAGAGCTGTATCCTCTCTTCAGGGAACCACTCACTACAGGGAGGTAGCAGGAAATAAATACCCTGACCTCACACTCCTCCTCCATCCTGAGTGTTCCTTGACTGAACCTGACTAGAAGTCAGGGCAAAGTAGCCTGAATAATGCAATTTATCAAGGTCAGCATTGCAATACACCAAGCATAGCTGAGGAGGGAGGAGGGAACCTGGAGGGGCTAGCAGAATTTATCCAACACAGTGCCATCCAGTGGAAGCAATAGTGCCCATGGACTTCAGAAAGAGCACACACAAGCCATTCTGGGCACTCCCAGAAGTTCTCATGGGGCACAGGCACTTTGCAGGGGCAGATCTAAGGAAGAACTTGAGAAATGAGGACATAAATGTGACCTCATTTGTACCTGTGAGGCCTGAGAAAACTCACACACGTCATTCCCCAAATCCAGATCTTCTGAAGTTGGCAGTGAAGAGAGAATGGTCTGGTTGCAAGAGCAGGTGGGGTCCAGAAAGGTTCTCTTTGACCCTAAAGACCTCTTCATCTCCTTTACTCTTGTCATCAATTGCAACCTTGGAGAGTGGGGCTTCCTTCTTGACTTTCACATCTGCAATACTGCAATGTAGTTGTGACACTGAATATCTGAACTCTACAGGTTAAGGGCACAGTCTCCAACAAAACAGTCATGCTTCACACAGCAGCCACAGGTCCAGGAATCCCCAGGCTACACACACTTCTGACCAACTGGCTACAAATTTGGGGGTTTCTACTACCCCCTCCGGATGACAGTTCACTAGAATCACTCACAGAACTCAGGAAAATGCTATATTTACAATTTTGGTTTTATTATAAAGAATACAAATTAGCAATAGCCAAATAAAGAGACCCATAGGGAGAAGTCTGGGAGGGTTCTGAGTCCTTTCCATGTGGAATCCAGGACACATCACCCTTCCAGCACATTGATTTGTTAATCTGCCAGGAAGTTTGCCCAAATCTCAGTGTTCAGAGTTTTTCTTGGGATGTCATAACATAGACATGATTAATTGAATCACTTGATTCAATTGAATCAATTGGCCACACGATTGAAATCAATCTTCAGCTCCCCCACTGCTGTACATTGATGCCACCTAACTCAAAACTCCAACTCTCAGCATAATACCCTCAAGGTCCATCCATGTTGTTGCACATGGCAAGATTTCCTTCTTTTTTAAGGCCAAGTAGTATTTAATTATATATATATATATATATATATATATATATATATATATATATCACATTTTTTAATCCATTCCTCCAGTGGTGGGCACTTAGGTTGTTTCCATATCTTGGCTATTTATTTTTAATTCTGCAGTGAACATAAGAATGCATATATCTTTTTGAATTAGTGCTTTTGATTTCTTCAGATAAATACCCAGATGTAAAATATGATCATTTTATTTTTAATTTTTAAAAGAACCTCCATACTGTTTTTCATAGTAGCTACACCAGTTTACATTCTTACCAGCAGTGCATGAGGTTTCCCTTTTCCACATTCTTACAAACAGTTGTTGTTTGTTGATTTATTGATAATAACCATTCTAACAGGTGTAAGGTGATATCTCATTTTGGCTTTGATTTGCATTTTCCTTATAATTAGTGATATTGAACATCTTTTCATGTTCCTGTTGGCCATCTGTGTGTCTTCTTTGCCAAAATGTCTATTTAGATCCTCTGCCCATTTTTTAATTGGGTTGTTTGTTTTATGCTGTTGAGTTATATGAATTCTTTATATATGTTTGATATTAATCCTTTATTAGATGTATGACTTGCAAATATCTTCTCCCACTTGATAGGGTATCTTTCCATTTTGTTGATGATTTCCTTTGCTATGCAGAAGCTTTTTAGTACTCTCATTGGTTTATTTTTGCTTTTGTTTCACTTACCTTTGGAGTCAGATACAAGTCTTTTGATGAACCCAAAGAGGTCCACACCAAAACAAATTATAATTAAAATGGCAAACTTTAAAGACAAAGAGAGTATCTTAAAAAGAAGCAAGAGAAAAGCTGGTAGTTACCTATAAGGGAGATCCCATAAGACTGTCAGCTGATTTCTCAACAGAAACATTTCAGGCCAGAAGGGATTGGTATGAAATATCCAAAGTGATGAAAGCAAGGACCTACAACCAAAACTACCAGGTAAGGCTATCATTTAAAATTGGAGAAACAAAGAGCTTCCCAGACAAGAAAAGGCTAAAATAGTTTGTTACCACCAAACTAGTATTAAAAGAAATGTAAAAGGGCCTTCTTTAAGAAGAGGAAGAGGAGGAGGAATGAGAAGGAGAGGGAGGAGGAGAAACAGAGGAGCATAGTTATAAAGAATAAAATGGCAATAAATACATAATTATCAATAATCACTTTAAATGTAAATGGCTTCAATGCTCCAATCAAAAGGCGTAAGGAACTGAATGGATAAGAAAATAAGACCTATACATATGCTGTCCAAAAGAGACCCACCTCAGAATGAAAGATACACACAAACTAATAGTAAAGGGATGAAACAAGATTATTTCATACAAATGGAAGTGAAAAAAGGCTGGGGTAGCAATACTTATATCAGACAAAGTAGACTTTAAAACAAAGTCCTTAGTAAGAGACAAATAAGGACACTACCTAATGATACAGGGATCAATCCAACAAGAGGATATAACCTTGTATCCATTTATGCACCAAACATAGGAGCACCTAAATATATAAAGCAAATCTTGATGGACATAAAGGGAGAGATAAACAGTAGTACAGTCATAGTAACAAATTTTAATACCTCATTGACATCAATGGATAGATTTTCCAGACAGAAAATCAATAAGGAAATGGTGGCCTTAAATGTCACAGTAGATCAGATGGTTTAATTGCCATCTTCAGAGTATTTCATCCTAAAGCATCAGAATACACATTCTTTTCAAGTGCACATGGAACATTTTCTAGAATAGGCCATATGGTAGGTCACATGATAAGTCTCACTAAATGTAAGAAGATTGAAAGACTTAAATGTAATACTTGAAACCACAAAAATCTTAGAAGAAAACATAGGCAGTAAAATCTCGAACATTTCTTGTAGCAGTATTTTTTTAATAAAAACTTCAGGAAAGGGAAACAAATTAAAAATAAACAAATGGGACTATATCAAATTAAAAAGGTTTTGCATAGCAAAAGGAACCATTAACAAAATGAAAGGACAAACTATCAAATGAGAGAACATATTTGTCAATGATACATATAATAAGGAGTTAATATCCAAAATTTATAAAGAACTTACAAAACTCAACACCAAAAAAGAACACCCCAATCCAATTAAGAAATGGGCAAAGGACCTGAATGGACACTTCTCCAAAGCTGACATTCAGATGGACAATAGACACATGAAAAGATGCTCAATGTCACTAATCATCAGAGAAATACAAATTAAAACCACAATGAGATATCACCTCATACCTGTCCAAGTGGCTAGCATCAATAAATCAACAAACAACAACTACTGACAAGGATGTGGATAAAAGGAAACTCTTGTGCAGTTTGTGGGAATGAAAATTGGTACAGCCACTGTGGAAAACAGTATGGAGTTTCCTCAGAAAAATTAAAAATAGAACTGCCTTATGACCCAGTGAGTCTACTTCTGTGAATTTATCTGAAGAAACCTAAAACACTAATTGGAAAGAATATGTGCACCTCTATTCTCATTGCAACATTATTTTCAATAGCTAAGATTTGGAAGCAGCCCAAGTGCCCATCCTAGATGAGTAGCTAAAAAAATTGTGGTTCCATTTACACAATGGAATACTACTCAGCTATAAAAAGGATGAAAATTTTACCTTTTGAGACAGCATGGATGTACATGGAGAACATTATGCTAAATGAAATAAACCAGTCAGAGAAAGACATATACCACATGATTTCATTTATATGTGGGAACTAACGAACAAAATAAACTAGTAAACATAATAGAAACAGACTCAAAGATACAAAGAACAGAGTGACAACTATTAAAGGAGAAGGAAGTTGGGATGCTGAGTGAAAAAGGTGAAGGGATTAAAAAGAGAAACCTCATAGACATAGACAACAGTATCATGATTACCAGAGGGAAAAGGTGTTGGGGGGAGGTAGAAGAGAGTAAAGGGGGGATAAATAGTGATGGAATGAGATCTGACTTGGGTGGTGAACACACAGTACAATATACGGATGATATATTATAGGGCTATACACTTGAAACCTATATAATTTTATTAACCAGTGTCACCCCAATAAATTCAATCAAATGTTTTTTCAAATATTAAACATTTCAAGATGGTAACAGCAGAGCATTTAACCCAACACACCCTTGCCCCCACCAATGCAGGAGGAGCATAAAGTGTGACCAAGAAATGAATCTATTTTAATAACCCTGATATTGCAGGGTTGATTGTTACTTTGGCATAACTCAGGGCATCCTGATCAATATGCACCAATGCCGTACAAGTTCCTAGATATTTTGGCTGTCATCCTGCCCATGTGGCTGTCTCCTTGACACCCAAACAGGGCAACCAGAATCAGTTTTTTTGGAAGGAATATGGCTGGACTGTTACAAAAAATTCTTCCTCAAAATTACATGAGGCACAAAATATTCACAAACTTTATTTTTAACCCACAAACTTTGCCAGTGTAATGAAAAAAGATGCTTTCTACCAACATTCAAGTAAAATAGTAAAATGTGTATTTATAAACTTGCTTAACTACATCACCACAAAATAAAAGGATGTATGTTTTATTGGATCCTTTTCTTTCATGCCAATTTCCTCTCACTTCTCCTGGATCTGATGTGAAGCAGCTCAAGGAGAAAGAGGAGAAAAGTAATCAGCTTGACATTTATTGATCTCTGCACCTACCCTCCTCCATGGAGGGGTATTGGGTGAACAGGAAAAAAGTACAAAGCCTTGAGGAGTGGCAGCCTCACAGGAAACCTCCCAGCACATCCACCTTTCCTACTCTATTCCACGGACCAAGGGCACTAAGGTGCGTCAGCATCAGGGTTTGGAAAGAATAAAGTGTTCAGGATTAAAAAAAATAAACATAGCCAGAGGTTCAGAGCAGGAGTGGAAGGAAGGGATGAAAGGTGGCGCACAGGGGAGTCTGTGTGGTACTGTCATGGTGGATAAATGTCAGACATTTGTCAAAACCCATGGAATGTACACCACAAAGAGTGAACCCTAATATAAACCATTATATAATAATGTATTAATATTGATTCATCAAATTTAACAAATGTATCACATTAATGCAAGGTGTTAATAATAGGGGAAGCTTGCTAGTGATGAAGGTATATAAAAGAACTGTATTCCACTAAATTTTTCTGTGAACCTAAAATAAAGTAGCTCAAAAAGAAGTGGATTGATTTTAAAAATAATAATAAATGTCTATTAGACAAAATGCTCTCATTTTTGTCTCTCACTGCCTGTAAGTACTCTTTCTCAGCCAGGTCTCCCCTTACCAACAGAATGGAAAGATTAAAGAGATTTCCTTGTGAACTCAGGAAAAAGGCAACTGGTGCTTAGAACTTGCTCAAATCCATAGGAAAGCAGAGAGAAGCCCAACAAGAGCAACTTCCAACACTAACAGCAGAAAAGAAAGTTGACTATAAAGCTTTGTGAAAGTAGAAACAGAGCAAAATGATTTTTTGACCAATTTATGTTTCAGAAATGAATTGAAAATTTCATTTTATAGCAGAGGGCAAAAACAAATGAAATGAAATGAAATGAAATGACCCAAAACCTCTGTACCATTCTAGTGACTATGACTAATGACCCAAGTATGTCATGTGAGATGCTATGTAAAAGATGCAGCTCCTGTGAAGATGATAAAACAAATCCAGGCGAGTTTGTTACACATGTCAGTACATAGCTGGTGAACACCCAGTGACTGCAGTGGTTTAGGTTCTCACTTTTTGCATTCTAAATCTGAACTGAGCTGTCTGTAAACTTCCTTTTTTTTTTTTGTAAAGCCACAAAGCTTTGGAAGAAAAAGCAGTAAATTACTGTTTTCAAAAAAAGAGAGAAATGAAATAATTTTGGGTGTAGACTCAGATGAGGGTGAGGCCTTTAAGAGAGGCAGTGAGTAGGGTATTGGGCCAGGGAGCAGGGCAGAAGTCAGGGAAAGGCAGGAGATGAAGTTGAGAAGGGTGTCTGGGACCAGCAGGTGCCTGACAAAGGCACCAGGGTGTGTGGGTACAGTGGGGCTAACATCCAGGTCAAATTCCACTTTCCAAGTCATACACCCTGAACCTAGCTCTGCATCTGCCTGTGGAAACAGTGTCTGGCCCTGGGTCTATGCTGGCTGCTGTCCTGGGGACCAGATGGAAGAAGTCCTCTAATGCCAGGCTTAGGAGATGGAAGCTAATTCCATAGATAATGGGGAGACAGATGAGAGTTTGGAAACAGGAGAGTGACGTATATAATTGAGTTAGACTGAAGGATGAATTCATTCATGAGCCAGACACTGAGACAATGCAGAGCTACACCAAGGTTAACTGGGGAACTCTGAGAGGAAGCAGTGCCCACAGTTATAGAATGAGGAGGAAATGAAAGACTGGGAAACCAAACTTGCTCAAAAAGGATTTGAGCCTTTTGGATGAGAAAGAACTCCCATGGCTTGCAGAAGGAAGGATTGAACAAGAAAGAAGAAAGCAGCTGCCAACCTATCTGAACGAAAGCAAACACCTTGAACATGACATGAGGCTTCAAATGTCACCAAATTTTTGGCAGTTTTCTTCCCTTTAACCAGCCTAACACTGACTGGGATGCAAGAGAGAAATTATTCCCTCATCCCACTGTTGTGGTGTTTTTAGTTAAAACAACCTCATGGAAGCACCAACTGTGTACGAAGTGTCTGACAAGGGAAGCTTGTGAAGCTGGGTCTCCCGTTGAGTGCTTTGTCCTTGGAAATCCTTTCTCCCACAGCCTCCTGTACAAGGGCTTCCCTGAAGTAGATAACAGGGACCATCTTTCCAGAGGAGAATGGCAATGCCAACAGTGTGTCCAGGTAAGGAATCAGGGCTTCTGCTCAGAAGTCTCTTTTTGCCAGCCTGCCTGTGAACTTAGAAAATAAAGGCACAGGTCATGGCTACAAGTACAAATAATTGTCTGGGAAGGAAAATAAAAGTATATTACTAACCATTTATATCTCAGTCCAAGGAAAGAAGGGGTTCCAGGATAAATTATAGTAAATACTGATCACTCGTTAGATAAGTTGAAGACTTTCACATTCATTGTCTTGATCCTCAAAGTAGCATGGAGGGCCTTACAGATTAATATCTCCCTTTTAAAGCTGAGAGGATTAAGACCCAGAGAAGCTAAGTGACTTGCCCAAGGATACACAGGTAGTTGTTGGCAGAGCTGGGATTGAACCCAGGGCTCCTGATATTTAATGTGATGTCTTTTCCTAAGTGTGGATGGTGGAGTGAATGTTGGGATGGTCTGGGGTGTGGTACACTATCCCAGGGTGATGTGAGGTGGAGATGGCACCAGAGGACCTGAGAGAACAAGATCTGGGAGCTCTTTGGCATACCACCAACTGCTGAGATTGAAGACACAGTCAGGCTCCCTTAAATTTCATCCACAGATAAGGCCTTTTCTCTCAGCTCTGGGTAAAGAGAGATAAAGAAGACAATAGTGGCCATTAAACCCTGAGTCACCCATCAATTCTAAAACCCAACTCTCCATCCTAGTTCTTTGCTCCTCTCTGGGGAAGCCTGACCTGGAGAGCCAGCCCTACAATCAGTACAAGCTTTAGCTTTCCCTACATAGGCAAGATCACCATGGGAGAGCTTGACCCCTCTTGAAGAACTCTACACAGTCCTCTGTGTCATGTGACCACCCTAGCTCAAGGTCCCTGAGATGCTTAAAGCTGGGAGCTGACTGCCTGTGTGTGAGCCCACTGTCAATGGTACACATGGAGGCTGCTCTTTGTGTGGGAGCTGATACTCTCCACAAACAACTTGTCTCCAAAGCTCAGACCCTAGACACATGCTATTAGGAACTATACCTGAAAGGGAGAAACATGACCCTAACTCTGGATTCAAACACCTAGGTCCCAGATATGCTACCTCTTGAGGTCAAGGCTACCCTTCTTCCTCAAGGCCCCTGTGGGGGATCCATGCACAGAGGGAAAGCTCAAAAGGGACAATTTACAACTTGTGGGTGTTTTGACCCAACCTCAGACATGGGATCATCAAGACCTCATTTATCTTCAAGGTGAAAGGAAGGAAGGAGGAAGGCCAAAGTGCACTTTGGAGCTGGATCCCTTTGGGAATTCAGGGAGAGCTTTGAGACCACCTCATCCTGACACTCTCCCCACAGCACTTACTCAACAGTTTGCACACAATTGCTGAGGTTTATAGATCTAATGCTGCCCATCTAGGGGCATCAGCCGAATGACCCATGACCGGAAATGAAACTAGATGACTACTTCCTCACCCCTTTCCCTCAAGCCTCACAGGGGAAGAATAAGAGACTGGGAAGTTGCTCCTCCCCAACCTTCTCAGCTCAGATCATGTCTCTAATATATGTATTTTAATTTTATTTATTTATTAGAGAGAGGGCAAGGGAGGGAGAAAGAGAGGGAAAGAAATATTGATCAGCTGCCTCTTGCATGTCCTCACCTGGGGAGGGACCCAGCTGACAACCCAGGCATGTGCCCTGACCAGGAATCAACTGGTGACCCTTTAGTTTGAAGACTTGTGCTCAATCCACTGAACTACACCAGCCAGACCTCCAATACATTATTTTAAAATAATTAGTCATTAAAAATTACCAGGATAGGAATTCATCTGTGACCCATTAGAACATCTTTCACGTTTAATGTTCTTGATGGCCTAGTGAATGCAATTTAATTCAACATAGTACTGTGAGGACCTATTTGAGTCAGGCTCTGTTGTGGGTGCTGAGGATAGAAATAGGAATTCAGGGTGGTCATTCAAAGAAGCAGTCACAATGTAGTTGAGAAAACATATACCACTACTTACTATTCAGGCCAGTGCTGAGTTTGAGTAATGGGTTAACAGGGAAGTCAATGATTATTTCTGGATAAAGGGGAAAAGTTAGGCAGTAGACTATAGAAGAAGAGATGTTTGGGTGAGGCCTTTGGCCTGTTTTCAGGAAAGGTTCATGATCAAAGGAGAGAAATGAAATGCAGGTGTGTCTGAAAAAAGGCATGTGCTCCAGAAGAGCTGATGTATGAGATATGAATGTACTGTGTTAGGGGAGAAAAGAATTGAGCTGGCTGTGTTCCACTTAGATCTGGGGCTGAGCAATAAATGGATTAGGACAGGTGAGGGTGTATATAGAGAGAGATTAGTAAGAAGACTTACAATATTGAACACGGACACAGTTTTTGGAACTGACTGGTTTCTCTCCTACGGAGTAACATCTATGGTGAGAAATGCATTGAATCAGGGAAACCATTCCTAGCTCTGAGATTACAGCTTGCAGGGCCTTGGATAAGTGAGTTCCCTCCTGGGTCTCAACTAGCATCTGTACCAGTACAAGGAAGGTATGACATCATATCCCTCCTGGCAGGAAACAGGTGGCTCCATGAAGGGGGGAGCTGAACAGGACTTCAGTAAAGATTGTTTATAAAGGGTTGGGTACAATTAAGGGAGCCAACAATAGATGGTAAAATGCCATGGAGTTGCAACATCAGGAAGCTATTATCACTCCTTGACATGAAGGGACAAGGGGATAAAACCATTAGCTGTGAGGAGGAGCCATGTGACCAGACCAGTAGTCTTTGATACCGAATGCAACTACTGCCAAACTTGGTAAGGCAGGGCAGAGGCCAGGGGAGTAAATACTCTGACCTCTAGCCACGCTCCAGTGTCTCTCAGCGGAACACAAGCCAAAGCTAGAGAGCAGGTTGAGGCAGTCGAGAGGTCACCTTCCCAGACACAGCTGGCCAGGGAAGGGGCTAGAAGGAGGCAATGAAGAATATCTCACACAAGTGGCAGGCTGACAAAATTTGAATAGGTATATGCTTATTTGAATATGTAATAAAAATATAGCTAGCACATGAAAGCTATGAGTTTGCAGCTATTATTGCTTAAGATAAGACTAAAGCAGGTCTTTAAATGATTGAAAATTAGACAATTGAAAGAAAAATATTAAATGATAGTGCAGATGGTACAAGAACATGGCAAAAATCACAGAGAAGGAATTTGTAAAACTGAAGTTTGAGAAATTCTGGGCTGAATGATATATAAGGTTTCTTCCATCTCTGACACCGTTTGAGTTTCTAAGTGTCTAAATTCAGTACAGCATGTCTTCAAATACCTTCATTTCATTAAAAATTGTTTTGTTATAATATAATGAGAAAAGAAAAATCAATTCTGGCAGGACTACTATCTGTGGCACATTCTACCCATCTGCATGGTTTCTCTGGTTTCCTCCCACATTCCAAAGAAGTGCACATGAGGGAGATTGACGTGTCTGTGTTGCTCAGTCTGAGTGAATGTCATTGTGGATGTGAGTGGCCCTGTGATGGAAGCATGTTCCATCCAGGACTGGGCCCTAGCTTGTGGCCTGAGCTGCCAGAGAGGCTCTGGCCACCTGAGACCCTGAACTAGAATTAGGGGGCTGGAAAAGAATGGTCTTACTTGTTTTTATTAATCTTTCCAAAATGTTATGTGTAGCTCACATTTGTTTCAATGTTTAATATTGGAATTTTTTAGTCTTTATTCAGAAGTTTGGGGAGACTTCCAGCCAAGATGGTGGTATGGGTAGATATGCTTTGCTTCCTTGCACAACCAAAAGAAGGACAACAAATTTAAAAACAAAAATAACCAGAACTTCCAGAAAATCTCACTGTATGGAAGCCCCCAAACCAAATAGTTAAAGAAGAAACATTCATCCATACTGGTGGGAGGGGTAGAGGTGGGCAGCCAGGGTGGAGAGGACGCTCGTGGCAAGGTGGTAGTTGGAGGACCAGGCGGGTGAGGTGGTGGCTGGTGAGCGTTCCCACATTTGCATGTGGAGAAGCTGGAGGAACAACTGGAGAGCGAGAAGGACCATGTGACCCAGGGTTCCAGTGTGGGGAAATAAAGCCTCAAAACTTCTGACTGTAAAAACCTGTGGGGGTTTCAGTGGTGGGAGAAACTACCAGTCTCACAGGAGAGTCTGTTGGAGGCACCCATAGGATCCTAGAACATACATAAACCCACCCACCTGGGAATCAGCACCAGAAGGGCTGAATTTGCTTGTGAGTAGTGGGGGAAATGACTGAAAGCAGGCAAGAGCTGGGCAAGCTGCATTGTTCTCTCTCTGACCCCTCCCCCACATATAGGGTCACAACATAGCAAAGTTGGTTGCTTCACCCTGGTGAATACCTAAGGCTCCACCCCTTACAACATAACAGCTGCTCTGAAACAAGAAATATGGCCCAAATAAAAGAACAGACCACTTAACATAATGCTCTCCAGTTCCATCCATGCTGTTGCAAAGGGTATAAGCGAAATAAGCCAGGTGGTGGGGGACAAACACCATATGATCTCACCTTTGACTGGAACATAATCAACAAAAGAAAAAAGCAAACAAAATATAACCAGAGTCATTGAAATTAAGAATAATCTAACAATAGCCAGAGGGGAGGGGGAGGGGACAGTGGGGAGAAGGGTTTTCAGGAACTACTATAAAGGACACATGAACAAAGCCAAGGGGGAGGATGGAAGCAAGGAAGGGAGGTGGGTTTGATGGGGTGAGGTGGGGGGAGGAGAAAATGCCGATAACTGTAATCGAGCAACAATAAAATAATTAAAAAAGAAAAAGAACATATCAAAACTCCAGAAAAAAGCCCTGGCTGGTGTGGCTCAGCAGATTGAGTGCCAGCCTGTGAACCAAAATGTTGCTGGTTTGATTGACAGTCAGGGCACGTGCCTGGGTTGCGGACCAAGTCCCCAGTTGAGGGCATGCGAGAGGCAGCCAATGTTTCTCTCACACATCACTATTTCTCTCCCTTTCTCCCTCCCTTCCCCTCTCTCTAAAAATAAATAAATAAAATATTTTTTAAAAAAACCTCCAGAAAAGAAACTAAGCAATGAGGAGATAGACAACCTGTCAGATGCAGGGTTCAAAACACTGGTAATCAGGATGCTCACAGAAATGATTGAGTACAGGTGCAAAATAAATAAGTGAAGGCTATATAAAGTAAATAAAACTATACAGGGAACCAACAGTGAAGGGAAGGAAACATGGACTCAAACTAACAATTTGGAATAGAAGGAAGAAATAAATACTCAACCAGAACAGAATGAAGAATTTTAAAAATGAGGAGAGGCTTAGGAACCTCCAGGACAACTTTAAACATTCCAACATCTGAATCATAGGGGTGCCAGAAGGAGAAGAGGAAAAGCAAGACATTGAAAACTTACTTGAAAAAGTAATGAAGGAGAACTTCCCCAGTCTGGTGAAGGAAATAGACTTCCAGGAAGTCCAGGAAGTTCAGAGAGTCCCAAAGAAGTTGGACCCAAGGAAGCACACACCAAGGCACATCATAATTACATTAGCCAAGCTTAAAGATAAGGAGCGAATCTTAAAAGCAGAAAGGGGAAAGGACACAGTTGCCTGCAAAGAAATTCCCAGAAGACTGCCAGCTGATTTCTCAAAAGAAACCTTGCAGGCAAGAAGGGGCTGGGAAGAAGAATTCCAAGTCATGGAAGACAAGGACCTATATCCAAGATTATTCTATCCAGCAAAGCTATTATTTAGAATGGGAGGGCAGATAAAGTGTTTCCCAGATAAGGTCAAGTTAAAGGAGTTTACCAATGGCATATTTCACAGACATAGAACAAACACTTCAACAATTTATATGGAACCATAAACGACCCCGAATAGCTGCTGCAATTTTGAGAAAGAAGAGTAAAGTAGGAGGAATCACAATACCTGACATTAAACTATACTACAAGGCCACTGTAATCAAAACAGCCTGGTACTGGCATAAAAACAGGCACATGGACCAATGGAACAGAACAGAGAGCCCAGAAATAAACCCAAGCCTCTACGGTCAATTAATATTTGACAAAGGAAGCCGCAACATAAAATGGAATAAAAATAGCCTCTTCAACAAATGGTGTTGGGAGAACTGGACAGCTACATGCAAAAAAATGAAACTCAAGCACCAACTTACACCTTATACAAAAAAAGATTCAAGGTGGATAAAAGACTTAAATATAAAACGTGACACCATTAAAGTCCTAGAAGAGAACGTAGATAGGAAAATCTCAGATATTTTACGCAGAAACTTTTTCACTGACTTGTCTCCTAGAGCAAGGGACATAAAGGAAAGAATAAACAAATGGGACCTCATCAAAATTAAAAGCTTTTGCACAGCTAAGGAAAACAGTATCAAAATAAAAAGAGAACCAACTGTATGGGAAAACATATTTGCCAATGATACCTCAGACAAGGGTTTAATCTCCAAAATATATAAAGAACTTACACGACTCTACTCTAAGAAGACAAGTAACCCAATTAAAAAATGGGCAAAGGACTTGAACAGACACTTCTCCAAGGAGGACATACAGAAAATCCAAAGACACATGAAGCGATGCTCAATATCGCTAGCCATCAGAGAGATGCAGATTAAAACCACAATGAGATACCACTTCACACCAGTCAGGATGGCCATCATAAACAAAGCAACAAACAACAAGTGTTGGAGAGGATGTGGAGAAAGGGGGTCCCTAGTGCACTGTTGGTGGGACTGCAGACTGCTACAACCACTATGGAAAGCAGTTTGGAACTTCCTCAGAAAACTAAAAATGGATCTGCCTTTTGACCCAGCAGTTCCATTGCTGGGACTCTATCCTAAGAACACTAAAACACCAATAGAAAAGAACCTTTCACCCCGATGTTCATAGCAGCACAATTTACAATAGCTAGGTGCTGGAAGCAACCTAGATGCCCATCAGTAAATGAATGGATCAAAAAACTATGGTACATTTACACAATGGAATTCTATGCAGCAGAAAGAAAGAAGGAGCTCATACCCTTTGCAACAGCATGGATGGAGCTGGAAAGCATTATGCTAAGTGAAACAAGCCAGGCAGTGAAAGACAAATACCACATGATATCACCTTTAACAGGAATCTAAACAACAAAACAAAACAAAAAAAAACTAGCAAAATATAACCAAAGACACTGAAATAGGGGATAGTCTGACAGTGGCCAGAGGGGAGAGAAGAGGGAATTTCAGGGGGGAATGGGTAGGGATTACAGGAACAAATTTGGAGGACACATGGACAAAAACTAGGGGTGGGGGGTAACGGGGGGGAAGAGGGGAGGGTTGGGTGGGTGGGCTGGAATGGGAGTAGGGGGGAGAAAACTGTACTTGAACAATGACTAAAATTAAAAAAAAAAGTTAAAGGAGTTCATCATCACCAAGCCCTTATTATATGAAAAGTTAAAGGGGGTTGTCTAAGAAAAAGAAGGTAAAAAATATGAACGTTAAAATGACAAGAAACTCACAACTATCAACAACTGAGCCTAAAAAACCAAAACAAACAAACTAAGCAAACAACTGGAATAGGAACAGAATTGCAGAAATGGAGATCACATGGAGGGTTTTCAGCAAGGGTGGGGATGGAGGAGAATGAGGGAATAGAGACAAGGAATAAGAATCATGATTGGTAGGCACAAAATAGACAGGGGGAAGTACAGAATAGTATAATAAATTGAGAAATCTAAGAACTTAAATGTATGACCCATGGACATAAACTAAGGGGGTGGGGAATGCTGAATGGAGGGACATTGCAGGGTGGAGGGGGGATAAAGGAGAGGGAAAAAGTGGGACAAAAGTAATAGCATAATCAATAAAATATACTTTTGAAAGAATCTGGTAATGCTGTTATGACCAGAAATATGCTATAGGAACTTAACTCATTTATATCAAGTAGCCTATGGTAAAACTGGTTTCATTACACATCTTTTCACTTAAAGTTGCAGTTTCCAAGAACCTATTGATGACGTTAAACGAGGACTTACCATACCTGGAATATACCAAGAATATGATAGTGTATTTTCAGGTTTTCTTAGTTCTTTACGATGCTATGATCATGAGAGATAGGATGAGGTGATCATGGGACTCCCCATCATTCCCCGACTCTCTTAAGATTGTTCTTCCTCTTCTTGAAGGATTAAAAAAAAAGGACAAGGTCACCATGAGCACGCACATTCACAGCAGCACAGTTTGTTGTAGTCTCCAATTTGAAACAAGCCAAATGTCCATCTAGGGGGTAAAAAAAATTGTGACATATTTACACTGTGTGGCATTGAAAATGAACAAATTTAAACTGTATGCAGCAACATACATAAAGTCAAATACGTCAAGTGAAAGGAGCCAGACATAAATGGTCTGTAATGTAAAATTTCTTCTGTATAAAGTTCAAAAACAGGCTAAACAGATCTAAGGGGTGGAAGTCAGAAGAGTGGCCACCATTGCAGTAGCAGGGTGAGGGTCGTGACGGGGGGGAGCCGTGCAGCAGGCTTCAGGGAGGTAGGCATGCTTCTGTTTTCTGACATGGAATGTTCACCGAGAGATAAGTCACTGAACTGTACATTTATGATTTTTAAACTGTGCGGTAGGTCTCTTATACTTCAGTAAACAATTTTAAGTATATGAAAAATGGAAGTCTGTGGTTTTTCTCCCCATTGAACTTAGTAAAATTGGCCACAAAAGAAGAAGTGCCCTTCTGGGATAAGCAAAGGTGACGTGTCCCTGATGATTGAAGGCTTGGTAATTTCTCCCATTTCCACCGACTCCTTTCCCCCACCTCCCTCAATTTCCATTCTTGGTGGAGCTTCCACAAATCTTTCACAAATGCCCATGAGCTTCCACTTTGGGGAAGTGAAATCCACAGGGTTGTTTTGATTGAAGCCCAAGTTTCAATACACTCACCTAATGAAAGTAGAGTCAGAGAACTGGGAGGGGCCAATGAGCCTGGGAAGGGCAGTCTTCCACCCTAGGCCCTGAGTGAGGAGGAGAGAGAGAGCAGAGTGGCAATCACCTGTTACTCTTAAGGTGGTTAGCGAACAGGTCCTACCTTTTCACAGACTTAATTGTAAGTGGTCATTTTAAAAGGTGCCCCAGGAAAAGCAAAGTGGGAAGTTTCAGCAGGAATCCTAAACTCAAGTTCTTATCTAAATGTCCAGACTCTGGGTGTGAGTGGATAACTTCCTAGAGAGATTGAGACCTATGCCAGTTTGCCTAAAATGACCTAGGAAGTAGAGGACCTTCTATAAGGATGTCTATGGACGCCTAGGTGCTGAGAACTAAATGCCACAGCTGTGTAGGAAGCTAGAGCTCCTGTGGTCAAAACTATGGCTGAGCAATGTGTGCTGAGGGCATCCCTGTGGACCTTGGAGCAGCAGATGTCCAGAGCCAGACATAAAAGTAAATGGTAACATTGGTACTAATCACAGGCCAAGGAGCCTCTCTAGACCAGCCATTAGAGCAAAGGCAAGGGAAACCCAAATCCCTAGGGTACAGCAATGTTGATGGGGTAGAGGGAAGAAACAGTACCTTCAATTTTTTGAGAATGAAACTTGGAGGGGGAAAAAGAGAGCTAATTTCTTACCAGTTTGTCTGTCCTACCCTCTAAAAGCCCAGCAATATGCTCTATCCTGCAGAATGAAGAGAGATGAGGTCTTGCCTAAAAGGACCTAACAGAGCATCCTTGAGTAAGACAAAACCAAACCCGACTAGACAAGATGATTTTTGAAGAGGCAGAAGGGACCGGGGACCAACCTCTCAAGTTCCTGCATCCAGAGGTCACAAACTTTCAGACCCTCTGTGTGGAAATTTTGTTTCACCCACACATTGTTCATCTGCACTGAAATTTTTTAAAAAAATAATTGTCCTGGCCGGTGTGGCTCAGTGGATTGAGTACCAGTCTGCAAACCAAAGGGTTGCTGGTTTGATTCCCAGTCAGGGCACAGGCCTGAATTGCAGGCCAGGTGCCCAGTACGGGCACATGAGAAGCAACCACACATCGATATTTCTTTCACTTTCTTTCTCCCTCCCTTCCCCTCTGCCTAAAAATACATAAATAAAATCTTTAATAATAATAATAATTGAGTTTGTTGTGAACTTTTAAGAACTGAGGGAATTGACCTAAAAATCCAAATTTCTAGCCTCTCAGGAAAAATCTAAAGATCTGGCAACAGGGTGCTCAGTCGCCACATGGCAAGAGCTGGCTGTCCCCTTTAGGTGGGTCTCTCCAGCTCTCAGAGTCCAGACACACTGTCCCCACTTTCTATTGTCTCACACCCATCCTCCTCCACTCATTTAGGTTACCTGGTTGGTCCTCCCAGACATCTAATCTTATCTTTTTTCTAATATAAAAGTTCAATTCCTTTCTCCCGCTAGGAGAATAAAGTCCAAATGCCTTAGGCTAGTAAATCTTTCAAAATCTGGTCCTAGTCTCCCAATGCTCCTCTATGCATGTTTTTCTCCCAATATTAGGGTGCACACAAATAATCTTCATGGTTTTGTGCATTTAAGCTGGTTGTTTTCTCAGAATCAAGTTTTACTTTTCAACTCTTTTGCCTATGCCCTTGATTGCTAGACTATTTCTGGCATCTCCGGCTTTCCAAGGTTATTTTCCTTCACTCTAATATATGTTTCTTAGAAATTCCATTACTTAGGATTTGCTAATTGATGTTTTGTTATCAGAAAATGTTTTAATTTTGCCCTGGATCTTGAAAGATGATTTTCTTATTTATACAGTTTTGGGTTGACAGTTACTTTTTCCCAGGACTTTGCACTTCTGGCAATTTTCAGCCTAATTGCTATTTCTATGTAGGTAATCTGTCTTCTCTCTGTAACTGCTTTTAAGATTACTTTTTTGTCTTTAGCATTCTGCAATTTCTTCTGATGTCTCTAGAATTTCTGTTAATTTTTTTTTTGCTTATGGTTTGTTGGGATTCCTGAACTGAGGACTGTGCATGTTTTTTTTTTATCAGTTCTGGAAATTTTTCAGTCATTATTTCTTCAGTTCTTTCTTTCTTTCTGGAAATCTGGTCAGACATGTACTTGATTTTGACTTACTCTTTCTATCCTTCAAGCCTCTTGATCTCATTTTTTTCTATCACTTTTTTTCTCTTGGTGCTGCATTTTAGGTAATTTCTTTGTATCTTCTAATTTACTAGTTCTATATTTATCTCTTTATTCTATCATTTCACCTGTCTACTGAGTTATTATTGTTGATAGTCTTCTGCTTTTTTATTTCTTAGTCATACTTTCAATACCTTCTTTTATTTCCACAAACATATTAAACAAACTTATGTGATATTTTTGAATCTCCTAGTTCCATTCTCTGTAGGCTTTGTGGGTTTGAGTCTTCATTTTATTCGACAAGATTCGGCTGACTTTCACATATAGTGGCTTTTTTCCTTATGTGTATTGTGGTATTTTAAATCTCAAAGTCAAACTCCTTAGAACTTTGTGGGAATTGTCTTAGGCTTGGTCTAAAAGGCATGTCCCTAGAAGTGATTTGCTTTTTATAGGTGCCCAAAGGAACTATCAATTTAGGACCACTTAAAAATTTTTTGGTCACAAATGTGGTATGAATTCCAGCCCCAAATCTAAACATGAGTGCAGCCTTTTGAATTGGGAATTTCAGGGGCAACTTTTATGTTTATTTTAGTTTCATTCTGAACTAAAATCAGGTATTTTAAAGCAAGTAATCATCTATGGCAGGTATCCCACTGTTTCCCCTGGGGAGCAAGATCTGCCTACACCCACTGAAATTTCCACCCTGAGGGTTCTAGGTATGCATAAGGATCTCATCTCTGCCCAGTTAGCCACGATTAGCAGATGGCTCCAAGGCAAATTCTGGCTTCCGCTGACCTCTCTGGATTTATACTTTCTTCTTCTTCTTCTTCTTCTTTTTTTTTTTTTTTTTTTTTTTTTTTTTGCCTCTGAGCAGTTTCCTCCCATTCTTACCAACTCAGCCTTGCTGTAAAAATGTTTTTCATAGTGTCTCTTCCGGATTTTAGGGATTTTTTACTTGACAGATTTTTTTTCAAGATCTAGTCTATTGTTTGGCTATGTATAGATAAGTGGTAAAGCATAAATAAAAGCAAAGGAGGAGTTAATACGAAATGTAGGAAGACCCTGACTCTGGGGATGATATGAACAGTGAGAATTACTGGTAATTTTCTCTCTAAATCTACATAGTGGGCACACAAATACTTAGATATTTTACAAATTATACTGTAATTATGAAATAGTCTAGAGTTTAAAAATTGTTTCAATATTGATTTACATCTTTCTCTCCTATCCCCCACCCCCCCAAAAAAGATCTAGTCTATTATGTTGTTGGAACCATAGCTCACTTTTCTTTCTTCATTTTCCAGCAGTCTCCCAGAATCCTTTGCTTATCCTATTTCCTCTTCCTTGGTTGATCTTCATCATCTCCATTTGTTAAATTTTACTGCCAATTATAGCAGAATTATAAGAATGGTCCCCAAATTCCTAGCCTCTGATGTATGCACACTTCCTCCCAGTTATTCAATAAAACACTAATCTAGGTGTTGCTGTAAAATAATTCTGCAGATGTAATTAACATTCCAAATCAGTTGATTTTAAATTGGTAAATTATCTGGGTGGGTCTGACTTCATCACATGAGGTTTTAGAGTTTAGTTTTGTTTTGTTTTGTTTTTGTTTTTTTTCCTGATGGTAGTAGAAGAGAACACCATGGAGTTGTACTCTGGCTAGCCTAAAAGAAAACAAGCATCCATGATGTGAACTTCCTATCAGGCTACACGGCAAGGAACTATGAGCAGCCCCTAGAAGCCAAGGGTGGTCCTTCGCTGACAGCTACCAAAAACACTGAGGGCTTCAGTCCTGTAACTGCCACAAACCAGTGAGCTCAAGTGAGGACTTGGAGACTACATGAGAACTGCAATCCTGTACAACACTTTGATTTCAGTTATGTGAAACCCTGAGCAGAGAATGCAGTTGCAATATATCCATACTTAAACTGTGAGATAATTTTTGTTGTTTTAATCTGCTAAATTTGTGGTAATGTTATGCAGCAATAAAAAAACTAACACAACCTTAAACTAATGTACCTACCAATATATCTATCTTATCCTTCAAAGACAAATTGAAGTTTCACCTGTGGAAAAAAACTCCATCAAAATTGAGTTGGTATTGTCGAGAGAGCAATTTAAAATGGAGCCAGGAGGTCTCTGGGAAGTTGAGCTAACTTGACCCCTTAGTGTGAAACTAAACTTTTGAACTGGGCTAAACCAAATGGCTGTATTCTAATACAGTTCTTGGAACTGACTCTGCATCACTGAACTCTATTAAAAAATAAAATTTTCACCTAGCAACAGACATAAGCAATTAAACACGTATAGCATACAGTAAGTCAGCTTACCAGCACTAATCACAGTTCTTTCAAAGTAACCTGTGTAATTCCTTTGAAAACTCCTCTTTTTCTGTCTTTATAAATTCTGTTCCTTCTTTCTCCCTCAAAACACAGTTAGGGGTTCTATCTAAAGTTGTGTCTCTCCAATTGTAATTCCTAAAAAGACCTCCAAATATAGTTTTTGTTTGTATTGTAGTTCTTGGTCAAAATTGATTTCTATTACACGATATGAGAGAAATGGAATCCAGAGTGACTCGCCTCCTCCTCTGGTGCCTCCACAGATTTGAGTAAGGCATCTACACAAGTCCGTGCACTCTCTCACCTCCCCGCTGGTCACAGATCATTGTGGTAAGTCCTCCTGTACTCAAACCTCCTACCTTGGTTTATGTTCAGGCTCTATTTGGGTGTCCTGCTGCTGACTTTTTGTCTACAGAATTTTAACCACCTGTCTGCTGGGTAACTACTCTTTTAAAAAATGGGAATTTCACTTTCTAATGGAATGGCTGCTGAACCTTCTGGAACTCTTGCTGAATTTATGTACAAAAATTATGGGCCCTCGTCCTGCAACTTTATGTCTCTCTGGACCATAATCAACCAGGTAGATTTAACGTTGAACCAGCCAATTTGGGGTTCTTTTGAAATTCCCAAGTTAGTCTCCCTGTGTAGTCATTTGGGAACAGACTACAAAACTAAGCAAACTGAATAAGAAACATATTTCAACTGGCATTTTTGTGGCCACTCTACACATAAGTGATTCAAAACTTGCTTCCCTCCAAGAAATAAATTCTAAATTAACCAAAGCAAATTCTGAGTTGTCTCAGAGGCTTACTGAACTTGAGAAAACTACTAAATGTTATTCTGATATTTCATTGTACCTTCTGCTCCTTTGCTGCCTGTCTGTCCTTCTCTCTTTATCTTTCACTCAATGAACTTTCTTTTTAAAATGAGGAGTCAGAGACGCCTGCCTTTACCACCTCATTTAAAGTTAAACCATTGGATGAATCTGGCCCAGGAAAACAACCCCTAATTTTTTATATTCCATGGACTAAAACTGAGCTCCATGCCATTACTAAAGATTTCTTAATCCTAAAGTGGATCCCATTGGGTTTGCAAGAGAATTTCTGTCCACTATCCAAGCACATGAGCCAGCATTCTCTGATCTCTATCAGCTCAACCATATGCTCATAAGAGAAGGACATGCCAGAGAATGACTAATCAAGGTGGGATAGCAAAACCCTACGAGAAACCTCCCCCCTCAGGAACGAGAAGCCATAAATGAAGCCTCAAAGCTAGTTGAACAGCTTTATGAGATGGTATCTGATGCTTTTCCTCGAGTTATTCATTAGAATACTTGTAAAATTCAAAAGTCTGTTTAAAAGCCCGATGAAACTCTTTTTTATTATCAAGATAGATTTTTAAGTATGTCAGCTTAGATGTAGTTCATGATGACACTTCAAAGCTTTATAATTCAGCTTTTGTGGAGGGGATACAAGACAAACTTGAACAACATGTAAAAAGAAAAAATTACAGCTTTATTGGACCTCCATGCAAACCCATGAATCAGTGAACTATGCTGAGCAGCTCCCTGGAGCTATCCAAAAAGATACCAAAAAGAAAGCTGCACCAGCCTTAAATTCCCAACTTCAGACAACTCAAGTAATGAGCCTACAACAGCTACAATGGTATAAGGCTGCCTTTTAAGGTCCCCAGGGCAAATCACCATTCAAAGGACTTTATAATTATTACCAAAAAGCCAGGATATTGGGGGGAAATTTGCTTAAAACTCAAAAGTCAATTACAAGGCCAACAGCCCATAAAATTTGTGAATCCTCCTGAAGGATTCCCACCCAAGTTTCCCCTTCCAAACTGGAGTGGCCAACCAATGGTTATCGAGGAAAGGACTGTTGAGCTAATGTTTACCTTCTTCCTACTGGGGAAATAGTTTATTTCATAGCATCAGTAATAGTACTATTTAATTATGAGGAAAGAATTCAATGACACTACCTGGGTCATACAGACTGTGTGAAATGCCTTTCTGTACACCCTACAAAATTAGGATTGCAACTGGACAGATAGCTAGAGTAGATAAAGATGGAAGACCTCTGCAAGCCATGTCAGAGTGTAGCGTTCAGTTAGTCTACCCACACTGCAGATCATTGGACTTGGAACTTTTGAGCGTGGAGTAGGATGCCTGGATTTTTCAAAAGCAGACTTCAGCCCTGGCTGGCGTAGCTCAGTGGATTGAGCGTGGGCTGGGAACCAAAGTGTCCCAGGTTCAATTCCCAGCCAGGGTACATTCCTGGGTTGCAGGCCATAACCCCCAGCAACCGCACATTGATGTGTCTTTCTGTCTGTCTGTCTCTCTCTCTCTCCCTCCATTCCCTCCCTAAAAATAAATAAATAAAATCTTAAAAAAAGTTTTTTTTAAAAAAGCAGACTTGAGTGTTCATCTATATATTATTGACATCTCCAATGAGCACATGCTTACTATGTGGGATTGGCAGAAAAAGTCAAAAGCAGCAGAACTAAAGACAACAAATTAAGTTGTTTTGGCTGTGGAGTTCCATCCAACAGATGAAAATACCATAATAACATGTGGCAAATCTCATATTTTTTCTGTACCTGGAGTGGCAATTCACTAACAGGGGAACAGGGAATTTGGGGGAAATATGAAAAACCAAAATTTGTGCAGTGTTTAGCATTTTGGGGGCATGGAGATGTTCTAACTGGAGACTCTGGTGGAGTCCTACTTATATGGAGCAAAACTACTGTAGAACCCATACCTGGGAAAGGACCTAAGGGTGTTTATCAGATTAGCAAACAGATCAAAGCTTGTAAGGGCAGCATGTTCACACTTTGTCAGATGAGAAATGGGATGTTCTTAACTGTAGGAGGGAAGGGCAGGAAAGTAATTCTGTGATCATGATCTGAATGCTGAGAGAGAAATTGAGGTTCCTGATCAGTACGGAACAATCAGGGCTGTGGCAGAAGGAAAGGCAGATCAATTTTTAGTAGGCACATCACAAAACTTTATTTTATGGGGTACATTTAATGATGGCTTCCAAATAGAACTCCAATGTCATACAGATGAGCTTTGGGGTCTTGACACACATTCTTTCAAAGATTTGCTCTTGACTTGTGCTCAGGATAGAAAGGTGCATGTGAAACTCAGGGGAACACAGGCTGGAATGGACGAGGCTTATGGACAAACCAGGACAGTGTGCAGATTTTCATCCAAGTGGCACAGTGGTGGCCATAGGAATGCACTCAGGAAGGTGGTTTGCTCTGGATGCAGAAACCAGAGATCTTGTCTCCACACAGATGGGGATGAACAGCTCTCTGTGATGCGCTACTCAATAAATGGCTGTAGGATCTCATAACAATTTTATTTACCTCTATGTAGTCTCAGAAAATGGAAGAAAATATAGCAGATAAGGAAAGTGCACTGAACATTCCAGCTATATCACACACCTTGACTGGTCTCCAGGCAACAAGTATATAATGCCTAACTCAGGAGACTATGAAATACTGTACTGGGACATTCCAAGTGGTGGCAAACTAATCAGGAATTGACTGCAGTGGAAGTACATTGACTGGACAACATACACCTGTGTACTAGACTTTCAAGTCTTTGGTATCTGGCCAGAAGGATCTGATGGGACAGATATCAACACGCTGGTGCGACCCCACAATAAGAAGGTGATAGCTGTTGCTGATGACTTTTGCAAAGTCTATCTGTATCCCTGCTCCAAAGCAAAGGCTCCTAGTCACAAGTACAGTGCCCACAGCAGTCATGTCACCAGTGTCAGTTTTACTCATAATAACAGTCACTTGATTTTAACTGGTGGAAAAGACATGAGCATCATTCAGTGGAAACTTATGGAAAAGTTTTTGCCTCAAAACGAGATTGTCGCGGATAATACTCTAACCAAAGGCCCCACGTCTTCTATTGAAAGCATCATGCAGTCTGACACTCCCAAACCACCTCCTTCCCAGCCCTTAAATAAGATGGCTGAAGAAGGTGGTAGCAATTCTACCACACTTCTGGAGAACAACCTGGAACACACTGTGGAGCCCAGTGAAGATCACAGTGAGGAGCAGAGTGAAGGGGGCAGCGAAGACCTCGGTGGGCCTGCTGATGAAGAGCTATCCAATGAGATGAGTGAGGAGCAGGATGAAACCGCTCTTACTGAGGACCAGCAAGACCCTCCACCTCTATCCTAACTAACACCAGGGCTTGAATCCTTGTGTTCTTGAGCTAGAGTTCAGATGACAGGCAGGAAGTGATGGAGAATCACTACTGACTGAGATTTTGGTTTCCAAGTGATCTGTTTTCTTCAATAGTTTTCAGTCAATCAAATGCAGCCAACCTCATTGGTCAGTTTGGTGTATGTTGAAGATTAACATACTTAATAGTAGGAAAGACTGAAGCATTAATTATGTCTCAGAAAGTACTGTGTATGTAAGTGATAAGATGTAAATACTGGAAGCAAAAACAGCAGTTGTACTAATTTAAAACAAACAAAAATCCCCTTCCAGCAAAAGGGGATTCATCCCATGTTTCTAATTAATTCTTGAGGATAAATTGATCGAACTATTAGGAGTAAGATAACCAAGGTCTAGTAGATACTGGAGCCTATCAGTTTCTAACCCCATCAACCTCATCATTCTTCATTGTGCTTATCATCTCCAGTCCTCAGATCTTGTAGAATGGACTAATGAAAGGATCAAAACTCAACTGACAAAACTCATACAGTCTTTTAATCTGCCTTGGCCAAAGGCTCTTCCCTTGGTACTGTTCAATCTTAGATCTGTGCCCTTCAGCAAATGCAGACTGTCTCCATTTGAAATTATTACTGGCAGACCCATAAAATTAGATCAAAGAATGTATGAATTTGTACTGATGAAAGCAGACCTCCTGATCTACTGTGAAGAACTTATAAGGGCCCCTAAAACTAACAGCTCATGGAGTGATCATTCTATATTTCACTCCCAGGAGATGAAGATATACAATATCATGATCTCCAATCCCCAAATAATGTCTACTGGAAACACCAACTGCATGGAAAAAGCCACATCAACATACTGACCCTTATGCTGCTAAACCTAAGGGCACTGATGCATGCTTTCACATGTCTGTTAAAAAGGAAAGCTACACCTAAATGGTCATCTCAGCCTATTGCAGATCTTGATCTTAAGTTGAAAATCTCAAGCCCTGGCTGGCGTAGCTCAGTGGATTGAGCACGGGCTGGGAACTAAAGTGTCCCAGGTTCGATTCCCAGCCAGGGTACATTCCTGGGTTGCAGGCCATAACCCCCAGCAACCGCACATTGATGTCTCTCTGTCTCTCTGTCTCTGTCTCTCTCTCTCTCTCTCTCCCCCTTCCCTCCCTAAAAACGGATAAATAAAATCTTAAAAAAAAAATTGTGATGAGTACTATGAAGAAACAAGGGACTATTAAAAAAAAAAAAAAGAAAAGAAAATCTCTAAACAACCCAACACCACCACTGGAGTTCTCACTGGATCGAAGCAGACAGCTCCTGATGTGGTTGGCTGTCCCAAGACCTCAGACCAGGCCAGTCATACAAGATTCTATCCAGAAAACCTTGTACTTGGTCTTCCTTTTGACCACCTTTGTTTCATTTACTGATTATATTGCTATCATAACCTAATTTTTGCCTGAACAAAATGCTGAAGAAAACATTCATCCTTTTCCTAGCTCTTTTAGTCTAATTTTAAGATGAACACAATCAGATTTATGTCTGCTTCCTGAAATGACTACCTTATTTGTCCTTCAATAGGGTTTTACTACTGCCATCCAATGATTACCCAACAGCACCAATTTAACTTTTGTTCTTTTTCTTATTTTTATCTATATTTTATTGATTGATTGATTGATTGATTATGCTATTACAATTGTCCCATTTTTCCCTCCCCTTTATTCTCCTCCACCCTGTACCTCCCCCATCACTCCCCCAATTTAGTTCATGCTCATGGGTCATACATATAAATTATTTGACTTCTCATTTCCTATATTATTCTTAGCCTCCCCCTGTCTATTTTGTACCTACCGTTTATGCTTCTAATTCCCTGTACCTTTTCCCCCATTCTCTCCCCTCCCGATCCCCACTGATAACCCTCCATGTGATCTCTACTTCTGTGACTCTGTTCCTGTTCTAGTTGTTTACTTAGGTTTTTGTTTGTTTGTTTGTTTCAGGTTCAGTTGTAGATAGTTGTGAGTTTCTTGTCATTTTAATGTTCATGTTTTTTACTTTCTTTTTCTTAGATAACTCCCTTTAGCTTTTCATATAATAAGGGCTTGGTGATGATGAACTACTTTAACTTGACCTTATCTGGGAAACACTTTATCTGCCCTCCCATTCTAAATAATAGCTTTGCTGGATAGAGTAATCTTGGATATAGGTCCTTGTCTTCCATGACTTGGAATTCTTCTTTCTAGCCCCTTCTCGCCTGTAAGTTTTCTTTTGAAAAATTACCTGATAATCTTATGGGAACTCCTTTGTAGGCAACTGTGTCCTTTCCCCTTTCTCCTTTTAAGATTCTCTCCTTATCTTTAAGCTTGGCTAATGTAATTATGATGTGCCTTGGTGTGTGCATCCTTGGGTCCAACTTCTTTGGGACTCTCTGAACTTCCTGGACTTCCTGAAAGTCTATTTCCTTCACCAGACTGGGGAAGTTCTCCTTCATTACTTTTTCAAATAAGTTTTCAATGTCTTGCTCTTCCTCTTCTCCTTCTGGCACCCCTATGATTCAGATGTTGGAATGTTTAAAGTTGTCCTGGAAGTTCCTAAGCCTCTCCTCATTTTTTAAAATTCTTGTTTCTTCATTCTGTTCTAGTTGAATGTTTATTTCTTCCTTTTGCTCCAAACCATTGATTTGAGTCTGGGTTTCCTTCTCTTAACTATTGGTTCCCTTTATTTCACTTTTCATAGCTTTCACTTTCTCCTCTATTTTGTAACCATACTCAACCATTTCTGTGAGCATCTTGATTACCAGTGTTTTGAACTCTGCATATGATAGGTTGGCTATCTCTTCATTGCTTAGTTGTATTTTTTCTGGAATTTTTATCTGTTCTTCCATTTGGGCCATATTTTTTTTGTCTTGGTGCACCTGTTTCATAGTAAGGAGTGGAGCCTTAGGTATTTGCCAGGGAGAGGCAACCCATGTCACTGCTCTGTGGTGCTGTATGTGGGGCAGGGGTCCGAGAGGGAACAATGCCACTTGCTCAGCTCTCAGAGGCTTTCAGGCACTTCCCCTGCTACCCACAAGCAAATTGGGCCCTTCTGGTGCTGATTCCTGGGTGGTGTACTCTCTAGGACCATGTGGGTCTCTCCAACAACCTCTCCTATAAAGCTGGGAGCTTCTAGTGCTGCCTCAGCCCCCACAGGTTTTTTCGGTCAGAGGTTTTGAGGCTTTATTTCCCCACACTGGAACTCTGGGTTGTGCAGTCTGTCTCGCTCCTCAGTTGTCCCTCCCAGTTTATCTACACACAAATGTGGGACTGTCTGCTCCAACAGCTGCTGCCTCACCCAGTCCTCCAGCCACTGCCTTGCCTGCCCCAGCTGCTGCTTGGCTTTGAATTCTCTCAGCGCCAGCTGCCCATCTCCACTCCTCCTACTGGCCTATACGAATGTTCTTTCTTTAACTCCTTGGTTTTCAGAGTTCCATAAAGTGTGATTTTCTGGCAGTTCTGGTTGTTTTTTGTTTTTAAATTTGTTGTTGTCCCTCTTTTGGTTGTATGAGGTGGCAAAGTGTATCTACCTATGCCTCCATCTTGGCCAGAAATCTGCAGTTTAACTAAGTTATAAATAGTCATCCAAGACCTTTAAGCTTTGAAAGCTTACAAAACCCAATTGGACATAAAGCTGTATTTTAAAAGTCCTGCTTTATTCTGAAACCTCACAAAATGATGGAACACATGATCTCCCTGCAGCCAGATTCATCCATAAGTTTCCCCCAGTCCACAAGGGGATACCCATAAATACAATCTGGACTCTTACTGACAGCTTGTCTGCTTTGAGAAAGTAAATGGATCAGGCAGAACCTTGGATTTTGTCCCTTTGAAAATGTGTGACTATACTCTTTTGTATGATTCAGATGAGCATGAGTTTACATTGCAGTGGGCCTTAAATAACTACTATGTTACTTCTTGCACTGCAACTCTAATGTGGGAAAATTCAGGGAATAATGTCACTCAACCCTAAAAAGAAGATGTCCTTCTACTCCCAAATACTACTTTGGGACTAGATAAAAAAATCTAGTGTTTACTGGAATATAAATGAAATCTATCTCTTAGGGAATCCCAACTGGAAAACTTGGAAGAATCGATCCCATGCTAACCTTTCAATCCTGACTCCCCAAAACAGAGCACCTGAGGTTTATTATCACCAAGTATATGGAGGACATGAAGTCACTGCCTCAGAAATAGGTCTTAATACTTCCTGCAAAGTCTGGTTTGAAGAGCCTAATTGTGCATTCTCATTGAGGGCACCTGGTGTTTCTTCTTTTTCTTTTTGTTTCCTTTAAAATTTTTTTATATTTAAATTACAGTTGACATTCAGTACTATTTTATATCAGTTTTAGGTGTACCGCACAGTGGCTAGACATTTATATAATTTATGAAACGATCTCCCTAGTACGTCTAGTACCCACCTGGCACCACACATAGTTATTATAATTAACTATATTCACTATATTGTACTTTACATCCCATGACTATTTTGTAACTACCAATTTGCACTTTTTAATCCCTTCACCTTTTTTACCCAGCCTCCAAAATCCCTCAAATCTGGCAACCATCAGTTTGCCCTCTGTATGAGTCTGCTTCTGTTTTGTTTGTTTGTTTTGTTCTTCAGATTCCAATGTAAATGAAATTACATGGTATTTTTCTTTCTCTCTTACTTATTTCACTTAGCATAATACAGTATAGGTTAATACATTTGTAGCAAATGGTTAGATTACATTCTTTTTTAGGCTGAGTAGTATTTCATTGTGTAAATGTAATACGGCTTTTTATACATTCATTTACAAATGGGCACTTGGGCTACTTCCAAATCCTGGCTATTGTAAATAATGCTGCTATGAACATAGAGGCGCATATTTCTTTTCAAATTAGTGTTTTGGGTTTAATCAGGGAAATACTGAGGAGTGGAATTGCTGGGTCATAAGGCACTTCCACTTTTTAGTTTTTGAGAAACTTCCATACTGTTTTCTATAGTGGCTGCACCAATTGGCAGTCTCACCAACAATGAATGAGATTTCCATTTTCTCCACATCTTCACCAACACTTGTTTGTTGGTTTATTGATGATAGCCATTCTGACAGGTGTGAGGTAATATATCATTTTGGTTTTAATTTGCATTTCTCTGATGATTAGTAACATTGGCATCTTTTCACATGTCTATTGGCCATCTGTATGTTCTGTTTGTAGAAATGTCTATTCAGGTGCTCTGCCCATTACTTAATTGGATTTTGGGTTTTTTTGGTGTTAAGTTGTATAAGTTTCTTATATATTTTGGACATTGACCCCTTATTGGATATATCATTGGTGAATATCTTCTTCCATTTGATAGGTTGCCTTTTGATTTCGTTGATGGTTTCTTTGCTGTGCAAAAGCTTTTTAGTTTGATGTAGGGCCACTTGTTTTTGTTTTGTTTTGTTTTATTTTCCTTGACCAAGAAGACATATCCAAAAAATATTACTAAAAGCAATATCAGGGAGTTTACTGCCTATGTTTTCTTCTAGGAGTTTCATGGCTTCAGATCTTATATTTAAATCTTTAATCTATTTTGAGTTTATTCTTTTATATAGTGTAAGAAGGCGGTCTCTTTTCATTTTCTTGCATGTATCTGTCCAGTTTCCTCACCCCATTTATTCAATACTGTCTTTATCCCATTATATATTCTTGCCTCCTTTGTCACACATATAGGTGTGGGTTTATATCTGGACTTCCTATTCTGTTTCATTGATCTATGTGTCTATTTTTATACCAATACTATGCCATTGTGATTACTATAGTCTTATAGTATACTTTGATATCAGTTAACATGAGCATGATACCCCCAACTCTGTTCTTTCTTGTCAAGATTGCTATGGTCTTTTGTGGTTCCATATAACTTTTAGAATTATTTGTTTTAGTTCTGTGAAAAATGCCTTTTTTTTTTTTTTACTGAGAGAGAGCTAGAGAGAGTGAGAGAGAGAGAGGCATCAATCTTTCATTCCACTTATTCATGTATTCATTTGTTGATTCTTGCATGTGCCCTGACTGGGAATTGAACCCACAACCCTGGCATATAAGAACAACATTCCAAGAAACTAGACCATCCAGCCAGGGGCCATTGGGTATTTTGATAGGGATTAAATCTATACATTGCTATGGGTAGCATGAACATTTCCATGATGTTAAATTTTTTTATCCATGAGCCAGTATATGCTTTTATTTATTTGTATTGCCTTCAATTTCTTTCTTTGATGTCTTATAATATTTTGAGTACAGGTCTTTCACCTCTTTGGTTACACTTATTCCTAGGTATTTTATTTTTTGATGCAATTGTAAATGGGATTGTTTTCTAAATTTTTGTCTCCAATCGTATGTTATTGTTGTATTAAGATGCAACCAATCTGAGTATTAATTTTGTATCCTACTGCAATGAATTTATTTACCAGTTAAAAAGTTTTGGTGGAATCTTTAGGGTTCTTTCTATATAGTGTCATGTCATCTGCAAATAATGACAGTTTTACATTTTCATTTCCAATTTGGATGCCATTTATTTATTTATTTATTTGGTCTGATTTCTGTGGCTAGGACTTTCAATGCAATGTTGAATAAATATAGTAAATGGACACCCTTGTCTTGTTCCTGATCTTAAGGAAAATGCTTTTAGCTACTCCTTATTTCATGTGATATCAGCTGTGGATTTGTCAATATAGACTTTATTATATTGTAGTATGTTCCCTCTGTTCCCACTTTGCAGAGAGTTTTTAATCATAAACAGAAACTGGATTTTGTCAAATGCTGTTTTTGCATCTATGGATATGATCATACTATTTTTCATCTTTTATTTTGTTTATGTAGTATATCATGTTTATTGACTTGCAAATAATGAATGAAACTTGCATCCCAGAAATAAATCTCACTTGATCATGGTATGTGATTTCTTTAATGTATTGCTGAATCCAGTTTACTAATATTTTGTTGAGAATTTTTGCATCTGTGTTCATCAGATTATTGGTCTATAATTTTCTTTGTAACATCTTTGTCTGGTTTTGGAATCAGGGTAACGCTGGCCTTGTAAATGAGTTTGGGAGCCTTCCCTTCTTTTCAATTTTTTGGAATATTTTGAGAAGGATAGGTGTTAATTCTTCTTTGAATGTTTGGTAAAACTTACCTGTGAAGCTATCTGGTCCAGGGTTTTTGTTTTTTGGAAGTTTTTTTGATTACTGATTCGATTTTGGTAGCAGTAACTTGTTCAGATTTTCTGTTTCTTCTTGACTCAGTCTTTGAAGACTGTATGTTTCAAGGAATTTATTCACTTCTTCCAGATCATCCAGTTTGTTCACATTTAGTTGTAGTATTTTCTTATAATCCTTTATATTTCTGTGGTGGCAGTTGCCAATTTCCTCTCTCATTTCTAATTTTATTTATTTGAGTCATCGCTCCTTTTTTCTTGATGAGTCTGATTAAAAGATTTTTTATTTTGTTTATCTTTTCAAAGAACCAGATCTTGGTTTCACTGATCTTTTGTTATTACTTTTTTAGGCTATTTTGTTTATCTCAGCTCTAATTTTTATTATATCCTTCCTTCTACTCACTTTGGGCTTTCTTTTTCTAGTTCTATTAGGTATATGGTTAAATTGTTTATTTGAGACTCTTCTCATTTCCTGAGGTAGGCCTTATTGGTATGAATTTCCCTCTTAGGATTGCTTTTGCAATATCCCATAGATTTTGAGTCACTGTGTTTTCATTTTCATTTGCCTCAAGGTATCTTTAGCTTTCTTCCTTGATCTCTTTGTTAACCCATTCATTGTTTAGTAGCATGCTATTTAGCCTCCATGTGTTTGTGTGTTTTGGGGGTTTTTCTCTTGTAATTGGTTTCTAGTTTCATACCATTGTGTTTGAAGAAGATGCTTGATATGATTTCAGTCTTCTTAAATGAATTGAGACTTGTTTTGTGGCCTAAAATGTGGTCTATCCTAGAAAATGTGCCTTCTATCCTTGAAAAGAATGTATGTGCTGCTGCTTTGGGGTAAAATGTTCTAAAAAATCAATTAAATCCATCTTGTCTAATTTGCCATTTAAGGCTGCTACTTCTTTGTTGATTTTCTGTCTGGAAGGTCTACTCATTGATGACAATGGGGTGTTAATGTCCTTACTGACTGTATTGCTGTCAATCCCTCTCTCTATGTCCATCAATATTTGCTTTATATATTTAAGTGTTTCTATGTTGGGTACATAAGTGTTTACAAGGATTATATCCTCTTTTTGAATGGATCATTTATTTTATCATTATGGAATATCCTTCTTTGTCTCTTATTATAGCCTTTGTTTTAAACTCTATTTTTGTCTAAGTATTGCTATTCCAGCTTTTTTTTTTCCATTTCCATTTTTCATGAAATATCTTTTTTCATACTTCACTTTCTATCTGTGTGTATCTTTTGATCTGAATTGAGTCTTTTGTAGACAGCATATGTAAGGGTCTTGTTTATTATCCCTTCAGCCATGATAAAGTATGTCTTTTGATTGAAGCATTTAATTAATTTGCATTTAAAATAATTGTTGATAGATATGCAGTTATTTCCATTTTATCATTCATATTTTTGTTCTTTTTTGTTTCTTCTTAAAGAATTTCAACATTTCTTGTAATACTGATTTGTTGGTGATGAACTCCTTTAGTTTTTTCTCATCTGTGAAGCTCTTTGTTTCTTCTTTGATTTTAAATGATAGCCTTACTGGGTAGTATGTCCTTCCTTTTCATCACTTTGAATATTTCATGCCAATTCTTTCTGGCCTGCAAAGTTTCTGTTGAGAAATTAGCTGACAATCTTATGGGGGCTCCCTTGAAGATAACTAACTGCTTTTCCCTTACTGCTTTTAAGATTCTCTTTGTCCTTAACCTTTGGTATTTTAATTATGATGGGTCTTGGTTTGGGCCTCTTTGGGTTCATCTTGTTTGGGACTCTCTACACCTCCTGGATTTGTGTGCCTATTTCCTTCACTAGGGTAGGAAAGTTTTCAGTCATTATTTCTGCACATAGTTTCTTAAACCCTTGTTCCTCTTCTTCCAGTAGTCCTATAATGCAACTTTTGTTACACTTCATATTTTCCCAGAGGTCCCTTAAACTATCTTCATTTATTTTTGGATTCTTTCTTCTTTTTACTGATATATGCTTTCTGCTACCTTGTCTTCCAAATCGCTGATTTGATCCTCTGCTTCATCTCATCTGACATTGATTTCTTCTAGTGCGTTCTTTATTTTAGTTATTATAGTTTTCATTTCTGACTGGTTCTTTTTTATGGTTCCTATGTTATTTTTTATGCTTACTATCTCTTTTATGGAGCTCTCACTAAGTTCCTTGAGCATCTTATAACCAGCATTTTGAACTCTGCATCTGGTAGTTTGCTTGCCTCCATTTTGTTTAGTCCTTTTTTTTGGAGTTTTGTATCGTTCTTTCATTTTGGACATGTTTCTTTGTATTCTCATTTTGGCTGCCTCCCAGTGTTTGTTTCTATGTATTAGGTAGAGCTGCTACATCTCCCAGTCTTGTCAGAGTAGCCTTATGTAGTAGGTGTCCTGTTGAGCCCAGTGATGCAGGCTCCTTGATCACCTGAATCAGGTGCTCCAGTGGTGTCCTTTGTGTACATTGTATGTGCTCTCCTATTGCAGTTGAGCCTTGATTGCTATTTGCAAGTTAGTGGATGGGGTTGACACTCAGGCTGAGTGGTTGGTAGCTGTCTGTGGGTGGATTGGAGGCCCCTGGGAGTGGTTATGCTGTGAGCCAAGGCTGGCTTCCACTAGTACTGGGTTTGAAGCATTCTCAGCCAACTTAGAATCCTTTTGATAGCCCCCCCTTTTTCTGTCTTTATACACTGTGTCCCTTTCTTTTCCCCTTGGAACATAGTTGGTTTTCTACCAAAATCTGTGTCCCCTGGATTGCAATTCTTAAAACAAAAGAAAAAAAAGAAAAGAGAAGAGAAAAGAAAAGAAAAGACCACTAAATAAAGTTTTTGTTTGTCTTGCAGTTCTTGGTCAAAATTGATTTCCACCTCCCTCCAAGAGGTGTACTTGAGCTCAGGAGCTTCCATGGTTCTTTGTTAATTAATAGTTTTCCTACACCTCATCATGTCACTGGTTTCTTTGTTAATTTGTTTTAAGATATCCTTCTCTTCAGTTAGACCATTTGGTCCTTCAGGGCAGGGACCATGTCTTATGTGGGCTCTAGAGTATGATGGCCTAGATTCAAATTCTGGCTTTGCTACTTCTTAGACATAAGAACTTGGGCAGTTTACTTCATTTCCTGAAGTTTTTGCAAGCCTTGCCTTCCTTAGATAAGATACGGGAATAAGAAGAGCCTGTCTCAAATGAGTGTTTTGATGATAACAATGAATTAATTTTTGTAAACACTTAGCATAATACCTGCCACATAATAGTCACTCAACAAGTGTTTGTGTAATTTAACATAATAGACAGAATGAGGGCCTGAATTTGCATGTTTGAAGGTGTGTCCCATGGCTTTCAAAAGAATTTCATCTGCGTGGAACTATTTCTTCAATCTGAGCCTCCCTTTGCCAAGAGAAAGCCTTCCCTGCCTGATGTTTTTGTCTCTTTCTCCTCCTTGTTTGTTTCACTCCTGCTTCTCCTGTGACTGATCACAGGAAACATTCCTAGAGAAACCTCAAGGGATTGATTGACTTCCTTTGTGCTTTGGGACAGCAGACAGAGTCTGTGTCTGTTGGCTGCAGCTGTGCTCCAGCCCCCTCGGGTTCTGAAGGAAAGACAGCATCTCAGGAAAAGATGAGAATGGGAGGTGAACAAAAGGGGAAGCCCATCAGGAGAAAAAGATGAAGACCATGGCTTGGCCAGAAGCCCCCCAACAAGGCAGTGGTAGAGGGATTCCTGATCCCCTACTTTACAAACATCCTAAGTCCTCCTTTCCTTCCTCTGGCCACCTATAAAATAGTCACATTAGCATCACCCCTAACAGTTTGGAAAATGACAGGTCCTGGGGAAATCACAGCTTTTGTCTTGGTGTCAGATGAGAGTCATTTGGCTGTCTCAAGAAACACTCCATCTGGAAAGGACTCCAAGACCTCAGTAATTCGAACCAATGATTCTTCTCATTTTTATTTATTGTAACAGAAATAGTATAACAACATGAAAGGACATTTCTTTAAAAGGAAGAAAGGATTACTCATGATCCCACCATCCTAACACCACAACTGTTCCCTTTTTCCAAGCTCCCTTCCAGGTTTGGGCCACATGATAGAAGTTTGCATATAATCTATGTCCTATTTTTTGTTTTCACTTAATATTATATCTTAAGCCTTTTCCAGTGTTGACATAATGTGCACATTGGCCTCCCCCTCCCTCTCTTTTCTTTTTCAAACTGCAACTATTACCATTGATTTGATTGAGGCATACTTAATGATTCCTTAACCCTTAGGGATTCTTGCTTATTAACTTGAATCTTTGAGGTTGACTCTTTTTTAAATATTTTATTTATTTATTTCTAGAAAGAGAGGGGAAGGGAGGGAGAAAGAGAGGGGAAGAAACATCAGTGTGTGGTTGCCTCTCATGCATCCCTAATTGGTGACCTAGCTTGCAACCAAGGCATGTGCCCCAGCATGAGAATCAAACTGGCGACCCTTTGGTTCACAGGCTTGCACTCAATGCTCTGAGCAACACCAGCCAGGACTGAGACTTACTCTTGGCAAACTGTAAATGAAAGGAATTTTGTTTTCTGGGCCCATCTACATTCCTTTTAGATCTTTCCTTCCTGCTAGCAATTTTAGCCCAAGAATTCTCTCGGCATATCCCAATCCCAACCTGCCCTCTGAGCCCATTCAGTGGACTATTAAAAAAGTAACAATATAGCCCTGGCTGGTGTGGCTCACTGGACTGAGTGCCAGCCTGCAAACCAAAGGGTCACTGGTTGGATTCCCAGTCAGCGTCATGCCTGGATTGCGGGCCAGTAGGGGTGCTTGAAAGGCAACCACACATTGATGTTTCTCTCTCTCTCTTTCTTCCTCCCATCCCCTCTCTAAAATAAATAAATAAAATCTTAAAAAAATATATAGTTCCAGTTTTTCCATAAAATAAAAGTAATATGTGCTTATGCTGTCCAATTTGAGTAATACATAAAAGTGAAGAAAATTAAAAATCTGCTATAATCTTGCTGTTCAATATCACATGCCAGTGTTCTTTATTGCTTTCAAAAATATTGTTAGCACTTTCGACCCCACTTGTCTCTGCTAGGTTCCTTTCCTCAGAGACCCTGCTCTGCCTTCTAACTTTACTTTAGAAGCTAACTTGTGTTTTAATGATAACAGCTGAATGAGTAAACCCTAGAAAGTATATTATCTGAGACATTAGGTACTTGTTTAGGTAAAAATAAGTACAAACAGGTACATAATGCATCAGTTAGGGCACCTGAGGTTAACTAGTCTAACCTACACTAGATTTCATTGGCTCATAAAACTGGAATGTGAATATATAGCAAGTAGTTAGAATGGGCTGCAGGGTGTTCTGATATACTGGCTCAAAAAAGTCAGAAAGGAAATGGTTTCTTTCTAACCTCCCTCTCTCTGCTTCCCATAGCACTACTCTTTTCCTAGGATAATCCCTTCCTATAGTCTAAACTAGTGGCCTTAGCAGCTTCCAAGGCTACTTACTGCCTTGCTCCTGTCTAGCAGGAAGGGAAAGCATCTCTCCTCCACCAGCCAATAAATTCCTGAGGTTCCCTCTGCTTGGATCAGTCTGATTCCTACAGCCACCCATGAACCAATTCTAGAGGCAAGGAAGATGAAACAACTCTGGGTGGCTTACACCAGCTAGTCTCAAATTCTGGTCTTTGGACCCCTTAACACTTCCAAAAATTACTGAGGATTCCAAGAATCTTTTTAGTGGAAGTCTTATCTATTGATATTTGCCAAATTAGAAATTAATTTCTCTTTAAGATTGGGTTAATAGAAGACAGCTGAATTTTTATATCTGCTTCTGCATTCAACCCATTGTTGGTTTTTTTTTGGTTAAAGTAAATGAAGAAAATCTGCTTCACATCAATACGTAATTGGAAGAGAGAAGAGTATTTTAATAGCTTTTTAAGAAAATTGTGGATATTCTTTTTGATATTACACCAAAACTCTCCAAGCCATAACTAAGGTGTGTTGCACTATGGAATCTGAAACCTTATCTATAAGCTTTTCATATTGTTAAATTAAAATTCATGATCTGCCTTACAGATAAAAATTAATGATTTTGTAACATCATGCATTAGCCATTTGGAAAACCTTGATTCACCTGGTAAATGCAGATTTTCCAAATGTTGACATATTATACCTTATCCAATATCCAAAAATTACATTCATTAATATCACCATTGATCCCATCAGAAGTGTCCTTAAATACTGAGAAGTTGTCAAGCTCATGATGATACAAGTCTTCCAAAATTCAAAATTTCTTTTGAAAACTGAATTTTTTTTTCATTATTGGCAATAGTCAATTGTTTTCCTAGGACAGGCTCACTTAGTTCATTTTCAAGAAAATGTACACCAAATATCGCAGATGAAATAATCATAATTTGTCTGTTCTTTTTTCAAGTAAAAACAGTGTTCCATGAAATAAAACAAACAGCTAGTCCAGCTTGCAGTGCAAATGATTGCACAAGTGATGTGTCTGTGATGGCTGAGTGGTTAAGGCATTGGACTCATAATCCAGTGGGGTCTCCCTGCACAGGTTTGAATCCTGCTCACAAATGGTTATACAAGTGCTTCTCCTGAGGCAGTTATCACACTGCAGTTTGTAGCAGGGGTCATAGCAGTTTGTTTTATGTGCAGTTTTCATTGTCATTTATTACAAAGATGTATATGCAACAATTGAGATTTTAATAAAGTTAATAATTTTTACTACTCTATCTTCTTAACATTCTTAAGTGAAACTGCATTCTTAAGTGAAACTGCATTTTTTTTATCATGAGTATGTGGTGGTAGTCGTAGTGTGGTTTGGGGCCACTACCTTGATTTGTGAAGGCACCAGAAGTTTTGCACGTTTTTGGTTTTGAGCCATCAGTGAGAAAGGTAAGTAATGCCTTAGATTATTGTGAAATAATTTTGACTTTAGAGACTCCCTGAAAGGTTCTCAGGGACCACCAGGTGTCCATGGACCACACACACTCTGAGAACCACTGACTTAGACCAATTAATTCAACCCCACTCATGGAGCTAAGTGGGGCAAGTTTACCTAAGAGGGGAAGGGTAGGATGGATGCTGAGGACAACCAAATGCCTGCTAACAGAATGACCAAAGTAATGAGCATAAAGATCTAAAGAACTAAAAAATTGTGGTTGCTCTCCTGGATTTATAGTCTCTTTGCTAGCAGGGTCCAGAAACTTTTTAAACACCAGTCACTGACATGAAGAGATTCTAGGGGAGGCTTTCATATCTGGTGGAGGATCCTAATCTACTGTTTGGGGATCTCTGCCTTAATCCAGAACAGTAGCTAAAGATGGCTCTGAGGCCAATAAAAGGATGTTTTGTGGCAGGGCTTATCTCGTTGCACAAGTGGGTCAGCCTGTCTCTCCACCAAATGTGACTGGGTTGAATGAGGTAGTGGGTACAGGGTAAGCTAAATAGCTGTCCTATTTGGCTGAGATAGTAGTCAGCTTCAAGCTCCAATTCTTCCCCACCACCACCTTACACCCACTCTTTCAAGCCACAGTATTGCTAGCCCTCAAGGAAGCTAAAATGCTTTCAGGGCCTGGTTCTATGGGCAAGGGGTATCTGGGAGAAATGGGAAAGAGCAGCTGAGGCAAAGAGAAGTAAAGCATCTAATCAAGCAGGCAAGCCGCGGGCTGGTCTCCAAGACAGACAGGGTGAGGTGCTCAGCATTGTCCTTGCAGCTGTCACTGAACCAGGCAGCTGTTCTGCCTGGCTGGCCTTGGCCAATCTTCTGGATTAGATGTCCCAGTGACAGCTTTTCCTCCATTCCCCCCCCCCCCCCCCCCCCCGCCCCAATGCTCAAGTGTCCTTGCATTAGAATAATCCAGAAACATTGGTATGGCAAAATCTCTTTGGGAGATGTGAAAGCAGTCTTCCTACCCTTTCCTTTTAAGACTTGCCTCCTGACCTTTGTTACCCAGATGCAATTTTTTTCCAGAACTCCTGACTCCAGAGAAGAACACAGACATCTATCTTCAAACCCTGTTGGGAGTTGTGCAAACCTGGAGAAGCCCTTGTGATGCATGACAAGACCCTTGCTTTACACAAATATATTTGGCTCAAAATCTAGGATCGTCCTTTCAAACAGAAAGTGGTGTCACAGGCACATAACCATGACATTGATCTGAGTTCATTAATCTGAAAGGAAATTTTGAAAGCAGACCAACTTCACTCAAGAGTCAACAAAATTTAATTTCTCAATTTTAGGATTCACTAATACTTACTTTTTTTTAATTCTAGAATTAAAGGGGACTCCAGTGGTATGGAAGTGGGGGCTCCGAGTACAGGTTCTGATTGCTCTGCCAGTGAATGATTTGGGGTGACTCCTCCTCTCTGGACTTGTTTCCCATCTGTAAAACTGGCGTATAATCAGCACGTTCTCTCTTATCCTACACGTGGAAAAACATAAGACTGTTACACAAATTGCCAGACACGCCCAGGCTGTCTTCGCGCTGGTCTGGAGGGCCCCAAGAGATCAGGACCAGTCTCACTCAGCCTGGGGTGCTGTGGTGGCGAGTAAAAGGACTACAGAAAGCCCCTTCATTCACTGGCTCCACACCGAGTCCTCGGTGCAGTAAAAGCCTATGACCAGTCTGAAAACACCTTTAGTTTCTTCCACCATCTAACCGCACGCAGAGTTCGAGCAAACAGGAGGTGCCTGGAACCCCCACCCCAGCACGCAAGCCACCCTGGATGAGACCATCCAGGGGCGCCCTGCTCCCTCCACCCTGCTGGGTGGAGGGACTGCGTGTCCTAGGGGCGGGGCCGCCGCTGTAGCCTTCCAGCACTCCGACTGGCCTTTCGTGTCCTCGTGATTCACGGTCCCGCCCTCACGCCCCTCCTCCGCATCCGCGCTGGGGAGCAGAGGGTCCAGACTGAATGGGCACGAGCGGGTTGCTGGGGGCGGGCGGGTTCGCTGGGCCCGGGGCTGGCTGTCGGTCGGCGCCCCCTCCCTAGTATGCGGATGAAGGAGGCAGGCGGCGTGGAGCGGCGTCCTCTGCAGCCGCGAACCAAGGCGGTGGCGGCGGCACCTGCCGGCCGAGGTACGTGGCGCAGCCCCCTCCTCTGCTCTGCCGGGCCGCGGGCCGGGGGCGGTGGCATCCTTCCTAGCCTCCTCCTGGTAGTGCCTGGTGGCTCCGCCCCAGCTCTCACGGCCAGCGCCCAGGGCACGGAACCCCCAGATGCTTTGCGAGGATGTGGGCTGAGAGTCGTGGCCTCGGGTCGCGTGGACGGGCGTGGGGCGCTGTGGCCCGAGCAAGTGTGGAGGCGGAGGAGGCGCAGGGATGAACAGTGGGGGTTCCTTGTCCAACTGCAATGGCTTTTAATCCCCAGTTTTCCGCAGAGGCTCAGGGTTTAATTCATTGCTGGAAGCTTCCACGCCAAGCATAGCCGAGTTAACTCAATGCCCAGGGACGGAGTTGGGGGCCCCTTTAGAAGGTAACTAGCAGCTCCTGAGAAACTGACCCTTGCATCCATCAGGAGGGCGTAGCGTGTGGTATCTGCAGGTAGAAATTCCCCAGTGGCCTTTCCTGCCTCCGCTCTGTGCCCAGCCCTGAGGAGGAGATACGTTTTAGTGACCTTTGGTTTCTTCTGAATTGTAAGCTGCGACTTGACCTCCTAGGCATGCATTTATTATGTGCCTTTCGTGCATTAAGTAACACAAGGTTTGCGGAGAGCATCTCCGAGGAGCTGGGCAAATAGGGAGAGGCTGGGTTCCACCCCTACCCCATACCAGCTGGGTGACCTTGGCCAACACCTCTGCCTCTGTGGAGCTCGGTCTTCTGGTCTGCTGGGAGGCTTGACCTGCTCATTGCCAGGGTCCCTTTCAGGGTTTCGTGGTTCTGACCGCAAAATGTGTTTAGGAGTGAAGATCCTGCAGAATCACTAGCTGACTTGAAAGACTGATTTTTATGGCCATATGTCATAGTTTATGTGTTATATGACCTCTGCTTAATTAGGTATAGTACATTTAAAAGATAAAATTGCATGCTATGCTTTATCTGGCACCTTTGGGTTGCCTGCTCTTCATGACAAGCACGGTGCTGGGCTGGGCATTGGGGTTATAAAGAGGAAGGAGACTGACCACCTGCCCTCTGGGCTGGTGACTGGTAATCCTGTTCCATAGAAGGATGCTTGTCCTGAAGCTGTGGAAGAGGAATCCGTGTCTGTTGAGTGAAGGGCACAGACTCAAAAACAGGATGGGTTGCGGTTTCACTTGTGTAATTCTGCAAGACAGATAGCTATGAAGAATGTCTTGTATCTCTCCTGGTGATCTGGAGATCACCTGAATTCCAACCAGTGCTAGCTCCGGCAAGCAGAGGTTGCTGCTGTGAGCTGCCAGAGTGAGAGCACTGTAACCAAATGTCATGGGTCGTTTTATATGTCTCTCCATAATGAGTGCTGCTGGTCCTGTGAGATGAAAGGAACCTCGCTTGTAATTAGTAGCTGTTTCTTCCTCTAGGCAAGAAAAGAAATGGGTGAAATAAGAAGGAATGAAAACTTTATGGAAAAGAGAAAGAGAGCTAACAGGCATAAATTCTAAAAAACTTACATTTATGACTTTTTTGAAAATGCTTACAATTTTGACACAAACTACCAAATTGTTGCATGTGATCAAAATAGATTGGTATTGAATTCTAAGGATATATTCAAGGCAGAATAAGAACAAACCCTCTGTTCTTTGATTTGCCTCTTCTAGTTCTTCCCTCTTTCCCTGCTGGGCTATTGGGCAGCAATGAGGGGCATTTATCTAGCAAGTTGGTTCTTGGGAGGTGAACGAACGATAAAAAGAGGATGTTACTAGTTACCTGGCTGATGTTTCAGTCTTCATATTTTTATGGGGCTCCCCTATGTATGTATTAAATTTGTTTTGTCACTCTGTCTTACGTCAACTTAACTATTAGGCCAGCCGAAGAGCCTAGGAGGGAGGGAGGGAAAAATTTTGTGCCCTTACATTCCCTTCCAGTTACTGCCTCCTTGAGGGTCATCCCTGCTTGACTTCCTGTGCTTGTATAAATGGAATCCAATCAAGTGTTTGTCTTCTTTTCTCATGAGTTAGGTTTCTGTCATAGTGTGTTCACTCTGATTTGGCCACTGGGTGAATAATATAGCACATATTTATCTGTACACTGTTGATGGACATTTGGGAAGTTTTCAGTATTTGGCTTTTACAAATGCTGCGCTGACTGTTCTTTTGCCAGTCTTTGGTATACATATGCATGCATTTCTGATGGGGGCATACAAAGGAGTGATTGCTGGGTCGTGAGTGCATGTATGTTTAGCTTTGAGAGCTACAGACAAAGCTATTTTCCAATTTTGGAATAACTACGTTGGTAGTTCCTCACTACTAGCTGATGAGTGCAACGTCACTTTTCACTGCATCTTTTCACTAAGGAGGCTGAGGCAGGAGTTGGACCAGGACTCAACATCGGATTCTACCTGGCCATACCCTATTTGTTCTGGGCAAGCGCAGTCATCTCTAGGCCCCAGTGTCTCCTGAGTCAGGTTGCAGGACAGGCTCATCTGTGGGAACCCTTTAAGCTCCAAGACTCCCCTGTCGCCAGGGAAGAATTTCTCTGGCCAAACTGCTTTGCTTTGTCCCAGCTCCCCTGCTTCTTACTTAGCTTTTATAGTATTGTACTTTCTATAGTTTCTGCTTCTACTTTCTACTTCTCTGACCTGCCTTCCTTGCAGCTCTGGATTTTTACAAGAATTCCCCTGTGTCCTAGAGGTTTTTCAACTGGTGTGCTGCAAGAATTTTTAAAACATGCAAAACTTGACTATTTAGTCAGGGGCACTGACCTCTTTTCTCTTAGATTGTCAAATAAAAGAAATGACAACAGCCAACACAATAGCCATCTGGTATGAAAGAATCAAAATTATACCTATTGTTTTTATCAGATGGGCAAAAATATACACATTTTTGGTGTGCTCAAGAATTTCAGTAACTATTTTATGTGTGCCATGACATGAAAAAGATTGCAAATTGCTACCCTAGAGGAAAAGCCTATTTTTGTTTTGTCTTTTGAAGCCATATAAGACATTTTTGCTGTTCTCTTATGTGCCTTGGAAAAATATCCAAGATTAAGTGATTGGATGGTTCAGTAACTCCTACACCCATGAATTTCCCCATTTTCCTTCAAGTTTTTAATATCTGGAATCATAGTAGTTAAGTACGATGATATGGTCCTGGCTGGTGTGGCTCAGTGGACTGAGGGCCGGCCTGCAAACTGAAAGGTTGCTGATTTGACTCCTAGTCAAGGCACATGCCTGGGTTATGGGCCAGGTCCCCAGTTGGGGGCAGGTGAAAGGCAACTGATGGATATATCACTTGCACATCAATGTTTCTCTCCCTCTCTTTCTCCCTCATTTCCCTTCTCTCTAAAAATAAATAAATAAAATCTTTTTAGAAAAGTATCATGATATGATTTGATTTATTCAAGGAGAGAAAACTGATGAAAACAAATTAAATTTCAAAGGTCTACTTTGATGGAATAGTAGTTCTGTCTTTTGAACTTAAAAGTCTTTTTTTAAGGCCAGGTGTCATTTTCATAATTAAAGGCTAATATGTATTATATTCAGAGCAGGGCTGTTTTTCCATTACCCATAAGAGTTCCTTCTTCCTTAGCCTTCCTCTCTCCCTGGCTTCTGCTTGTATTTGCTTAAGATTTTTCATCCTCTTCTGTCTGTTCGTCATCTCCATTCTGTGGTACTTTACAAGGCTGCTAATACGCTCCCCTCGTTGCTTGTCATTTTCTGTAATCAAATCCTTACCCATCCAGGACTTGGTGGCTGATGCAGGCTTCTTGCTTGTCCTCTCCTAGACTAGAGCTGTCAAATGGAAATATAACCTAAGCCACACATATAATTTAAAATGTGCAAGTAGCTGCATTTAAAAATTGAAATAAGTGGATCAAGTTTTAATTTTCCAGGGAGATAAAAAGTTCCCAGGTTCTGAATATCTAATAACACAACTTCAAACAATATAAAGTAAAATGCAACAGAATGACAAAAAAAGTTGACAAATCTCTTCAGGTAATTGGTGGAAGAAGTTGACTAAAAACCAATAATGAGTTATTCTAAAAAAACAATTAACCCTGGCCGAGTAGCTCAGTTGGTTAGAGCATCGTCCTGATGTGCCAGGGTTGCAGGTTCAATCCCCAATCAGGGCACATACAGGAATCAACCAATGAACGCGTGGATGAGTGGAACAACAGATCTCTCTCTCAAATCAATATATGAAAAATTTTAAAAACCCAACACAATTAATAAGCTTGATCAAACTTACTGCATGAAAAACATAATCCTGGCAAATGAAGACTATTTTTATAAAAATTGAGTGTACACCAGGTCATAAAAATAATTTCCAACATATTTAAAATAATCAGTACTATAGAGACAAAGGTTTCTGAACACAATGCAACTAAATTACATATCAAATTTAAGAAATAATTTTTATTATTTTTTAAATTTGGATTTGAAAGTGTTTCGATTTGAAACACTTTAGGATGAATTGTACACTTACAAAACTTGTGGGAGAGAAATGTGAAATATTAATTCCTCATATTAGCAAAAAAAAGGCATGAATGAGCTAATCAGCTAAGTTAAGAAGTTAGGAACATAGCAATTAAAATAAATCCAATAAATGAGAAGGAAGGAATTTAAAAAACAGGTGAAATTAACTTTAATGATGTATTTTGGTTAACCCAATATGTTCCATATAGTATCAGATCAAATTATAAAAATTGTTAATGAGCTACTTTACATTTTTCTGTTCAACTTAGTCTTCGAAGCCTGGTGTGTCTCTTGCACTTACACAGAGCACATTTCAATGTGGTCGAGCCATATTTGAAGTACTCAGCAGCCACATGTGGCTTGTGGCAGCTGTACTGGACAGCACAGCTCTAAATCTTAGCCCATAAACGTGAGTGACTAGTCTTGATAAAGGGAGCTAATGATGGGATTCAGTTATCTGCCAAGTGAGTCTAGAGTCGTGGTAATCTAGCAATGTTTTTGTGGCTGACAAAGAGAGTGGGCTCTTTGTGAAAATCTTGATACTAAACATGCCTCCCCGAATCCACGTGCTACAAAAGGATAGGAAAACAAAAGAACAGAAAAAAGGATAAATACTCTACTGACTCACTTCATCCTCACCTGTTCTAGATATGTTATATATGTCAGCCCATTTAATTTCATAAAAGCCATATGAGTTTGGTACCATTTTCTTCCCATTTTACACATGAGGATACTGAGGCTTGAATAAGTTAAGAAACCCCAGGGGAGAGAGCTGGGATTCAGATTTGGGCAGTCTGGCATGAGATGGTAGGTGAGGCAGTGCTTCCCCATCTTTGTAGCATAGATTGCATTCCCACTCTGCTCCTCAGAAAGGCTCCTGTCGAAATTCTTGAGAGGGTTTAGCTGAGCTGGTGAAATGGCTTCGTTCCCTGGTCCAGGTCATGCGTTCTCAGGCACACCTCCTGACTGGTCTCAGCTCACGTGAGGACTTCTCCATCACCAATCTAACCTCCCGAGAGGTTTCTCCAAAACCCTATTCCAATTTCAATTCCCTCCCGTTCCCACACTGGCTCCCGTTAGGATAGTATTCCAACCTGCCATGGCACGGTCTGCTTCCTTTTCTAGCCTCTCTTGTACATTGTTCCTCCCTGGCTGGACCTTCAGACACTCACTGGGAGTTTCCTCTCCGTGCCTGCCGTCCTGGCTCAGGGGGCACCTGCCTCCCCCTGCCCCCTACCCACCAGGTCCTACTCATTCCACCTTGAGGGGAGCCTTTTCTAAGCTGCCTCCCAGACACACATGTACATACACACACAGCCCAAATCTAAAACATCTCCTAACACTGCCCTTGTGTCCTTTGTGGAATAAGTTAAAAAGAAGTACTATGAAAATAATTACATTGGTGATAAATCTACTTGTCTGATTTTTAAAATGAGATTGTGAGAGCTTTTTAAAAGAAGAGACTGTTCACATTGCCTTATTTCTAATGAGCTAATGTTATTTCTAATGTTGCTAGTGTCCATGTTGCTCTTTTCTAAATGAGGTGCATGCTCCATGCTTGGTTAAAACTCGGATATGTGAATGAGGTATGCCTGTTTGGGAGCCTGCCCAAATGCTGTTTTCCCTGATTTTTGAAACAAAGTGAAAAAGGGATGTACAATGGGGGTGGAAAGGGAAATTGGATATTTTAGCCATGCCTCCTACAGACCTAAATATATGTTGTTGGCTTTAGGAATTCAGACATGTTTAACTTGTTCTGAGGTTAAAGCGGCCCTAATAAAATGTTCTTTTGTCTCCTGTACCATGACTGCCTTTCCTTCCCTCTCCAAACTGCCAGGGCCCGTCGAACTCCAGATTGTTTCAGGTGACCCTCCTTTTTCGAGGGTCATTACCACTTGCTGATTTGGGGTTTTGTATGACCAGCCTGGTTCCTCTGTTCCTGTAGGACAAATGGGATTTTTGAATAACAGATTATTGAATAAACTGCCCAGGGAATCCTCCACCTTCCCTTACTCATCCACCCAGCCAGGTGCTCCCTGAGAAGTATTATTACTAAGGTCCTGTTTAGTGATGTCACTTCATGGCCCCACATCTGAAGAACCCATGCCCCTACCTTTTCTCTTTGGGCGTGGGTTCTTGGTTATCTTAGCGTTTGCATGCACTCTTTCCCATGATCCCATTCCCTGCAGTTCCCATTACACTGAGTTTGGGGGAGGGTCCCTGTGTTGGAGCCTGCTTACATTGGTCCCAGAATTGCTCTTGTTAACTGTTAATTCTACTAACTTTCACTTTCTCTTATTAAGGATTATTTATTCAGCCCAACTACTTGTATTTTTTATGTTTAATTAAGAGCGAACTCTTTTATTAAAAAGGTAACTTCTAGGGTTCTCTTTATTTGTGGCTTCCACGGGGCTGCCACAGACTCGTTCTTCTTTGGCGCACCCTGCACCTGGAATTTGCCATCACAGGGGCCCACCACCCTGGAGCTGCTACCCAGGGCCTTCCTTTGGGACTTGGAGGGCCCCCCGGGGAGGGGCAGTTCTATGAGCAGTTCCCTCAGTTTACTGCAATATCATATCTTATTCCCTCTGTCCCTCACCTCTGCTGTGAAATCATCTCAGATGGTTGGCCACATGCGGAGCCTTCTTGCATGCCCTTTTTTTCTTTTTTTCATTAGTGGCCTGAATTTGTTATCGTGCAGGCCAATCTTGGCTGACTGGGTGCTAGAAGTACAGTCCCTGCCAGTTCAGTCATCGGGTTCAGTGGCATCTTCTTCCTGCACATCTCTTGGTCCCTTTCTTGCCGTCCCTGCTCTGGTTCAGCTGCCCTTTCACCTCTGGCTGCAGTGATCTCAGAGGCCCCTGGACTACCCTCTTCCAGGGTCACCTTCGTCCCAGGGTAAGCTCACTATCCCCCTGCTTAAGAACTGCTTAGGGCCTCCTGATGCCTCCTTTGTGGCCAGTTCGGAGGGCCTGGTTCCTTCTTAGCCACATCTCCCATAGGGCCCCTGTGATCTGGCCTGAGCACACCTCTGGACATTTGGCATGCCCTTCCTACCACCAAGAATGCCTCCTCTTGTCTTTCTATCTCTGCAGTCTTGCCCATCCTTTAAGGACCCATTTACACAGCATCGCCTTAGCAAAGCCTCCCTGGATTCCTCTGTCAGAGCTGGTGGTTCCGTGCCCAGAGCACTCCAGGTCAAGGCATTACTCAGTATCTGGGGTATTTAGGTATTTTCACTCTCCCTGGCTAGATGATTCATTTAAAGAAGAAAGGAGTTGTGTCTTATTTATCTTTAGATTCCCAATGCCTGGGTTATGGAAGGTGCTTATTAAATGCTTATTTCATGGATTATTAAGTGAGCAAAACAAATGACACAAAGATATAGACCAGCCCTTCTCAGTTGGGCTGTACAGGAGAATTTTACCCTAATACTCTAAGGCAGCCATTGTATGTCACGAATAACTTCTCTCCTGTGCCTCTGGAATGAATCTAAGTATAGACCGTCCTCAGGAGAATTGAGAAAACAGACACTGAGATCCTTTTCTGTAATTGTCCAGTGCAGCCCAGCTTGAGAAAGGCTGGTATAGACAGCATGATCCCGATCCTGATAAAATACACACATGCAAAGAGAAAAGACCTATAGAACATAAACCAGAATGTTACGGGTGGGTATCGCTGGGCTGTAGTGTAACAACCAGTACCTGATTTCAGAATGTTCTCTCTGCTTTTACATGATTTCTGAAGTTTATAACTTTGTGATAACAGTTTTAAAAAGTATTTCTAGAATAAGTGAAATCAGAACTCCCAAACTTGGTTGTGCCTCAGTATAAAGTAGTAGAGGGTTACAGCATTTGTTTTCAAACACAGCTCCCAGTGCCTTGCCACAGTGGACACAGAATCACCGAGCTGAGCACCTCATCGTGGGCCCTGGAGAACTGGGCCTCAGTGTGAGGATGATGATCTGCCGGGTCTCTCTGCACCCGGATGTCCCTTTTTGCTGCCAGTGGACACCTTGTAAATGGCAGGGCTGAGTTCCCAGCAGGCATGGCTCACTGTGAGAGACCCTATCATATTCATGAATACTCATGGCTCTTCTCAGAAGCAACTCCAGAGGTGGTGTTTTGGGGGGTGTTTTTTTTTTTGTAATAGTGAAGCATCAACACAACCTGTAGTCATTTGAATTAAATCTGACAGAAGAGTCTCGGATGCTCATCAGCTACCGCTGCAACCAGCCTAGTTTTTTCCCTGAAGTTTGACCTTGTGTGACATCATATATAATATTATCTCTATCCAGGCAAGAATCCACCAGTGGGTGGTAAAACAAGAGGGTTTGGTGAGGAACAGTATATTTGCTTAGTCTCTAAGTAGCTCCCATCAAGTTACTTATTAATTACAAAGGGAAGATTGTAACTTGACAGTGGCGAAACCTGCCTTCCACCACTTTCACCAGTCGACCAAATTTAACACCACCAGTTCAGAGACTAATCAACATCAGGCGCCTCCACGTAAAATATATCAAGAAGGGCACAGACTCACTTCCATGATATTCCTGCCCAAAATGGGTAACTTGAATCTAATCTTGAATAAACAGACAAACCTCAGTTTAGGGACATTCCGTAAAATAACTGGCCTGTACTTTTCAAAAAATGCCAAGGACATGAAAGATAAAGGAACTCTTTCAGATTAAAGGAGGCTGAAAAGATATGACAACTGAAAGTCACACGTGATCCTATGTTTGCCCTAAGGCGGGGGTGTGAAACTCATTTTCACCGGGGGCCACAGCAGCCTTGAGGTTGCCGTCAAAGGGACAAAAGTTATTTTAGGACTGTATAAATGTAACTACTCCTTAGCTGTTAAGTGAGAGCTCAGCGCTGCCACCAGGCAGAAACAAGGTGCTGGGCGGATGAAACAAGGGGGAGGGCCAGATCCAGCCCCCGGGCCTTGTGTTCGCCACCTGCGCTCCAAGGCCATTTAGGGACTACCAGAGAAATTTGTATTTCTCTACTCCAGGTCTTTAGAGTAGTTAACACCATGGAAGAAAAAGCAGTTTCCTGATTTTTATCATCATACTGTGGTTGTTGTATAAGGGAATGCCCTTGTTTTTAGGGAATCCTAAAATATTTAGGCATAAATATCATGTCTTCAACTTTTAAATGGGTAAAAACCACTATGTGGGTTATGTAATAGAATGTAGTAACAGGGCAGATGTGCTGAATGTGAGCGACTGGGGAGTCTGGGTGAAGGGTATATAGGAATTCTTTGTACTACCTTGCAGTATTTCCGTAAGTTGGAGATTATGTCAGAAAATAAAGTCTAAAATCTCGGAAGCCTCTGGGTCACGGCGCTGCGGCCCGCCCAGCACCAGAGCCGTGGTGGCGCTGCTCAGTGTCTGCCCTTCCTGCAGTTGGTCGTGCTGAAGTCGTTCCCCACAGTGCTGAGCTCTCCTCAAAGCTGCCTTTGCCACCTCTGGCATCGGCAGAAGGCAGGGTGGACAACCACGAGTAGTGTGGCTTCACCTGATCGGAAACTTGCTTTCTTCAGCCGCCTGTGGCAGTGGCTGTTCTGGAGACATTACTCCTGCTGGCTGTCCTCAGGTCTCTGGTTGACCGTCTCTGATCCGCACATTTACCTGTAGCCGAGACCTACAACTGTCCTGCCAAAGAGGCTTTTCAGGCAGAATGTGACTGCAAAAACCTATTTAAATGCAGTTGAGAGTTTTGTGCATGAATTCAGTGTGCTTCATCAATGTCAATGTAAGAAACACCCAAACCTGTAGAGAATTTTTATGAGTTTGTTTGAGCCAAACTGACAACCCAAGCCAGGAAGCAAGATCTCAAACGCTCCAGAAGATAACAGTTTTGCATCTTCCTTTTTGCATTTGAAATTAAGGAGGGGAGATAAGGAAGATTGGAGAAAGCAAGTCAGGGATTTGATTATAGGATAGTTAACAAAATTATATCCTCTCTTGAGGGTTAACACCCCTTCAAGGGTATTACTTCTGGTATTTCAAAAGTGTGTTAACCTGGATGTGCAAAAACAGTGGACAGGCTTGGCTTCAAACTTTCCACTAAAGAAGTTACAGCCATTTAGTGGTAGTTTCCACTAAAGAAGTCACTACCCACAGTGACCTGCCCTGGGGCTCAAAAGGGGAGCTGCACTCTGGGGCCTGAGGTTGGTATGTGGATGGGTCTGCTTATCAGAGTTTGCAAAGAGGAGTTCCTCTGAAACCTGTCATGCCCCAAGGACCAGAACATGATAAGAATAGCGGCAAAATCGTTCCTCCTTTCTGTCTTTCCTTTCCTGCTCTTTCCCAGAAAGTCCCGTTGTTCACTGCACTCCATTTTCTCCTCTCTTGTGTCCCACCCCCACTCCCCTTTTATCTTTTTTTTTTTTAATTTCTTACTCAAGGATATGTTTATTGCATAGAGAAAGAGAGAAACATCAATGTGTTGTCTTCTGTAGGTGTCCTGACCAGGGATCAAACCCACAGCCTAGGTATGTGCCCTGACTGGGGATTGAACCCACAACCTTTTCAGTGCATGGGACAATGTTCCAATCAACTGAACCACCCAGCCAAAGCCCCTCTTTTTGTCTTTTTGAGTCGGTCTTCTTCCACTTACTCCAGTTTCCTGTTGGTCTCTCCTAACTGGCTGTTAAGTGTTAGTATCTATTGAATAAGCTAAGTTTTATGTTTCCTGTTCTTACTTTGAAAAGTTGGTGAAACACAACATTTTTAGTGGACAAAGGGGCAGTAAAAGTGTTCTTGGCCAAACCTGCTTTTTATATTATTAGCAAACATTCTCACAGAGGTGACTTGGCCACAGTCTAATAGGCAACAGAGGAATGGCTGAGTGTTTTATCTCTTTCCTCTTCTCTTCAATACCAGCAGATCCGGCTGCTCTTTTTTCCTCCGTGGTGGTGGCTGGGACAATCACTGGATTTTGTTTATCTCCTTCTGCAACAGTGATTTTTCTCTGAGAAAGATTCATATCCTTGTTCTCCATGTGCCAGGCTTGAGGTGGGCACTGCATAAACACCCAGTGGTTGTGGTGTCTGGATACATGGAAAGGTCCTGTCTTCACGTCTGCGTGTGATAGGACCATGCTGGACTTGGGTTAGCTTTTCTGTGGGGATCTAAGTGCAGGCCACTGATCAGTGCATTTATTTGTTCACTCATCAGTTCATTCAGCAAGTTAAGTGTTTTTTTACATGCTAGGTACTATCTTTCAAGTTCTGAGGTTATAGCAAGGAGCAAAATCAAGCAAGTCCCTTCTCAGGAATTTTCAAACGGGGAGAACAGACAATAGGCAGATGGGTATGAGGAGCAGTGAGTGCTCTGAAGGAAGGCAAAGCAGCAAAGGGAATAACAGGGCTTGAGGAGTGGGAATGCTGTATTACAGCTAGGGTGGTCAAGGAGGGTGACTTTTTAAAAAACATTTTATACTGATTATGCTATTACAGTTTTCCCAATTTTCCCCCCTTTCTCTTCCCAAGGAGGGTGTTTTGAACAAAGACCACAGTAAAAATGGTGAGGGAGGGAGCCTTCTGGAGGAGACAGAGGAAGCTGCAAGTGGAGACCTGAGGCGGAGATGGAGGGGACAGGGGTCTGAGGAACAGTAGGAAACTTTCTAGACTGAAGTGGAGTGAGGAGGAGGAGAGTGTAAGAAAGATGGGGCCAGCAGAGGGCTCTGGATTTGACCCTGCAAGGGTTGCTGCCCCTTTAGCATCTTTGCACCTCAGTGAAATCTTAGAGGAATACCATCTGTAGCTGCTGGACATGGTCTAGTTTGAGCAAATGTTTTTGTACCCTGAGACTCAGAATTAATTGCCTTAACACTTTTAAACATGTAAAAGGCAGGCAGTTGAATGATAGTAATGATGATGCACTCTCAACATGAGAGGAATACCAACCAGTTGATTACAAGTAAGATTAAAAAGCATGCCTCAGTATCACTGAAGTGCTTGCATCTTGGCTGGTGGTCAAAACTAGTGGAATGCAGACTCGCCACTACACAAAAGTGTTGCATTTACAGAACAACACTTTTATTTTTCGTTGTAGGAGACAGGTCCCGATAATTTTGCACAGATTGTAGGATCTGAACATCCTTAGGCTAAAATCTATTGTAATTACACTGTGAGAAGCTTGCTGGAGAGCAGGGTTTCTCAAAGCTCCACACCCACATCACTCAGGGGAAAACTTGCTTCCAGTGCACACTGGGTGTCCTTACCTGGCCTTACTGGGAGGCAGATTCTGAGGATGAGGTCCAGGAATCTGACTACGTTACAGCCTCCTCCAGGGATTCTTGTGCATAGTCAGACTGGGGTTCACTGACCGAGACAGCAGTCGAGGTATCAGTGCATTAAATTGAACAAATACTATGAGATATCAGAGATGACAGGGAGTGGTCCCCGCATCAGTGCTCTTGCCTGCACTTTCTTCATGGTTTTCATATAGTGGGTAAATTGCACATTTCTAAAAGACAAATGAAACACTGACTAACCGGTAGAAACAGGGGAGTACCGTACAGTGGGGCATCCCCCCTTTGGGGGTGGGAGTGAAATGAGATGGTTGAGGGAGTTCTGCTCGAGATGTATGGGTTCAGGAATGAGTGTTGTCCTGCCCATGTGCACATGTGTGAACTCCGTCTCAGCAGGCTCGTGTGCATTGCACGCCTGTGTTTGTCTGTCCGTTCCCATATAGATACTGGATCCCTATAGATACTGGAGCTTAAGGATCATCAGTTTGTAACCCAGTCTTTGAATTTTCAGTTTTCGCACAGAGTTTTTCTTGTTCCTTTATCCTCACCTGAGGACATTCTTCCATTGCTTTTACAGAGAGAGGAAGGGAAAGAGAGATCACCAATGCTAGAGAGAAGCATCAATCGACTGCCTCCCATATGTGCTTGGACCAGGGATTGAACCCATAACCCTTTGGTTATGAGACAGGATGATGCTCCAACCAACTGGGCCACCCCAGCCAGGGCTGCATTACATTTAATTACCTTTGCTAATCTATAAATAAAAGGCCAAAAATAAGAGACAATAGCGTTTATTTGATATCCAAAAGGGTAACTATGCAGGAAGTGCTGATTCAGGCAGAAACCCAAATAGTGTTGTGATTTAGGTGAAGGCAAGAGGTATTTATGAGACAGGGAGTAATTACATGAATAGAAGGATAGACATAGATTAGCTAGCATTTGATCTTAGCCAAAAGGCCCAGAGGTGATGTGATGCTAATTCTAAAGAATGTCTTCAATTTTCAGTCCCAGCAGTCAGAACAAAGAGTTGTTTGGAATACTGTATTTTGCTGTGTATAATGCACACTTTTTTGCCCAAATCTTTGAGGGAAAAGTAGGGATGTGCATTATACATGGATAGTACCAATTTGTTACCAGTAACAACATTTCCTGTACCTTGTATATGTTCTTGTGTTTTGTAATTATTTGTCATACAAAATTTCTTGTACCATAGTATGTTCAAAAAATAAATGCTAAAATTCCGTTATAATATAAAAACAAATATCTAAATGTAAATAAATAAGTTAGTTAAAAAATTAAAATGAAAGATTTTTTCCTGAAAGTTTGGGCCAAAAATGTGGGTGTGCATTATACACAGCAAAATACAGTGCTCTAGGCCCAGTTGGGAGATTATTTTGCCCTCTTTTGACATCCCAGGGTTTGAGGAGCATGACATGCGAGGCAGCTCCTCTAGGAGGGCAGCTCTGATTCCATTGAAAGTGGCTCTGCTTATGTTGTTTTGTACACCTCCGACACTTAAAGATACAGCAAGGTTGGAATTTTAATATGACTTCATCCCAGTGGGTGAAGTTGGGGTGATTTTGCCCCCAGAGGACATTTGGCAATATCTGGAGACATTTTTGGTTGTCACAGCTGGAAGAGGGGAGGTCCAGAGATACTAGTGGCATCCAGTGGATAGGGGCCAGGGATGCTGCAAAACGCCCTGTAATGCGCAAGACAGCCTCCTACAACAGAGAATTACCCAGCCCAGATGTCAATAGCGTGAGGTAGGGAAACCCTGCAAGAGAGCAATTGAATACTTCTTACCTGTGTTATATTTTAGGATTCTAAATCTGCTTTCAGATTTCAAAAAAAAAAAGAGTTCTAAAGCTAAAACTAGTTTGAAATTAGCTACCTAGACCATACAAGGATGGCAGTATGCTTGGGAGGAGATCGACTTCTGTAGTCACTAAGAGAAGTGACATGTCACCAGGAGTTCCACACGACAACAGTTGAAACCCTGTGTTCCCAGACAGGGGCCTGACCCTGAGTGGGTCTGCCTAGGGTGAGCTGTAGTGTGTGGGTTCTTGACTTTGTGTGAGAAAGATCTCATAACACGTGCCCAGATGACTTCGAGGATATGTTTATTAAAGCTGGGGAGAGTAAAACAAGGAAGGGCTTAGCATAGAAGAAGCAGCAGGAGAGCCTGGGCTGGGCTGCCTGAGCTCCCTGGGAAGTCAGAGAAAAGGGGGCTTTGGGGACAGGTTTAGGAGTCAGCCTGGGACAAGCTGCCAGCTGCCCATTGCCTTAGAGTTTAGGAGACTCGTGCCTGTGGGGAACGAAGTGGGGGGAGGAGGGAGTGGTGTAGACTGCTCCCCAGATGGAGAACGTGCAGGTGTACACTGCGTCCTTTGTCTTTAGGCGTTTCCCCCTTTTTTGCAGGCTTGGAGTCTTAGGGGAGGTTTCAGGGGAGGGTTTCAGTGGAATATTCATCAGTTCTCCAGGAGTGCCCTTTAAGGGTCATGGTCCCCTCTAGTTGGTCAGTGATAGGGCAAGGGGCTTGTTAGTCATTGCAATTGGCTCTGGCATAGCCCACCTGGTTTTGCTGCTTTCCTGGACCTCGAGCTGAAACACCACTGAGACCTAGGTGCTGTCTCCAGGGAGGAAAGGTTACCCTGGGGGTCAGGTCCTTGTTTTCCCAGTTTTGCCCCCTGCCAGGTCCTGGTGACCATCTACACCTGGCTGTAAATTGCTGGACCATTATGTTCAGCTGTCCGTCTCCGTTTCCCTATTCCACTTGTCAAGGACTTTTCCTAGCTTCTCACTATCCTGTCTCGCCTAGACTGGTATACTTTTGAGCATTTATAACTAAACCATTGTCTCCTCACCCCCAAATCCCCCTTCCTGTTGGATGAGGACAGAAGAAAGTTTAGATATACGCTTTCATGCACGACTTTTGTCGTGGTGCCCATGGATGGGCTTTGGCAAGGCAGCCTAGGGAGTCAGCTCTCTGACCACACTGTGCGTCTGTGCCGGTATCAGACTCCACACTTCTGAGCAGTCTCCTTTCTCTCTCAGCCCTTCCCACACTGTTGTAGTTATATATTCCTGCTATCATTTCCCTACACTTGGGTTTCTAGAAGGCGGGGCCTTACCATCTCAACAGATTCCCCTCCCCCTGTGACCTCTCTGTACAAAGGGCTGCACCGTCTCCCCTGTCACTTGAGTTCTCTTCCCTCCTGCCTGCTCACCACGCCTGATCTATCTCCAGCCCTGTCATTTCTGTGGCTGGGAGCCACCCCGCTCACCCGGCCTCCGCCATCTTTGCGGGGACAGCCGCGTGGGCCGTGAGCGGGTGATGGCATCTCCTCAGCAGCCTGTCATCCCAGACTCGCCTCTGCCTCTGTTGCTGTCCCTGCTGCTTCCCCAGTGATTTTCTTCCACGTGATTCATGATCCCTCATGAAGAAAATCCTCAAGGGCTTCTTGTGATCATCCATGACCTTCTGTGATTTTCCCAAATGTTGACCCTGCCGACCTAATGGCTGTCTTAGGTCATGTTCTCTAGAAGCAGAGCCTGAAACGGGAACCCAAGGGCTCCTGTTTTATTGAGGGAGCTGCCAGGACAAAAAGGAGTGAGAGAGGGAAGTGAAGCAGGAGAAGCAGCTGAGCAGAGCTGTGGTCTCAGCTGAGTCCTCAGGAAGCTTTGGAGCTTGATTTGTTCTCCCAGGGTGATCCCACCTGGAGGCCAGAGGTACCCCTGTCAGTCAGCCAGTCACTGGCTGGGGACAGGGCAAGCCTGCAGAGAAAGGGACAGCTGTGTTCTGTTAGCGGCCACCACTCACACCCAAGATACGGCACCAGCCCTGGGGTGTCCAGTAGGACCACAGTATTGCCCTTAACTCCTGCCCACCCCCCCTCTCCACCCTGTGCCATACTTTCTCAGCTATCCCCAGTCATTTGTTGTTCCCCCAGACTAACCAGGCCTTTGTGCTTTGCTCATTCCATTCTTTCTGCCCATGGGAATGTCCTTTCTGTGTCTTCCCTCCTCACTCGGCCCCTCTTCCAGCTCCTGCTGCTGTGCTATGGCTGTCGTGCATTCTCCTTGCTACTGTGACAGGTTTAGTCTCTGTGCACCACAAGGCTGTCTTCTCCCTGAGGGCAGGCTCTCTGCCTTCTGTTCTCCTTTATCAAGTAGAATTCTTCATCTGAAACACAGAACCCAAACATGATTTGAGTGGCTTTTCTCAACGTTCTCATGCACGGTGTGGACCCCACCAGTCTGGGTTTCCAGGAGAGAGGTTAATTTGTTCCATACTGTGTGGGTGCCTCAGGGCTTAACTCTGCTGGCTGAGAAAGGCTGGCCGGTGGGATGGACCCTCGGTTGAGCCCCAGGCCACATTTCCAGCCATCTCCTGGACAACTATGTAGTTATTTATCTCCTCAAATTCATCCCATCCTCACGACTAACTACAAAAATTGACTTCCATTCCTATTTCTTTCTGTAACCAAGACCCAGATTTATCTTTTCATCACCATTCTTCCTGATGCCATTTGTCAGTAGATCTCTGTCCTTGTCTTTTGCTCTTCATCCTCACCAGGACGGGCCTCAGGCTCCCCTTCCGCCCGGGCAGCGTCGTGCATCCATTATACTGTCTTGTTGTCCCCAGGCGGCCTTGCAGGCGGGAGACCAGTCTTCCTCCTCTCCTGCTGTGAAGTCCTGCTCTCAGAAATCTCCCACCTTTAAAGACTTGCTCTTTTGGCTGCCATAGCGCCATCTTGTTCACTTTCCTAGACAGTCCACTCCAGCTATGCTGGTTTATTCACTGTTTTCTCAACTTCAGATTTTTGTTTATAATAATGTGTGCCTTGGCATGCCTTCATTATTAAAAACAAAGCAAAAGACCAGTCCCATATATATATATATATACCTACCTGTTCTGAGACCTGCCTTTCCTAAGCACCTGCAGGTGGAAGGGCGTGGACTTGGAGGTGGACAGGTGTGGGCTGCATTCTGAGCTCCTCTGTTAGTCATGTGTGGCCTTTGACAGGTTAAATGCAGCTTGCAAGGGAATGAAGTAGTTGTTTTTAAGACTTAGTGAGATCATGTGTAGGCTCATTCCTTTGCCAAAATATTAACACCATCCCCACCCTTGCACTAGTAACTGTGTGCAGTTAATTTGGCAGTTCATGTACTACTCTGTGGTGTCTGTCTATCCTTCTTCTGAATGGTTAATCCTTAATTTTGAAAATGTCAGTGCCAGTTCTACAAATGGACTGAAAACCTGGCCTTGACCTTATCTTTCTTCACTGGATCTTTGGTAAGAAGAATGTCTTCATCTGGCAGGCAGGCAGGCATTTAAGAAGAATCTGTTATATTTTTATGTGTGAGTAGAAATATATCATTTTTGAATACCAGGTCTTTTCTGCATGAAGATGGTTAGTGAAGTGATGATGTGGAGGCGCCCTCCCTGGCAGTCTGAGGGAGAAGAGGCTCAAATTTGTGGTTCCTGAGGCACTTGCTCGTGCAGCAAGGCTTTAAGCACTGCAGCATATTCCGTGAGGTTTGCACTGTAATTCACCAACAAATTTCCTGTTGTTGGACATTTTAGATCTTTCAATAGAGTGCATGCTTTATTCTTTGCTATTATAATTTCCATTAACAGTCAACTTCAGTGTTAGTCTTAAATGTAATTGAGAAAATACAGTTTGTGTGTGCATGTAGGCGGGGCGGGTATCTTATCTGATGACAGGCCACGGCCACGTTGCATGTCCCATTCAAGGTCACGTTTCTTGAGGGCCTGTGTGTGCCCAGCCCTGTCCTAGATGATGGAGATACGAAAATGATGAAGTTCTGGCCCTGCGGCTCAGTCCCCCTGGTGCTTGGAAAAAGGTAGAGGAGACCTTGAACGTTAACAGAACATTTCAGTTAATCGTGGTAAACAGGTAGTGGAGTACCCAGAGACGGCTATGGTATTGAAAACTGGTCTTCACAGCAAAGGAGAGCCCGTGGGTGGAGAGGATGCAGTGGTTGGCCAGGCAGACTGTGGGAGGGACTCCCAGCGGATTGCAGACTGAGGGTACCTCATGTGCAAAGGCACATCCGGGTTTCCAACAGTGCTTCTTTGAGTCAGTTTTTACTGCAGTACGTCTGGGGATATTGTTTAGAAATTGAATATTTGAGGATAAAATTAACTCAAAAGAATAAGTACACAAGCGTACCCAAGAACATATATATTTTTTAAAGAAAAATGTTTTAAAATTGCCATATTTCCTTTTTTCTTAGTGTAACAATTTTCTTATTACACTCTATTTGTAAACTGTTGTATTATAGCGAACTTCATACGTAAGCGTAAGAGGATGAGAATGGTGTGAGCCCGTCCCCACCCCCAGCTTCGACAGCTGTCACCGTAAAGCCAGTCTTGTCTCACGTGTTCCCCTACCACATACTTATCCCCTTACTGATTTTTTGATGATCTCATTTCTGCCCTTTTACCTGTAAATATTTCCATGTGTATCTCTAAAAGGTAAAGGCTCTTTAATAAATTAGACTTTTTATCTTGGGATAATTTTAAGTCCACATGCAATGGTAAGAAATACAGTGAGATCCTGTGTAATCTTTCTTCAGTTCCCCTCAGTGGTAGCATCTCGCAAAACCACAGTACAGTATCACAGCGGGGATATTGACGTGCATACAGGCAAGTCACAGAACATTTTCATCCTCAGAAGGATCCTTCATGGTGCTTTTCATAGACATACCCAGCACCCCGATATAACTCCTGACAACTACTGGTCTGTTCTCCATTTCTATAATTTTGTCATTTCAACAATGTTCTATACATGTAGTCATACAATATGTAACCTTTTAGTCTTTGGCTCAGCATAATTCTTTCTAGGTTCATCTAGTTGTTGCCTATATCAATAGTTCGTTCCTTTTTATTACTGAGTAGTATTCCTTGGTATGGATGTACCACATGAAGGTTCTTTAAAACCATCATCCACTTAACTCATCCCTTGTCCTCCTCTTGTCCTCTCCCCCTCTCTTCACAGCAATGCCAAGTGAGTATCACTGTGTGAAACTGAGAAGCGATTGCTCAAAACCCTCCCTGCAATGGTACACCCGAGCTCAAAACAAGATGAGAAGACCGAGCTTGTTGTTAAAAGATGTTTTGAAGTAAGTACAAGTATGGCCCCTTGGGCCATTAGATCCCCCTGATTTGAGTCAAAATAAGAATTAAGAATAGAATACAGTGAGAGCCCTAATAGTGGCTCTTGTACTTGATCACACTTGGGCAAAGGATCGTTTAAAGGCATGTAAGTGAGAGATTCAGAGCACAGATGCCCTGGGTTTATGCATCAAACTATACTTGGTAAGAGCACACTGCCCAGCCAGGGGGCCCCTTGGGCTCTGTACCTGAGCTTGGAGGCCCAGGAGGGCAGCTCCGATGGTGCACAGCTCTTCCTGCTGTTATTTAACAAAAGAGGGCTTTTTCCCTTAGCTATTTTCAGTTAATCTAAAATATGATTAATTAAAGGCCCCTAAAGGCATTTGAATCACATTAAATATTGAATACTAAAAAGGATGACAGGTGTCTCAGCCAGGTCACCTGTATATGCTAGTAAGTGGCAGAACTGTTAAAGGAGGAACTTGTCAGTTTTATTTGGTACCAGCTGAAGCATGTTGAAAATTACCCCTTTTCATGACTACATACAGAAACGTTACCCTGAAATCTACTTTCCCTTCTCTCTTTATTAATGCAGGAGGTGTAGATTAAAAATGATGTGAAAAGGAACTGTACATTCATAAACACGTCATTTTTCATCTCCCCGTAGTCATCAGCCAGTGTTTTCTGATGTCTGCACATGCCTGGCACTGTGTTGGGGACTCACCACGTGGCCACAAACAGAACAGACCTGCTTCCCACGCTCCTTACAGTCTGGACGAGACAGACTTGTGACCAGGAGTGGGATCAGTGCTGTACACACTGGGCCTGCTTTCAATACCATTTTTTCCTTTGTTTAAAAAAAAATCAAAATAGGGGAATTATTACATGCACTGAATGTAATACTTTTTCAGGGGGCTGAAGAGAAGAATAAATAATACTGTATTCACAAGATTCAAAATTCGATAGATATTAAAGGTAGTCAATAAAAGACCTTCTCTCTGCTCCACACATTTCCTCTCCCCAGTTACAGATAACCAGTATTTCCAGTCTTATATATACAGGAAATACTGTGTATCCATTCCTCCCTCCAGGCCCACTCTGCCCCACTTTTTTAACACAAATGGTAGCATCCTTTTCACTTAACATTGTGCTTGTCCAGGTTCACATGGGGAGACTGTTAAAACGAGAGTTAAAACGTGTTGAAAATAACTTCCTAGCAATACTTTCTTGCACCAGCATCCTCAAATATTAAGAAATATTTAGATAACTACCAGTCAAGATGGCAGCATAGGTAACGTGGCTCGCCTCCTCACAGAACCACATCAAAATTACAATTAAAATATAGACCAACCATCACTCAGAACTATCAGAAATTGAACTGAATGAAAATCTGACAACTACAGAATTAAAGAAACCACATCCACCCAGAGTGGTAGGAGGGGCAGAGATGAGGAACGGGCTGGTCCCACAACCACGTGTGGTAGATAAAAATTTGGGAGGGATATTTTGGGAGCACCTTACACTAGGCCTCCCACCCTAGGGTTCCAGTGACAGGAAAATAAGTCCCCATTATTTCTGGTGGCAAAAACCAGCGGGGATTCAGTAGGTGGAAGAAACTTCTGGAGTCTCAAGCGATTCCTCTTAAAGAACCCACACACAGACTCACCTACTCAGACTCACTCCCTCTGAGCTCTAGCACCAGGGTAGCAGCTTGAAAAGTACCAGTGGCATACAGGGTGGAACTAAAGTATCTGACATCAAGGTGAGAGCTGGGGGACAGCTTTCTCCCAGGCACAAAGGAGGGCAGAGGTCATTGTCCCTTTCCTGAAACCTCCCCCAACAGAGCCACAGAGCCAGCAGGTGGGCACCACATCTGAGACTCCATGAAACTGGCTAACATGGTTTCCCCCCAACTCCCTTTCAGCTTGGAGATCCCATGAGACTTCCCTCATGGGGCTCAACCAAGCTGTTAACAGAGACTTTCCCATATGAATGGCTGGTTTTGGCTTGTGCCTTGATAGCCAGCCACAGTGAGCCCCCAACCCCAGTACCTCTTGCTAAGTGGCCTCAGGCCCAGCAACTAACAGTAGCCAGCCTAGATTCACAGGTTGGCTTCACCTGGAAATCTCCAAGCCCAGCACAAGTAACAGCCCTCTCAGATTGCTTTATAGCCCAGGCACAGTGGCCCTGGGCAAAGTACAGGTTGGGGCTGACCTTGGCCTACACCACTCAGAAAACCTCAGGGCCAACACACCCGATGGATAGCTACAGACCATATCAGAACACCACCACCCTAACCCTGTACAGCTGATCCTTCATGGAGGGCAGAATTCTGTGGTCAGTGGTCACAGACAGTCCTTGCAGCTAACTGGCCTAGATAAATCCCTCCCGTTGACCTACCGATAGCAATCAAGGCTCAACTACCAGAGGCGGGAGTACTCAGCCCACGTGAAGGGTACACCTTGTGTACCCAGCTTGGGTGATAGGGGAGGCTGTGCCACTGGACCCTACAGAACACTTACTACATTAGGGCATGCTACCAAGACAGGGAGTCACAGAAGCTCTACCTAATACAAAGAAACAAACATAGGGAGACTGCCAAAATGAGGAGACAAAGAAATGTGGTCCAAATGAAAGAACAGATCAAAGCTCCAGAAAAAGAACTAAACAAAAGGGAGATAAGCAATCTATGAGATGCAGAGTTCAAAACACTGGTTATTAGGATGCTCAAGGAACTTAGTAAGGACCTCAATAGTGTAAAAAAGATCCAGTCAGAAACAAAGGATTCACTAATTGACACAAAGAACAATTTACAGGGAAGCGAAGTAGAGTGGATGAAACCGAGAATCAGAACAATGATTTGGAACATAAAGAAGCAAAAAACAACCAATCAGAAGAACAAGAAGAAAAAGAACCCAACAAAAAATAAGGGTAGTGTAAGCAGACTCTGGGACAACTTCAGGCATTCCAACAGTAACATCATAGGGGTGCCAGAAAGAGAAGAGACCAAGTAAGAAATTGAAAAAATAATGAAAGAAAACTTCCCTAATTTGGTGAAGGAAATAGACATGCAAGCCCAGGAAGCACAGAGAATCCCAAACAAGATGGATGCAAAGAAGCCTACTCCAAGACACATCATAATTAAAGTGCCAAAGGTTAAAGATAAAGAGAATCTTAAAAGCAGCAAGAACAAAGAAGTTAGTTACCTACAGCTGAGTTCGCATAAGACTGTCAGCTGATTTCTCAAAAGAAACTTTGCAGGCTAGAAAGGATTGGCAAGAAATATTCAAAATTATGAAAAGCAGGGACCTATAGCCAAGATTGCTATACCTAGCAAAGCTATCATTTAGAATCAAAGGACAAATAAAGAGATTCCCAGACAAGAAAACACTAAAGGAGTTCATCATCACCAAACCATTATTGTATGAAATGTTAAAGGGATTATTTAAGAAAAAGAAGATCAAAACTATGAAAAAACTATGAAAACTATTAATATGGCAATAAATACATATCTGCCAACAGTTGAATCTAAAAACCAAACTAAGCAAACAAGAGCAGAGACTGAATCATGGATATGGAGAAGGTTTTGATGGTCCCAGATGGGAGAGGTGTCAGGGAATGGGTGAAGAGATGAGGGGATTAAGGAGTACAAATAGGTAGTTACAGAATAGCCATGGGGATGTAAAGTATAGAATAACAAGTGGAGTAGCCAAAGAATTTACACCCAAGACCCAGTGACATGAACAATGGTGTGGGTATTGCCTGAGGGAGTGGTAGGTGCTGGGTAGAGGAGTGCTGAGGGGTAAATAAAAATTTTTTAAAATGCAAGAAGGAAAAAATATTTAGCATATATTGTGTACAGTGTACTATGCTAGATGCTATATTTTTAAAACTTCCCCTTTCTTTAAAAAATAGGTTATTTTCCCCTTAAGGTTATTTCAAACACAAATTATTTAAAACAGTGGCTCTTAAGCATTGGTTTAAACTTTTTTTAACTTTTAGTTTGTCAGTATCACTTGGGGAGCTTATTAAAAATGAGATTTCTAGAACCACAACGAGGCTCAGTTCTTCTCTCCAAATCCTGTGTGTGTGTGTGCCCACGTGTGTTTTAAACTACATAACAGTGTGGCTGTATCAGATGCCTAAAGCAATGTTTTAGATGATCTTAAGGGTGACTGTGGCACAGTGTCCCTGCAGGCAGCCTCATTTCTGGGGAGAATTCTTAGAGAAATAGTGAGGAGATTGTTTAAGGACTCCGTCTTTTCCCCCCATTTTTTTTACTGTGGTAAATAAAATACATGTAATATACAATTTACCATCTTAACCATTTCTTTTTTTCAATCATCTCAGTTTTTATTTTTTAAGTATTTTTTATTGATTATGCTATTACAGTTTTCCCAATTTTTACCCCTTTATCCCCCTTCTGCTCTGCCCCCCAACCCTTCAGGATTCCTCCCCCAGTTCATGTCCATGGGTTGTGCATATAAGTTCTTTGAGTCCTCTGTTTCCTATACCATTTTTTGTCTCTCCCCATCTATTTTATACCTACTAATTATGCTTCTTCTTCCCTGTACCTTTCCCCCCTATTCCTCCCTACCCACTCCCCGCTGAAATCCCTCTGTGTGATGTCCATTTCTGTGATTCTGTTCCTGTTCCAGTTGTTTGATTAGTTTGTTTTTGGTTTTGTTTTTTAGGTTCAGTTGTTGATAGTTGTGAGTTTCTTGTCATTTTACTGTTCATATTTTTTACCTTTTTCTTAGATAACTCCCTTTAACTTTTCATATAATAAGGGCTTGGTGATAATGAGCTCCTTGAACTTGACCTTATCTGGTAAACACTTTATCTGCCCTCCCATTCTAAATAATAGCTTTGCTGGATAGAGTAATCTTGGATGTAGGTCCTTGCCTTTCATGACTTGGAATACTTCTTTCCAGCCCCTTCTTGCTGGAAAGGTTTTTTTTTTTTTTTTGAGAAATTAGCTGATAGTCTTATGGGAACTCCTTTGTAGGGAACTCTCTCCTTTCCTCTTGCTTCTTTTAGGATTCTCTCTTTATTTAATCTTGGGTAACTTAATGATGATGTGCCTTGGTGTGTTCTTCTTTGGGTCCAACTTTTTTGGGACTCTCTGGGCTTCCAGGACTTCCTAGAGGTCTATTTCCTTTGCCAGATTGGGGAAGTTTTCCTTCATTATTTGTTCAAATGAGTTTTCAAATTTCTTGTTGTTCTCCTTCTGGCATCCATATAATTCGGATGTTGGAATGTTTCAGGTTGTCCCAGAGGTTTGTAAGACTCTCTTCACCTTTTTGAATTCTTGTTTCTTCATTGTGTTCTGGTTGTATGTTTATTTTTTCCTTTTGTTCCAATTATTACTTTGACTCCTGGTTTTCTTCCTGTCAAGGTTGGTTCCCTGAATATTTTGCTTTATTTCACTTTGGGTTTTCTTCATTTGTTTTTTCATTTTTTGACCAAGCTCAATCAGTTGTGTGAGCATTTTGATTACCAGGCCTTTAAATTCTCCATTAGAGAATTTTAGGTTGGTGATCTCCTCATTGCTTAGTTCTATTTCTGAGGTTTTGCTCTATTCTTTCATTTGGGCCCTAGTTCTTTGTCTCTGCACCTGATAAGTTGTAAGGGGGTGTGGCCTTAGGTGTTCACCAGGGCAGGGCAACCCTCCTTGCTGCACTGTGGCGCTGTCTGTGGGAGAGGGGCCAGAGAGGGCACAGTGCAGCTCCCCTGCTCGTCTCTAGCACACAGTTTCTAACCAACTGTGAGACTGGGAGTTTCTCCCACCGTAGTGAGGCCATAGTCCACAGTCAGCTCTGAGTTTCATTTTCACCTTCAGCCAGCCCTGCTCACATGGCCCGCCACCTCCCCACGGCTTTTCTGAGTCAGCTGGTGCAGTCTGCTGCCTTACTGGTCTGGTTGTTCTAGCTGATTTTTTCTTTAATTCCGTGGTTGTCAAGAGTCCCATGCAGTTTGATTTTCTGGCCCTTTTGGTTGTTTATTGATTTTAGATTGGTTGTTATCCTTTTTTTGGTTATGCAAGGAAGTGGAGGGTTTCTACCTATGCCTCCATCTTGGCCAGAACCTAATTATCTCTTAACCATTTCTAAGGGAACAATTTGGTGATGTTAAGCACTTTCACATGGTTGTTGCACAACCATCACACCACTCATCTCCAGAACTCTTTTTATGTTGCAAAACGGAAGGTCTGCATCCATTCAATGCTAACTCCCCATTCCTCTCCCCCTGCCCCTGGCAACCACCAGTCCACTTCTGTGTCTGCACTTCTGACTACTCTGTGTACTTCATGTAAGTGGAATCATATGGTATTTCAAGGGTTGACAGTATCTTAAAGCAGGAAAAATTTGAAGCTGAGATTGTGTAATTCAAAAGCTATTACTTGGTTTTTTAAAGTCCAGTAGGCTGCATTTTGATTCAGATTTTATTAGGGTTCCTTTGTGGGAAAAGGTTTTAAAAAAATTTTTTGTAACAAAGGTGATCATAAATGACTAATGTATCTTCTCAGGAAATAAGAAGTTGTGCCTTCAGTTGACCACTGAGGTCAGCTTTAAAGATGGTACTTTTGCCCTGGCTGGCGTAGCTCAGTGGATTGAACACGGGCTGCGAACCAAAGTGTCGCAGGTTCGATTCCCAGTCAGGGCACATGCCTGGGTTGCAGGCCACAGCCCCCAGCAACCACACATTGATGTCTCTCTCTCTCTCTCTCTTTCTCCCTCCCTTTCTTCTCTAAAATTAATTAATTAATTAATTAATTTTTAAAAAGATGGTACTTTTATGCTGCATGACAGGCAAACCCAATTTGGGTTAGGTTTTTACTTATTTCACAGTTGCTCCTGATTATCATGTGACTGCATCCATTCTACCTAATTGATTTTTTTTCTAGGTGTATATTGCTTGTGTTTGGAGTGTGGATCCTTTATATCCTCAAGTTAAATTATACTACTGAAGAATGTGATATGAAAAAAATGCATTATGTGGACCCTGACCGCGTAAAGGTTAGATATTCCATTGGTGTGGTTTAAATTAAAAAGTTTCTGGGCATACATTTAAACAGCAACATCATCTCTGAAGTATTATAAATAAATGTTCATGAAAGTTATAAACAGAGGGGAAAACACTTAGTCTTAGCACTCTAAACCCAGAATCGGAGACAATCCACCCTAAAAAAACCCATCCAACTCAGCCACCTAACTCCCAGTGTTCTTCCCCTTTACTGGCGTCGTGGGGTGGGGTGGGGTGGGGTGGGGTGGGGGTGGGTTCCATTCAGCACGCTCTCAGGCAGCTGCCCTGTAGTCCATATGCCGTGATGCTCTCTCTGCACGTGTTCTCGAAACAGAATGGGAAGAATTTCTTTTAGCATCACCTGTCATTCCTGTGTTTCATTTTGCTTTTTAATGATTTCACATTGTATTTCATGATTTTTCCTTAAGTTTATATTTATTTTTCTAAATCAATTGACCTATTAAATGCTAATTTTGCTGATTATTTGAGTGGTTAAATTATCCAATAATGTTCAGCCTTGGATGAAAGAAGAGATGATTTTAAGTAAGGTTGTGTGGTAATAGTGATAACCAAACACATATAGGTGCTTTACATGTATTATCTCACTTAGTAATTGTCATGCCTGGGAGATTTCTCTGTATTCTCCCCAGTTTACAGATGATGGCCTAGGAGGTTAAGCTGCTTGCCTAAGTTCACATCTACTTTAGTTGACTAATCTAGTTAATCTACTTTAGTGTGTACTGTGTAACTGTTCTAAAAGTGCTCTAGTAATACAAATTCATTTAACCCTCTGACCAGTCCTGGGGATGTAGGTACTGTTACTAACCCCGGCTTACAGGTAAGGAAGTGGAGGGGCAGGATATTATCACCTGTCCAAGGTTACCATACCTGGTGAGGAGTTAGGGCTTGGTCCCAGCAGCTTGCTTTCGGAGTCTGAGCTCCGGGTAACTCTGTTCTCTGCCTGGCTAGGGAGTGCCCATAGAGAAGAAGCCAGAAGATGTGGATAGTGTGATAACAGAAGAGAGCTTAAGTTTCTGACCTAGATTCAAGTGTAAATGTCACTTAATAACAATGAGACCTTGGGCAATTTACTTAATTGCTTTGAGACCCAGTGTTCTTAGCTGTGAAATACAGATGACAGCATCTATGTAGTTGGATGGTCATCCAGGTTGAGTTAGATAGTATCCACAAACCGCCTTTTCTGATCCTGATTTTTATTCACGTGTTTCTGATGTAATCTGTCTGTCCTAAGTGCCTCAAAGTTTTGGTGGCATAGACAGGTATAAACAAGTAAATGAAAAGAGTGTACCTAATAAATGCACAGGTTGGCCTGTGCAGACCCTTGTGTCCCAGGGCACTTGCTGATCATGAAGCCTTACTGTCCCAGCTGCATCTGCCCTCAGCTGGCTGACTCAGTTCCTCAGCGGTAGCATATCTGCTTTGCTGGAGCAGCAGCCTCTCCTCGGGTGGCCCCTCTCCTCCCGAAGTGGCCGGCCTTGCAGACATCCCCAAGTCTCTTTCAATTCCAAGGCCCCTTCTCAGCAGTCTTGGATAAAGTTTTTAGACACCCTTTCTCTTTTTTGTCTCCTGTGAACTCTTCCCTTTATTCCTTTGCTGCACTCCACATTCTCTATGCGTCCTCTTGCGTACCGCCGACCACCTGATCAGTTGCAGATAATCGTTGTTGAGTGGGAATTGTCTGAGAAATGTGAGCTCTCTTCTGAGGGGTGGAGCACACCATTTCACAAGTACCAGAATGGGGAAGAAGTGGTTTAGTAACACCGTGGGTAAAGGTTACTTTGTTATTTTAGTGCCTGGCCAGTGCTATCTGCGTCAGTGTGTGCTGTGGCTGCCTATTAATAGACCAGGGATGGTTTTCTGGTCCCTGCAGTGTTCAGATCAGTACTCTGAACATTATGACTGTTACTCTCTAAGGTCCCCCCAAGGAATCATAGTGACTTCTGAGAATGACCAGAGAAGAGACTCAAGATCATGTGCCTGAGGAACCTTTTAGGGAATGAGGACATTTGCATAGCCTGAGGGAGAGAAGACCTGGTACAGGGCACATAGTGGCTACTGTCAACAAACCAAGGACTGCCCCATGCACAGGTCGCCCTGCCTAGGTGGCCTTAATGTCAGAGATGCAGACCAGGGGGTGGGAACTGAGCTGAAGGAAGGGTTTGATGTTCCAAAGCTTTCAAAGATGGGATAACCAGTCCACCTTTTTGACAAATCTCTGGAGGTCTTTAAACAAAGCCAGGATAACTGTTTTGGGGGCCCTATAGGTAGAATTCAAGCATCAGACAGTGGGTGACTCAGGGGCCTTTTAGACCTTTCTAGCCCTGAGATTCTATGGTTCTCACAATTCACCAGTACCTGGCTAGAAGGTTTAGGCTGGTTTCATAACTTGTGGCCTTCCCTGTTCTGAAGGTGGGTATGTGGGCACCACTAGTCCCCAACTCAGTGACTTTCAAACCGATTTCAATGGTACTTTGGAGTTCCTCTGAAATTTACCAGACTCCCTCTGGTATTATGATTTATGTAAGCATGTTGTTGCGCCCTCTAATGTCAGGGCCATTGCTTATAAAAATACATAGTTTCTGGACCCTGGCCAGGTAGCTCAGTTGGTTAGACCATTGTCCTACCAAGGTTGTAGGTTCAGTCCCTGGTCAGGGCACATACAAGAATCAACCTGGAAAAAGTCCAACCATTGTTAATATAATGAGAACAGTTTGTGACATCGATGTAACCTGGCAGCCAAGGAAAGTGGACTGGAATGTGCATGCGTGAACGATGACAACTTCGCTGTAGTAGTCAGTGGGGACAGTAGACACCAGTGAGTGAGCATGTGTACTGTGTGGCCATCACATTCAAAATGACTGAGGGAGAATAGCAACTAATCTGCATCAAATTTTGTATTAAGCTTGAACATTGCTACATGGAAACTATTCAGATGATTCAGAAGGCTTTCAGGGATGATGCAATGAGTGCGGTGCAAATAAAAATTTGGCACAAAAACTTCAAAGATGGTTGAGAATGTGTTGAAAGTGATCCATGTTCTGGAAGGCCTGCAACAAGCAGAACACCTGAGAATGTTGAACGTGTACAGGCTACAATCCACAAAGGTTGATGTCTGACAGTGTGAGAACTAGAAGCTAATCTTGGGATTCCAAAAACTACTGTTTCTGACATTTTGACGAAGGGTCTTGGCATGAAACATGTTATGGCAAAATTTGTTCCATGGCTTCTGCAACCAGAGCAGAAGGAACATTGTGTTGCAGTTGCTAATGACTTGATTCAGACCATTACAAATGAACCAGGTTTCCTCAAATAGGCCATCACCAGAGATGAATGGTGGGTCAATGGCTATGATCTGGAAACGAAGGCCCAGTCGTCCCAGTGGAAGTTGCCTGGTTCTCCACACCTAAAGAAGGCACAGCAAAGTCACAGCAAGATCGAGACCATGTTAACTTTGTTTTTTGATTGGGAAGGTGTTGTCTATCACAAGTACACCCCTCTCCAGGCCAAACAATGAATAAGGAGTACAACCTCAAAGTTTTTGATTGGTTGAAAGATGCAATACAACAAAAATGGCTGCAGCTATAGGCAACTCGTGATTGGCAGCTTCATCACAATAATGCACCCAACTCACGCATCACATTTGGTGCAGAGATTTTTGGTGAAACATCAAATCATTCCTGTGACTCAGTCCCGCTACAGCCCAGATTTGGTGCCGTGTGACTTCTAACTTTTCCCAAAACTAAAATCACCTCTGAAAGGGAAGAGACTTCTGACCATCAGTGAGATTCAGGAAAATACAACAGGGCATCTGATGGTGATTCCAACAAAGGATTTTACAGTGTCTTGAACAGTAGAGAAGATGCTGGGAGAACTGTGTGAGGTCCCAAGGTGCCTACTTTGAAGGGGACTGAAGCATCATTGTCCTATGTACATTACTTCTTGAATCTTATATCTTCTGCAGTAAATATCTCTATTTTTCATAGTGCATGGCTGGATACTTTTTGGACAGACCTTGTAAATAAGTGGAATAGTAAATCAAGGTTTCTCTCTCTCTCAAATTAGTAAATAATAAAAAAATTAAATATGTAATATCTGGGATTTCAGGAAAAGGATCATGATCTCAGGTTGCCCTTGGCTCTTACCCATTGCCTCAAATTCATGTCTCCTTGCCCACCTTTTTTTTTTTTTTTGAGGAATCAGCAGTCAATTTTATTGGACTCAGTCTAGGAATCCATGGTTCTCTAGGACCTCTGTGTATCTGTCAGTTTTCTTCTTCACATTCTTCTCAGCCTATTTCTGCAGCCTCATGAGCTGCTTTTCCTTTTGGTAATGGATCTTAGCCTTCTCCTTCCTCTTCTCCTCCATTGTGTCTGTGACTGCCAGCCTCATGAGCCAGGCACACTACACAGGAGGGATCTGTGTAGGCATCAGATGCACGACCTTGAGGGCAGCAGGAACTGCCATTCGCTCTTTCTTGTCACAGGGTGGCAAGATCCCATCAAACACATTGAGGCTACCCAGGGCAGCCTGGCCCTGCTTGGTCTTGGGGGGCAACATGCCTCTCATGGTCCACCAACAGATGTGTCTGGGGACTCAGAAATGGTAGGTCAGGTACTTCAACTTGTTCCTGTAGAAATTGCTAGAAATGTTGTTGCCCTCAGAGCACACGACCACCACCTTCCAGCCCAGCAGTACCTGCTTTGCCATGATGGCCACCGGGCGCCCAGGAGATGGTATCAGCCCCTGGGCACCCAGACCTGCCCCTCCGCCATCTTTGGCAGCTGCCTGGGGAAGCTCTTTACCTGCCTTCCTGCAGCCAGTCATGACCCACTCATTGAATGTGGTTGAATCTAATGTGTTGCTTCTCAGATTCAAATTTTTTATTCTCTTCATTACCTTTAGGAGAATATCCAGACTTCTTAGTCTGGCCTGTAGGGCTCCTCATGACTTGATTTCTACCAGTCTCTTCAGCCTCCCTCTGCCATCTCCACTACCCCAGCACTGCCTGTATCAGGTGCACTGAACCCCCTCACAGGTTGTCAGTTGAGCTTCTTTCTTCTTCCTCATTATGGTTGTGATTTTCATTTCTCTGATAAGTAATAATGTTGAACATCTTTTCATATGTTCACTGTCCATTTGTATATCTTCTAAGAAAAACTCTCTATTCAAATTCTTTGTCCAATTTTTAATTGAGTTATTTGTCTTTTTATTATTGAGTTGTAAGAGTTCTCTACATATTTAGGGTACCAGTCCCATATCAGATATATGATTTGCAAGTATTTTCTCCCATTCTGTGAATTGTCTTTTCTCCCTCTTCATTTTTAGCACAACAGTTTCTAATTTTGATGAAGTCCAGTTTGTCTATTTTTCCTTTTGTTTCTTGTGCTTTTGATGTCATACCTAAGAAAACATTGTTTAATGCTGTGTTTTCTTCTAAGAGTTTTATAGTTTTAGATCTTAAAGTTTAGCTCTTTATAGTTTATGTCTTTGACACATTTTTGTGTTAGTTTTTATATATGGAGCGAGATAGGGGTCTCACTTCATTCTTTTGCATGTGGCTCTCCAGTTGCTCCAGCGCTGTTTGTTGAAAAGACTTTCCCCTATGAGGGCCACATTCTTTCTTTCTTCTCTGCCTGGAGCCCTTCCCTTTCTTTGCTTCTTTGTTACTTACCTGTTACATCAAATGTCAACTCGGGGTTCCCTTTTCTAGAAGCCTTTTCTGCTCATCCTTCTCTCTGGCTTCTGGAAGCCCCTTTGTACCTTAATCCTAACTCTTGCCACTGGTATTTTGACTGTCTTCCTCCCTGTCCAGCACACAAGCCCTTGGGGGATAGGGATTGTGTGCTAACATTTTACATTAATGAAAATGTATTTATCTGTATTAAACTCCAGAAGAGGGAGATATTACTTGAATCTCAGTTTGATGTCTCATCTTTGATCTCCAAATTGTACAGAAAATCTACAGTTAAATAACAGGAAGTTACTTTCAGTAATATAGATTAAGTTTAAAATTTCTTTGAGAAGTAGGACAGATAACTTTTGTTTAACTCTCTGTATCTACCAGGAGACAGTAGACAGAAAAAAACTCCCCAACCACTTTCCCCCTAAAGTATGGAATGCAAGTGCTCCATTTAGGCTTATGGGGCCAGTTTTAAAACCTAAATTTACTGCTGGACCAACAACAGACTCTGACGGCCGCCAGTGCCCTTCCCTGATTCTCTCTAGTGATGATTCCTGACCAGTCACTGACAAGAGGGATGGGAGTACCTGATGGCCAGGGTCTGCCTCCCAAGCCCACTGCCCAGGTGGAGAAGGGATGGACAAAACTGTGGTTCCCTACAAAGGTGTGGGAAATGGAGATCCAGCAGGCAGCCCATGGTAACCACCACATCAACCCAGTTCTAAAAGATTTCTAAAAGATTATTTTTTAAAATTATAAAAGTTCACATAGTACAGAAACGAATAAAGTGGAAAGTCCCCTGTAATTTGTGGGGACAGAGGGAAGAATAAGGGGGCACACTTGTGTGTGACAGTCTCAGCTCTGAAGTTAACAAAACAGAAAGTAAAACCATCCTATAACCATGGTGGATTTAGAGGTGTCTTTTATTCTGCTACCTTGAGACTTATTTTTAGTGTAGCTTTTTAACATTGTTGACCCTGTCAAAATGCCACACTTTCCACAATGGTCCTCACAAGTTGTGATGCTTCATTCGAGGCAGAGGGAGTAGTGTGTGCAGAAACAGGTGCCTCAGAGGGCCTTGCAGATTAGTGGAATGCAAGGGTTGAATATCGCTGAGGATTTGGGGTGGGGAATAGCAGAATATGAGACTGAAAAATGAAGTCGGGCTGGAAGTGCAAGCCCCTGGATGCCACACTAAGCAGCTCCTAAATTTGATATGTAGCTATACATCATTAAAATGAGAACAGAAACCCTCTCTCAAGTCCCCAGAATAGGGGAAATGTTTGGGGAAGCTGATCAGGAGGTCATGAGATTCTCAGTGTCCATGAGATGATGTCCAGTATGAACTCTCCACAAAGGAAAGCCCACCTGCCTCCAGGCTGGTGGTGGAGTGGGTCTGAAGCTTTTGGATAATGTGAATTATTGTGGATGTGTATTAGCAGAAGAGGATCTCCAAGCCACAAGGGTGGGGTGCCGTTATCTTTGTTGATAACGTTCAGCGACTTGCAGTGTTAGTGGGACCCTGCTGACTCTGTTGAACTCAGTGCAGTGTTTGTGTTGCACTGGACTTTGCCTGCAGTACTACAGAGATGTGTGGCCATGTTGGTTCAGGGTTTTGTGGTTTTTTTATTTAAAGATGTCCCTTAATGTGCTTCTTGTTAAAAGGCTAACAGTGGTTCCTGCAGGAATGCTTGGACACTTTGAAAGTATGGTTCACATGTGAAATTGCACTTACCCTCTTCAGCACCTCCCACCCCCTTCTCCTCTGATAGCCACCATACTGTTGGTTATGCGCACACACGATGGAGTACTGCTCAGCCATATAAAACAAGGAAATCCTGCCTTTTGCAACAACGTGGATGAACCTCAAGGGCATTATGCTAAGTGAAATAAATCAAACCAAGAAAGACAAATACCATATGATCTCAATTGTATGTGGGATATAAAATAAAACGCAACATACTTCAATTTTTTAAATTACACTTCCACGAAATTTTGCACTGGTTTTCCCTGGCAAATTGCCAGTCGGTGATGTTTGCAACTGCCAGATGTTGGTTTATTCTCAGTTGTGGGCCACCAGCGAGCTCAGCCTGGAAGACCTAAAAACTGAAGCTCTCATTCCCATGCCTTGATTTGAGAGATGTGGGAGTTCCTGTGTCTTTGAGAGTCGCCAACTCTGCTTCCCAGTGGGCTGTCCCCTGCAAAATGTCATCCACACCCTTCCACATCCATCCTTGCTGCCTACCTTGGCTTCCAGCCTTGGAGCTGTCTGCAGCGGAGGGGAGGAAGGCCTTCCTCTCTTTATCACAGCCCTGCAAGGTGAGATCCTCCAGGCGTTTTCCTTCTGAGCTTCAAAGCCTAGAAGAGGGAGGAGAAATGCTGCAATTATACATCTTTGAAGGAATTAAAACAAAATAAGAAAAAGAATTGCTGCAGCTTTAGGCATTTCTGGTGGCATTTGGAACATTTTCCCTCCTGGGGTTGATTTATTGCACCTGCTGTCCAGGAGGGGTCACAGTCAGGAGCCTATTCTAAATTTGTGCTCTGCTCACAGTCTAGAAAATTAAGTTTGAAGCCTGAAATGGAACTCTGCCAAAATGGAAACGGAATGAAGTTTCATTCTTTCTAAATGAAATTAATAAAGAGAACTTTTGGCAGCCCAGCCACATTGTGCATAGGTTTCCGGCTCGATCACCTACCTCTCTTCCGGGTCATGAGTCAGTCCCCAAGCTTCTCTAGGTCTCCCTTGGCACCTCTCAGATGTCCATTTATATCCTGGGAAATTTGTAAAGCTGGATGTTTGGGGCGTCATTGTGTAGTGAAGAATTAGATCTTTGTCCCCTAAAAATTGCTGTTTCTAAGTTTCAGACCCAGAGTCTGGAGACAGATGTGTATAGTGTGCATAGCTCCTCTGCCCTGCCTGCCTTCCCCGCCCCCCCCACCCCCCCAGGAATTACGGGCCTGCTGGGTAACAGGTTAGGTCAGGAACCAGCCCTCAGTTCTGGGGTTGCTCCAGGTCAGGACCAGTTCCTCGCCAAGCTTTCCCGCTGATTCTTCCTGAAGCTGCCAATTTGTATTCAAGACTGTTGTTGTCTGGGGTGTTTGCATGCTGCTCTGTGTCTGCAGAGGCTGTGTGTGGCTTTGGGAGTTGGGGAAGTAATCGTTAGCCCAGGTTAGTGAGCTTGGCAGCTCTGCCCTTACTAGTTATGCTACCCAGGAAGTGAGCCCACAGAATGATGATACTGATGACAGTCTTGCGAGGTGTCTTAGGCACCGTGAAGTGAACTGAGACAGTGATTATGCATAGTATCTACAGCATTGTCTGAGGCTAAAAGAATATCAGTTTCCCTTGTCAGAACCTGGGTCAGAGCCTCAGTATGTAAACAGCGTGATCTTTCCAGGTACGGATAAATTTTCAAAGCTATAGTTTGTTTAAAAGGAGGGGGTTCTGCTATAAGAGAGGTATGTTTCTACAAAAAAATTTATTATAGCAGCTGCACACAGAAGTATGGTGGCAGCCAGGCTGTGGAGTGCAGATCCGCGGGGCCGCTGTGGGTGGGTGGCCGGCCGTGGAGGATCTGTGTGAGATGGGGCAGCGGGGCTCCACCAGCCACCCCGGGACAGGGAAGCCTAAGGAGAAGAGAATACTTGACTAGCAGGCTCCCTGAAGAGAGGAAAGCTGGAAACATTGTCCAAGGAAGATGTTATTAAGTTTGCCAAGAAGTAGATGATGCTAATACAGAAAGCTAAAACAAGATGTACAGATATTGGATTGAAAATATTCTTCACCCCACTACCATTTAATCGTGGTTAAAAGTGCTTGCCAGAAAATCCAGTAAAATCTCAGTGTATTGGAATCTATTATTGTTTAACATTTGATCCATTTGCCTCTGATTTTTTTATTATCTCACCTCTTGAACCTGCAGTTACCTTTGAATTATTAAAATAAAGTCAGAGAGGAGGATTTTTTTAAGATTTTATTTTCTTATTTTGAGAGAGAGAGGCAGGGAGGGAGAGAAACATCAATGTGTGGCTGTGCCTCTCATGCACCCCCACCAGGGACCTGGCCTGCAACCCAGGCGTGTGCCCTGACTGGGAATCGAACCAGAGACCCTTTGGTTCACAGGTACTCAATGCAATGGGCTCCACCAGCCTGGGCAGGAGGATTTTTAAAAAAATGATTTGTTAAAATTAGGCACATTTTAGATTAAAGACTTAAACATTAGAATCCAAACCATAAAAATCCTACAAGAAAGCATAGGCAGAGTCAGTAAACTTTCCAGCGTTGCTCTTAGTGATTTTGGGGGGGTATGTCAGTTTGGGAAAGGGAAACAAAACAAAAGCAAACACATGGGACTACATCAAACCAAAACGTTTTTGCACAGCAAAGGAAACCATCAACAAAATAAAAAGAACCTATCAAGTGAGAAGATATTTGCCAATGATATATCCAATAAGAAGTTTATATCCAAAAAATAATAAGGAATTCATACAACGTAACACCAAAAGGACAAATAGTCCAATTAAAAAATGGGCAGAGGGCCTGAATAGACATTTCTCCAAAGAGAACACCCATATGCTAACGTCACTAATCATCAGGGAAATGCAAATTAAAACTGCAATGAGATATTGCCTCACACCTGTCCGAATAGATATCATCAATAAACGAGTGCTGGCAAGGATGTGGAGGAAAGGGCACTCACTTGTGCACTCACTGTCAGTGGGAATGTAAATTGGTGCAGCTACTATGGAAAACAGAGTGGAGGTTCCTCAAAAAATTAAAAATAGAGCTACCATATGACCTAGCAATCTCACTTCTGGGTATTTATCCAAATAAATTCAAAACACTAATTCAGAAAGATATATGCATCCCTATGTTTATTGCAGTATTATTACAATAACCAAGATATGGAAGCAACCTGAGTGTCCATGGATAGATGATTGATTAAAGAAGAATATTCTTTAGCCATAGAAAGAATTAAATCGTGACATCTGTGACAACATAAGTGGACCTAGAGGGTATTGTGCTAAGTGAAATAAGTCAGACAAAGAAAGACAAACACCATATGATTTTACTTATATGTGGAATCTAAAAAACAAAATAAGTAAACAAACAAAACAGAAACAAACTCATGGATACAGAAAACAAATTGACAGTTGCCAAATGGGAAGAGAGTTGGGGGCTGGTGAAAAAGGTGAAGGGATTAAGAAGTATAAGTTGGCAGTTATAAAAATAGTCACAGAGATGCTGGCTGGTATTGCTCAGTGGATTGAGTGCCGGCCTGCAAACCAAGGGTTGCAGGTTAGATTCCCAGTCAGGACACATGCCTAGGTTTTGGGCCAGGCCCCCAGTAGGGAGCGTGCAAGGGACAATTGCACATTGAAGTTTTTCTCTCCCTTTCTTTCTCCCTCCCTTACTCTCTCTCTAAAAAATAAATAAATAACCCTGGCTGGTGTAGCTCAGTGGATTGAGTGTGGGCCCATAAACCAAAGGGTTGCCAGTTTGAATCCCAGTCAGAGCACATGCCGGGGTTGCAGGCCAGGTCCCCAGTAGGGGGCATGCGAGAGGCACCCACACATTGATATTTCTCTCCTTTCTTCCCCTTCCCTTCTCTCTAAAAATAAATAAATAAAATCTTTTTTAAATAAAAATAGATACAAAATAAATAAAATCTTTTAAAAATGGTCACAGGTATGTAAAACATCATAGGGCATATAGTCAATAATATTGTAATACCTATGTATGCTGTTAGGTGGGTACTAGACTTATTGGGATGGTCACTTAATAAGTTATGTAAATGCCTAATCACTATGTTTTATAGCTGAAACTAATATAATATTGTATGCCAAGTGTAATTGAAAAATAAGAAATACATAAAAGGTATTGTACAAAAATCTGACAATTAAAAATAACAAGACTGAGAAAAATCATAGTTGGGGCAAACATTTAAAACTGTTACAACAATAATAATCCTCATAGTTGTACTGGCACAGTTCAAAAGACATGCTCAATCCTAAAAATATGCCATTAAATTTAGAACCACGGACACACACACACTTGCTGATGTTCACGTGCGTGTGAAGGTAGCTTGGTGGCAAGAAGTGTAAGGGAGGGCCAAGGCCGCTGGGTGCGGAGATAAGGACAAAAAGCAGTGATGGGGGGAATTTTCTGCCAGTCGGTTGGTCCTGAGGCAGCATTTGCCCAGACTACCCCAAGAGGAAGCCTGGGGCAGATGGGCATTTGTACCGTGTTCTTCTGTGACGTGCTGTGTTCAGCTGGGCTAGTGTACTTGGCATTTGGTAGTTCCTTATTGATGCAAAATGTTGACCTCGAGGGGAAATGGTGTAGGAAACCAAGGCAACTTCTGTGTTGACACGACATTGTCCCCTGATTACATTTCAAGTGATCTGTGTTTTAGAGTATGTGAAAGTCATTGCCTTGCTGATAAATAAGCCTTATTTCTTACCCCACTGGATTGGAACCTGAAATGTGAAAAAATGTTTACTTGTGGTAAGAAACACATAACATAAAATTTACCATCTTAACCATTTTTAAGCTTTAAGTATATTCATTATGAAACAGATCCCTAGAAGTTTTTTATCTTACAAAACTGAAACTCTACCCATGAAACAACTACTTTCCATTTTCTCCTTCACCCAGTCCCTGTAACCACCATTCTACTTTCTATTTCTGTACATTTGAATACTGTTGATACCTTATATAAATGGAATCCTACAGTATTTGTATTTTTGTGACTGGCTTGTTTTTGTTTCTTTTGTATTGTATTTTTTTCTATTACCATTTAGTCCTCTTACACCGCCCTCCCCCACGCCCCACCCCCACCCCTGCAGTCACCACATGTGCCTGGCTTATTTCACCTAGTATAACGTCCTCAAGGTGCATCCATGTTGTAGGACGTGACAGGATTTTATGAAACACGAAATCTTGAACTCCTCAAAATGTATCTCCTATGCTCCAATTTTTTTTTGAATGAGGTTAGGCTGGGGGTGGTACAAGGTGGAGGTCCTTTCTGCTTTACTTCTGTAATGGAAAAAAAAGTGTTCTGGTTCAGTCTGTCTCCTTGTCATGTGATTCTCCCAGTTTTTTTCTTCAAATTTCTAGCATAGATTAACTCTTTAAGAGCAGATGATCTATGGTAAAAGAGAATGAAAAGGGGAGCTACGTCAGACATCTTACAGAGGATGTATTTCTAATGCCTGGGAGTGTGTTCAACTCTGACTGGCGTGATCTCATTCCAGAGAGCTCAGAAATACGCTCAGCAAGTCTTGCAAAAGGAATGCCGACCCAAGTTCGCCAAGAAGTCCATGGCGCGGTTATTCGGGCACAGGTACAGCGTGGACTTGCCGCCTTTCGTGAAGAAAACCCCCGACGTGAACGAGGCCGAGTACAAGTACGACCCTCCTTTTGGGTTCCGGAAGTTCTCCAGTAAAGTCCAGGACCTCTTGGCAGTGCTGCCTGAGCACGACGTCCCCGAACACTTGAAAGCGAGGAGTTGCAGGCGCTGTGTGGTTGTCGGAAGCGGCGGAATACTCCACGGATTAGAGCTGGGCCATGCCCTCAACCAGTTCGACATCGTGATAAGGTACGTTAGTTTCCAACCAGCCTTTCTCCTCTAGAGTTGAGTTCACGGCTGTTGGTCCGAGCGGCACTGGGCACAGTGAGGACAGGGCAGCACTGTGTGTCCCTGCCATCAGGGGAGTTAACTGCATCACAAAAACATGGAATGATTATTAGATGTTCCAATAATGTTTGGAATTCCAATTCCAAACTGCTGTATTGGCCCCAGTTTGGCAAAACACTTTCAGAAGATGTGAGATTTGGAAGGATGGATAGATTCAGATCAGCCAGCAAAGGAGGAAGGATGTGCCAGGTGGGGCCAGAGGAGGATGGGGGAGACTGAGTCAGTGGGATGCCTGGCTTCTGGGAGCCGGCTGGGTGGGGGGAGCCGTGGTTGGTGGGCTGCTGGGGGTACAGAGGGCAGAGGAGTTTTTATGCATCCAACGGGTCACAATACAATCAGCTGAGATTCTTCTTGGTTTAGCTGGCTATAAATTTTTCTGATTATAAAGGTAAAATATGTTTATTCTTGAAGATTAAAAATATAGGAAAATATAAGGAAGAAAATGTCACTCAGTGCAAATAACCAAGCACTATTAATTTGCTGTATTTTTTTTACGTTTGTTCTATATACATACTAATGAGTGCATTTATATTTTTATGGAATATTTTGCTTTTTTAATAGTACAGTTGTTTCTGAGGTCATTAAATGTCTTTGGGAAACTGACTTTACTGAGTGTTTAATATTCCTTTAAATAAGTATATCATAAGTTTTTTAGCTATTCTCCAACTGTAGGACATTCAGAATGTTTCCAGTTCTTTGTTGTTGTGAAAATGCCTCGCATATTCCCATACATATGTCTTTATGTACATCTCTGATAATTTCCTTGGAAGTAATTCCAAGAATTCCTAGAATTGTTGCCTTAAAGATATTTGAATGTTTTTAAGACTCTTAATTTATTTTAGTAAATTGTCCCTATTTTAAGGGTATGCAGAACTGGGAACATGATGAAAGGTAGGTGCTCATTAAATTTGTCAGAGTAGGATGTGGATTTGACTGAAAGCAGGAGAAAACAGGGACAGGAGCCTGGGTTTGGAGGTTGCGATCAGGGCCTGCAGTGTGCAGGCCTGACATGAGACAGAGAATGAAAAAATAGAGGCTAAAGAACAAATATGAGAGACGTACTGGAACAGTAAGTTACAGGACTTTCTGACAGTTTGATAAATAATGTCAGAGGACACTCAGTGTTCTAGTCTGAGGTCTGAGACAGGAGTGGAACCACCGGCAGAAATGGAGCAGTTGAGGAAAATCTCTGGTTAGTGAGAGAGGGTGACAAGATCCGTTTCAGATATTTTAAACTAAAAGTGATGATGTGACAACATAACGCCCATGTCTGCAGTTGCTGAGATCTCGGGCAGTTTTCCAGCCTGGCCCGTGCCTTCGCTTCCTTCTGTGGAAGTGGAGGCAGTGCTGGGGCAGACCTGATGGGGTCACTGTGAAGATGAAGTGAGTGAACAGATTAAAGGCACTTAGAGTAGCGTCAGGCCTATAGTAAATGCTCAATAATTGTTAGCTTCGTTTTGGGGGAAATGTGTGGGAATGTGGGAAAATAAGGAGGAGAGGGCAAGGGGTGTAAGGTATTTGAAGGAAAGAACCAGACTTTTGGAAGTTCCAAGAGATAGAAGAAACAGGTGAGAACAAGTTTTATGGCAAAGCGGGTGCCATAGGCCCCAGCCAGAAAGCAGGGACGGTGTGAACCGGGAGCGTAAAGATTCAGGTGAAGGCAGGTGTGTCCGCTACCTTTCACTGGTGGATGTCTGTGTGACAGTGCGTGTCATGTGCTTTAGATGTCCTTATTCCTTGGTGAAGCTCTCAGCGTTGGCCAGTGTTGTAGATGAGGACACTGTAGGCCCCAGGCTCCAAGCCAGACCCCAGCATTCCAAACGCAGGGTTTTGAAGCTTCTAGAACCTCAACGCTGGCCTTGTGAGCAGCTGAATGGTCTCCTGTGCACAGACAGCACTGGGGGAGGCAGACAGGACCCCATGCCCATCTATGGTGCATGACTGGGGAGTGGGAGGCGAGGAGGTGAGAAACCGGGGGTGCTGATGGTGTGCACTCTGGTCCAGAGGGGAGATGTGGGGCAGACCGGCAGCCCTGAGCAGTAGAATAGTGGGGTCGGCTCTTCCGGGAGGAGGGTGGGCAGTGAGACCTGGGTGAGGAGCCTCACCTGGCCGGAGGAAGAAAGGGCCCTGGGAGAGCAGGAACAGGGGCTGGGAAGGTGCCTGGTGGTGGCAGGCACCAGACCGGGGAGTGTGGATTTTACACATAGGCACTGGGAGGCCCCTGAGCACTGGGGGCAGAGAAAAGGTGGCTGTAGGGTAATTATGAGGGAGAAGTTCAGTTAAGAAGCTTCTGGGAGAACTTTTAGACTTAAATTGATCCCAGACCTAACAGAAAAGTTGCAAAACTAGTACAAAGAATCCCATTCACCCTTCTCCCAGACCCCCCAACTGATAACAGTTTGTCACATTGACTTTATCATTTTCTCTCTGTATATACCATTATTTTTTCTGAACCCTTTCAGAGTTAGTTGCAAATATGTATCTCCTTTACCTCTGAATCCTTTAGTGTGCGTTTCCTGAGAACAAGGACATGCTGTTATAGAACCAGAGATAATATTCAAAATGAGAAACTGTAACACTGATACAGTAGGCCTTACCTACAGTTTTTATTCAGATTTTGCCAGTTATCCTTATAAAGTCCTTCATTTTAGAAAAGGAAAGAAAGAGAGGGAAAAGCAGAAAGGGAAAGAAAAAGTAACTGGTCCAGGATCATGCTTTGCATTTAGTTGTCATGTCTAATATCTTTTGATAATCCAGGGGTTAGGTGTCTGAGATCTAGAAGAGGAAGTGACAGTGGAATAGAAAAGAAAGGATAGATACAGGTGACACAATTCAGGTGAAGGACCAGACTACAAACCTGTGTGACAGGGTGAGTGTTCTTGCTTTGGGAAGAATGCTTAAATTTTTCCCCAAACAACTACCCCGGTAAAGCCCTCACTGATCTAACAGTTATATGTGTCCCAAATCCTTGCTTAAGACCAGGCTGCACCTGGGCCCATTGCTGCCCGTGGTTCCACCCTGTCCATATACAACTGTCACTCTTGTCTCCCTTGCTCTGGTTTCTAGGTTTTCCTCTCTGGTTACCTTTTTGAAATTCTAGCAAGAGCCACCAACGTCTGAGCACAATGGGAGGCTTTCAAGGAAACATTACCAGTGCCCAGAGAAAACCCAAGTATGATATGTTTGGATTGGCTTAAAGTAGCAGGACTAGAGAGAATTGTGTGATGTTCAGAGTCCCTCACGGGGGACTGGAGGCTGCTTTCATCAAGCACCTGGGAAGGGCTGAGCTGTAGGGGAAAGGAGGCTGCTGGAAGGCACCCTACCCCCCAACCTTGTACTCATTCCCAGTCCCCCAAAAACTGTAGAGAACGTGAGGAGGGGATTTTTTTGTAATGTGATAAGATAGTTAATGTCCTGCTCTGTCATTTATCTTGTCCTTTTTATTTAAATAGGTTAAACAGTGCACCAGTCGAGGGATATTCAGAGCATGTTGGAAATAAAACTACTATAAGGATGACTTACCCGGAAGGCGCCCCCCTGTCTGACTTTGAGTATTATTCCAATGACTTGTTTGTTGCTGTTTTATTTAAGAGTGTTGACTTCAACTGGCTTCAAGCAATGGTAAAAAACGAAACCCTGGTAAGCACTAGAAATTCAACCATCAGATGTGCCTTTGTGAAAAGCGAAGGGGTCTCTCGTCGTAATTACAGACTTGCTTGTAAAGAAACATAGCAGAAGGCTCACTTTTGTGTGTTCTTTAATAACCACTCCCTGTAGAAACCCCGCAGAACTCTCTGCTGGGAATGGCTTTCAGAATTTGATGGAGTCACAGGTGGAAATCATGATCATTACTCAATGGGAATATCAAGGTTGGACCAAAAGTATTAATACTAACGATGATGATCCACTTTATTCACCAGAATTGAACTTATATGGCTTTTGGCTCTTTCTAGAAATTGGGCTTACACAGATTAACGGAAACCATTATGGAGGATTTTCAGAAGTATATACGTAAAATCTCCTAGGAATATTCTCAGGGAACTTCTCCAAAAGCATTTTGATTGGTGGTGTTCTTGTAAGAGTAAATTCACAGCATTCCAGAGGGACAGATCTGGAGGAAGTGCCCCTCACTTGGTTATATTCCTGTTGTTTGTCTTTACAATGACCAATCACATTACTTTATCGTCCCTTCCATTGTGTTGAAGTAAATTTCAGAGGCTAGCTGTTGTGGAGTGTGTGTGCATTTATAAACACTTGCACCAACTAGCTGTCCATAAAATTAATAGGACATAACAGACTTTTCACATAAGCCTCACATGATGGAGACTTTGTATATCCAGAGCTTGATTCTATACAGGTTATCATGGTCTTCTGGACCTTCTGTTGAGTAGAAGTTGTTTTAGCTGGAAGATGAAGCACATACGAAATGACTTACAGTCAGTTACCAAGAGACTTCACAGGACAGGGACGCAGGGTAAGTGGAGAGAGAGGACGCGGGGTGAGGGCCTGATCAGAGTGGACACTCCCAGCACTTCGTACTCTTGGATTGGCTCTGCTTGCCAGTCTTCCCTGGGCCAGATGGTGGCTTTGGACCCTGAAAACACTACCACCTCAGGTCTCTCCTTGAAGAATTTCTTCCCCAAACAAACAAGAGCTGCTTCTGCAGTTCCTGTCCTAGTCCAGTGCCACCTTCATAAATCAGGTCCTTGGGAGTTGCTTTTTTGAGTCGAGATACTGAATTTGCAAAGATCTGTGACTTTGCTGCAGAAGGTATGCCCATAAGGGGCTACGACCACGCCTGGCCTGCTCGTCAGGGGAGGCCTCTTCTCCCTCCACTGGTCAGATGACAACTAAATACTTCTAATGATTGTTTGTTTTCTTTCCTTAGCCATTTTGGGTACGACTCTTCTTTTGGAAGCAGGTAGCAGAAAAAATCCCATTACAGCCAAAAAATTTCAGGATTTTGAATCCAGTTATTATTAAAGAGACTGCGTTTGACATCCTTCAATATTCAGAGCCTCAGTCAAGGTTCTGGGGCCGAGATAAGGTATTGTTGTTGCTACTGAACTTTAACTATTCTCTGTGTTTGAGGGGCGGCATCTGCACAAATGTCACCTGGGCTCAGCAGTATACCTAGAGGTACTTTCCAGTGGAGAAACTAGTTCATGGGTAGAGGCTTCATCTGTGTTCTCCACTCTGCACCTGGATTCCAGGGCTCCTCATCGCTTACTTGGCCTTCCCCCTGGTGACTCATCTCTTTAGTATAATGAGCACATTGACATTAGGTCACTGAGATGTTATTTAAAGTATTCTTACTCTGGGACTTCATATAACTAACTTGCAGGATACTGAAAGGCACTGTGATGGTTCGGAAAGCTCTTTACATTTTAACTCTGTGGCCTGCTTGGGTGAGAATTGACATTTCTCAACATTTCATAGGTGATAGTAAATAAAGTCACCCCCCAGAGCAGTGCTTTTCAGTTGATGCACGGGCCCTACCCTAGACACTCTGATTTAATTGGTCTGTACTGTGAGCTATACCTTGGAATTTTCAGAGTTCCCCAAGTGATTTTATTTTGCAGCGTAATTTGAGAATCTTTGCACACTATAGGCTGTTTACTGCAGTCAGTTCTTTACCTGCAATTAGCCTGTGCTGCCACCAGGGGGTGGCGAGACCTTTATTACCTGTTTCTTTATGATCTGAATAGCTAGACCTCTGTCTTTAAAACTTGTTAAAGCAGTGGAAATCATTCTTAAACAAAATTTGAGCAAAACCTTTATATGTAAAGGAAAGCAAGGAATTTTGAAATGTGGGGCTGCTGCTCACACTGAGGGCCTGAGATATGTCCTAGGAGGTGGAGCTGGCCAGGGTCACAATTTGCAGACACTGAGCCAGACTCTGAGGTGTAGTCAGTGATAGGCAGACTAGCAGGTTCCTTTATTTGCCATGGAAATCAGATTCCAATTATAAAGATTCTTGAAAACAACTCTGTACATTTTAAAGGAATAACTCTGGTTATTAGGGAAAATGAACACCTATGGAGGCTTCTTGAAAACAAAACCTTGTTCTTTACTATGGTCAGTGACAGCTAAATTCAACTCTGGTTCCAGCCTCAGGCTCCACTGCCCAGCTAAGCTGGGCATTTCACAGTGTTGAAGCTCTTCCCCAGCAGGCTGCCCTTTTCCTCAGATGCTCCACCCTCTTTGGTGCTTTCCTGCCTCTCCATCCACGGCAGGCCCACAAATGGTTCCTGCCCGTTGCAGGAGTGTGTCTGGGACCAATTTCCAGTCCAGAAGCGGTGGGTTTTCCCCTCAGAGGACAGAGGCCTTGCCCCTCACCAGGGGCTGTCAGGGACTATGACTGGAATCTTTGAACATGGTGCTTCAGCTGCTCTCTCCCACACAGAGCACATAGCGGGCCCCAGAATGTGTTAATCTGTTAGCATCACGTTTAACAAAAGTTTTTTAAAAAGACTTAGCAGACTTTGGCAAGATTCTTAAACAAAGTTACAAAGGTGGCTCAGCCCATAAACGAAGAGGTCGCGGTTTTGATTCCCAAGCAGAGCACGTGCTGCTTCGGTCTCCAGTTGGGGTACATGCAAGAGGCATTTGATGTTTCTCTCTCGTGTTGATGTTGCCCCCTTACTTTCTTTCCTACTTCCTCTCTAAAAGCAATGAAAAAATGTCCTTGGGTGAGGCTGAAAAAAAGATGTTTTACTATAAATATACTTAAGTATCTTTCAATTGTTTTAGATTTCTATATCTTTTAAACTAGCCTGTTTCTTTATTAAATTCCATAGTATTTTTTAAAAAACACAGACAAATTCTCATTTGTTTATAAGGAGATTTTATTAAAAGGTAACCTTTAAAAATGGACAGATTTGATTGCATAAAATATGAAATTGCTGAATGGCAAAAGGTATCAGAAATGAGAGTTAGGACAAAATAAATGGGGGGAATGTAGCATGTATATTACAGAGTAAATACTTTCAGAGCATAAAGAGATCATATTAAACCAAAAAGATGACCAAACAAAAACTAGAGAAAGGACATGAACAGACATTTCACAAAAGAAGAAATTAATACAGCGAGGAATACATGGCAAACAGTTCCACTTTCCCAACAATCAGAAGCAAATCAGAGCCAAATGACATTTTTTGGTCTGTTTTTGGTGCGGAGCTGAGAAGTCTGACTACTTAACAGAGCAGGCTTCTGGGGAAGGAAGCAGAGACAGGCACCGGATTCATTCCTAGATTTGGGGCAGAACTTAGTCCTACCCTCTTGGGCAGAATTATATGGTGGTGAGGTAGTCTAGCAATACAGATCAATTTTAAATATGAATAATTTTGAACCATAATTTTACTGTAAAATTTTAGTATAAGGAAATTAGAGAGATCTGAAAAGATGGATATTCTAAGATACTCACCATAGCATTAACAGCAAATGATTAAAAACAGCCCAAACATTCATCATTAGGGGATTGTATGAACGTATTATGATTCAGTCAGTGCAATATTGTGTGACTGTTAAGGATGAAGAAAAACTAATGGAAACGAAAACACCTCCATAATATATTAAGAAATTAAGTTACAGAACATTTATATAATCCCATTTTTGTTTGAAAATAAAGGTGTGTATATAGAGATGCACAGGAAAAAGCTTGGAAATAAGCATCAAACTGTGAAGAAGGCCCTTCTCTGGAGGCTGAGACTATGGGAGACTTTTACTTTCTACATTACAATTGATTTATATGTTTGAATTGAATATTTCTTTATTTTTAAAGTGGACAAGACAATATTTTTCTTTTGGATGAAAACAGTAACTTAAAGATGACTTCTGATCTAAAAATTACACTGTCCAGAACTTCCCTCATGCATATGGCCTTCCACAGAGAGGACAGTCTGTTGGATAATGATCATAGGGGCCATGTTCTAGAGATGACATGGTTTGGGTAGTTTCTAACAGTTTCCGAGTTTCTCTCCATGCCTTGCCCCTGTGAACAGTTGATTTCAGAATGCTTCTTCCACTCGCTCTGACTGAGTGCTCCCGACAGGCTGGGGGCCAAGCTGACCACAGGTGGAGATGGCAGGACACTGCCTGGGGGTCCTAAGGCTGAGCAGGAGCAAGGTTTCCTTTGGGCTGATTTCTCTCAGTTTCTATTTTCAAACGCGCAGAATGACTGGTCAGTTCCTTTTTAGGTTGTCTTCGAGAGGTAGATGCAACACGAGCAGGAAGCTGCTCTCAACGGCTGGTGGCTTCAGCAAAGGCTGCCTAGTCACTCTTTAATCCGGGAACCCTGAAGCATTCACTCATCCTGTTTACCAACCATCTCATCTGAGATGAGCAGATGAGGTCCATTTGCATCTAAAAAAATGTACAACAGAATATATCAGTTAAAAGATCAGCAGCAGCCTTCAGTGAGGGCTGAGACAACTGTGGGGCTTTCTCTTCCTCTCCGCCCTGTGTGCTGTCTATGCAAGGCTGGGCTGGAGATCCCAAAAGCAGGGGTCCAGATTTGCAAGTGGCAAGATATCAGCTGTGAGGAGGGAGTGCTGGTACAGCCAGAATCCCAAATGGTTTAGACATTTGGGGCCTGAAAATGTATTTGCCCAGAGAAGGTGAGCAGAAACTGACTGAGCAGCTGTACATGTGAAAATGGCCTGATGCGTTGTTTGCCAGAAAAGCAATGAGGGCCTTCGGTGGGCTGTGGCTGCAGTTAACAGGTGAGCAGAGTCTTCACCTGCGGCACCGATATGGCTGTGTTCTTGGGCACAGCCGGTCCACAGGTACAGCCAGGGAGGCATGTGTCCCAAGAAAGACTGTGGAAGGACCTTTAGCCTCTTATCCCAGACCAGACCTTAGACATTTGTCATGTGAAAGAGGAAATGGCCTTGTTTTGCAATGCTGGTTGTCACCCTTAGAACCAGTAGGTAGAAGTTTTAGGAAAATAAAATTCTTAGCTTGGTGCAGAAAGAACTGAAAGAACTGGAGTGGTGGCACGCTGCCTCTGGGTGGTGCGCTGAAAGTATTCCCACCACAGCCCATGCTTTACAGTCTAGAATCTTGCCTTCGACAAAAAGTCACACTTTAGAACTCTGTGATGTGTAAAATTGTGTGATGTTTCCACGTGCAGCCCCCACTGCAGGCTGCATGACTTGGCATGGCATCTATACTACTTGGGAAGCAGTGAATCCTGCTAAGATTTTTTTGTCTTTTTTCTCTTTCAGAACGTGCCCACGATTGGTGTCATTGCTGTTGTCTTAGCCACACATCTGTGTGATGAAGTCAGTTTGGCAGGCTTTGGATATGACCTCAGTCAACCCAGAACACCTTTGCATTACTTTGACAATCTCTGCATGGCTGCCATGAACTTCCAGACCATGCACAACGTGACCACGGAGACCCGGCTGCTCCTGCGGCTGGTCAAAGAGGGCGTGGTGAAGGACCTCAGCGGAGGCGTCCTCTGCGAGTTTTGAACACAGAAAACCTCACTTGGAAATGCACCTCTGACTCAGCCCAGAGGGCTGTTTTTCATAGCCTTCTTGAGGCATTTCAGCCTGCAAATACTTTGAAGTGCAGCTGGTGTTTTTAACTTCTAATTTAAAAAAAAAGAACAACGGTTTAGGTCTTCCCACTTTTCCCCCCTATTTATTTGAGGTCAGTGTTTTTGCACAATGTTTTATAAGTTAATTTTGAGAACTGAATTGGAAAGACCTTTCGGAGAATTGTATGTGATGATGTTCTATTGTATATTAAGAAAGTTATTTAATTTGTAAAACCTCTGCCTTTGTCTAGTGCACGTAGAAGACCAGGTAATGAAGTGGAAGAAGGGAGGTCAGCCTTCAAAGAGAGCCCTGAATGCCTGATTCTGGCTCTTGTTACCCCACGTGGCAGGGCAGATGTCGGGGGCATTTTCAGAATGGCATGCCCCTGGTACTGGTTGGGCCGTGCTGCTGGGGAGGCCTGGGCTGGTTGGAGAAGTTCGAGGTTCCTCTCTGTCGGTCTGCCTCCTGCAAGCAACCTGCAGGAATCAACCCCGGGAACCATCCTGAAGGTTCCTGGTTGTGGAGAGACAGGGAGGACATTTCCTGTGCCTTCTCAGTCCTGCAGATCTGTCCTGGGCTGCAGAAGCCACTGTTATCCCTGCAATTATGACAACTCTTGAATTTCTTGTGAGTTCTTAACTGCCCTTCTAACGCACTTAAATGGCAATCTAAGGCATTCCACTGTCTTTGCAAGGTGGCTTATAAAAATAGGACAAAACCCCTGTTATCCAGAGTTGGTGAAGAATGAAGCCTTTCCAAGAACAACCACACTTTCTGAAACAGTGAAATGCAGTTCGCCCAGTGATATAACTTGCCCATTTAAAAAAAATTTTTTAATGTTGCCTGGCAGCATGTGCCAGGCAGTGTGCTGCTCAAAAGGAATAAAAGTTTTTGAAGAGCTCTCACAGTATAGTTAGTTTGAGTGCTTTTAAAAAAAGAAGTCTGTAAGTCTACCTGAAATGTCTTTTTTGGGTGCTGCCAGACGGGGGCCTCACTGGGTGCCAGCATGAGGGACAAGGATGAAGGCCGCCTGTCCTGAGAGGGGCTTCCCCCCAGATGGCCGCAAGCTCTCCTGGGGGGCAGGAGGGGGATGCTGGGTGTTGGTGGCTTCTTCCCAGACAACTGGCATCTCGTTTCAGCTTTTGTCTCTTAATTTCTCTAGTCTTTGCTGCCAGAGATCTCGCTCTCCCTCGCTCCTGCTGCTGCCTCTCCCTCCGTTCTCATTTCCCTTAACTGCTTCTGCAGCCCCAGGGCAGCTCTGACCCCCAGCCCGCCTGGTGTCTCCCACACTTGCAGGTCAGGGAGCCAGGCTGCAGCATCCTGGCCCAGTCCCCGGACATCCAGGGCTCTGGGGTCACGCTCAGACTAGCCAGCCTAACAAAATAGTATTTTCTGGGTTTGTGTCTTACAGTTTTCTTTGGATTTTGCTTTCTACTTTGTAAGATACTATTTATTTAAGAGAAAAGGCTTTTAAATTCTCCGCAGTTAGATGACTTAAGACTTGAAGATGGAGACCCAGGAAGATGGGCCACAGCTGTCCTGTGACTCAGGTCCGGCCAGGCCATCCCACACATGTCCAGTTCCTCATCCTTCAGCGGCTATTCAAAGCCTGATTGTTCTTTTAAGCCACGGCTTGTAACTTCCTCAGACAGCTTGCCAGTGTTGTGAGCACCTCCCCAGCAGTTCATGTGGACTCGTGTCCTCCCAAGGCTGTAAGCACTGTATAGCTCAATGCCAGCAGATGTCACACCTGGTCTGTCCCCACCCTTCCTCATCTATCTCTTTTCTTGCATCCTTAATATTGCTTTGCCCATGACTCTCGACTTTTAGTTACTAGCAGGCAGTAAGTTCCCTAAAGGAATGAAAAGGCATATTCTTTCAGACCTTTTATGGAGTCTCCCAGCCAGTTGGGGTTGATTAGAGGCCACTCCGCAAACAATAGCACTGTGGCAGTTCATCGAAGTTGTGTCTTTGCTTTAGAGTTGCTCCTCACTCACTTTTCTGGAAACAGACCTCCGGGCACTTCAGGGTGTCACAAGGTTGAACTCTAGTAACTCAGGTTTCACCATTACTCTTTCTATCTTCTGTAGCACACACCCCTCTGGCATGGTCATATTTGTGGGTTTTGAGGCAGCTTAGGAGGACTTACACATGTCAATATACTTCTTCCTGGAACTTGGAGCCACAGACAATATCAGTGAACTCATGTACGTTTTAATTTTTCTCCTATGGAAAGCATACTCTCTCCAGAAACCTAGGCTGGCCTTAGAGAAATGCTCTGGGGACCGGGGTGGGCACTTGCCGATGACGCATCTTGTATTGTTAGGCAAAAGCTAAGTGGAGGCCTAGACCCTGTGTGTATTCTAGCTGTTACCTTGCCTGCTTCTCTGCCCCTTTGGTGTCACACTGACTTTCTTTTCGTGTCCCAGGAGTGCATTAATAAGGCATTGACAATGCCTGTTTCCACAGAACTGGAGGGGTCTCATCATTTGTTGGACCCATTAGTTGAAACAAGCCGTAAAACCAGCTTTTTGACTAGACTGAGTATTGAACCTCTTGGCCATCAGCCATCAGTCCAGTTGTGGTAGACGGGAGCTTAATCGCAAAGAAAAAGCAGTGGCCACACCCAGGTCTCTCCAGGTTATTAAAGCTTTCTAAAACCAAGGACCACTTTTAGTTACAGTCTAACTCCAGCGCTTTGGGACTTGATATCAAAGGGATTGTTGAATTTGCCTTGTTGTCTCAAGAGAAACTTTTAGTCCAGTGTTGTAGAAGATTAAGAAATGGTAACTTAGTCTTCAACTCGGCAGGTTTACAGCGTCCAAGTGTGGGTTATTTTTCATCTGTTCTTTGGGACACTTCAGTTAAGTCCATTGAGAAAGAAGAAAAAGAACAGTACCTGTGATTTAGCAGAATTCCCCTCAAAATGAAGCGAGCTTTTAGTGTGCTTGAGTAGCAAGCAAGAACTGTGTGCTGCCAGTCCTTCCTTTTATTCACGCATGTGGTAACCGAAGTTCCCTCAAAGGACCCTGCGTTTGCTGCCTGTGAGACCAGTCCCCTCTGTGCAGACACTGGCCCTCCAGGAAGGCTCCCAGACAACCACACACTCAGCTTTCAGACCAGAACACAGACAACAGGGAAGCAGACCCAGTGCACAGAGCACAGCCGAATCAGGTCTCCATGCCCTTTCCCTGGAGGTCGGACACCCTGGCCCAACCTTCCGAGGCTTTATTCTCCCCTTCCCCATTCCCCAGGGTCTTCTTAGCATGGATTTGTGCTCTCAAAACGGCATTTAAATGTATTTCCCTACAGCCAACACTCAGTATAAGACAGATGTAAATTGAGAAGAACTATTCATTAAACATACCCACTCAAAGTTTGTTGACTGGAAATTAGTGTTCCCCAAAAGGAAACTGCAGTCTCAGTAGTTTGACCTTCTTTGTCAGAATGATTGGATTTGACTTAATTTCCAATATTACATTTCAATGCACCAGCAAGAAGAAAGGCACCCACACTGGCAGGGTGCGGTGCAGCAGTAGTAAACAGCATGCTCTAAACTGTAGTTCTAACTTTTTCAAAAACGGATTTTCCAATGAGCTATGTCCATAAAGTGTATAGGAAGGAAGACACGTTTACAGATTTCCTCCTGTCTGGAAGCAGTGAGAAGACAAGTGTTTGTTGGTGACAGGCTGCCCGCCACCCAAGACTTGGCAGGCGTAGCCATCACAGCCTTTGTGCAGATGGAAATGTAGCAGTGAATTTTCAGAAAATGGAAACATTAAAGAAACTGGCTATTCAGTAGGTACCTTATAACAATACTAATAACTGTACACTAAAAATGTGTAACTTCCACAAGAGCAATATGTTTCCACTGTATCCTCTGTTAGCCTGTCTTGTGATGTGTGACTTATCAAAGAAAGTCAGTACCAAGAAAAATTTATATTAAAAATGATGAGTTCATTTAAAGTGTTGGTTAGATCCTTGCTTTGAAAGCGCACTCTAAACTACAATGCCAGACAGTAATATGAATGTGACAGATGACTTAAGGACCATGTGTGTGCAGTGAGGGCCAATTAAGGACAATTAGGAGCAGGAGTGGAATGCAAAAGTAGTCACCCACCAGGCAAGCTCGTTTGTGGTGGGAAGAAACTGACCACCAGGCCTAAAGCATTGAGGATTTCAGAGTGCATCTGTAACTAAATTATAAATGACAGAATGTTATACTTTTACTCTGTAGAACTTTTAACAAGGCATTGCCTGTTGTAGGATTATGTTTCTATTTTATGTGATATCTTTCATTGAATTTAGAGATGGGCAGCTAATGGTTGATAAGAGTGAATACAATGGAGAGCTCGGGTCTAGAAGTTAGGTGAAGAGTGTCTTTTATGCTAAGAGGAGCAGAATACAGGTAACTAAAGCAATAAATGAACTTTTTTATAGATAATTGTCCTAGTGACTTAAATGATATTCTTAAATATGCCAAAAGCTGAATAGGCCTGTTTAATGGCTATACACATTATCCATACATTTCGGAAAAGTAACGTACTGCTGAAGTATCCAAAATAGGTGTGTGCTTTATCTTTTCAAAGGCCTGCTGTATTGTTGTGATTTATCGTAAGAAATGTGTTTTGGTCTTCCTTCCTTGCCTGGCACAGAGCTCGCAGGTCCTTGGAATCTCCCAAGTAGTGAGAGTGATGAAGTGCCTGTCACTCTGCTAATGATGACTTTTGGAACTCACCTAACTATGAGGGCTGGTTGCCAGTGAAGCCGACCATGTGACTAGAGAGATGGAACCTTAGCCCCATCCCTTAACCTCTGGGGAGGGGAGAGGGGCTGAAGGTTGAGTCAGTTGCCGATGTCCAAGGATCGTGTCTGCCTATGTAGTGAAGCCCCCATAAAAACCCGGAAGGACGGGGTGGAGAGAGCTGGCGGATTGGTGAGCATGTGGAGATGTGGGAGAACAGTGCACGCGGAGAGGACGCAGAAGAACCTCGCCCTGTCCTCAGTCCTGGCTTTATGTTTATTTTCCGTTTGGCTGTTCCTGAGTTACATCCTTTTACAATAAACCAGTGATCTAGTAACATGTTTCTCTGAGTTCTCTGAGCCACTCTTCAATTAGGAAATCAGTGGAACCCAAGGAGGGGGTCTTAGGAACCTTTGATAAATAGCCAGTCCATCAGAAGGACAGGTGACAACCTGGATTTGTGATTGGCAGCTTGAGTTGGAGGGAGTTGTTGGAACCTCCAATTTGTAACCAGCTGGTCAGAAGTACAAGCCCGGGCTTGGAACTGGCATCTTATATTGGGGTGGGGAGCTGTCTTGTAGGGCTGAGACCTCAACCTGTGGAATCTGATGCTCTTTCCAGGTAGATAGTGTCAGAATTGAGTTGAATCAGACACTCTGCTGCTATCTGGCATTGCTTGTCAGAGGTTCAGGGGACCTCCTCCCCTGACACATACACATTGAAATTGGCTCCTCAGAACACAAAGAACTTGCCACAGTGCATCAAGGTATGGGTTGAGGCTTCAGATTATAACAGGTAGTTTCTGCATAAAGAGTTTATGTTTTATACTCAGGGCAGACATAGTGAGTTTATAATATGGAATTTGGAAGCCAAAATAATACACCACTATGGTATCCACATATTTGTCTGCTTTTTTAAAGATTTTATTGATTTATTTTTAGAGAGGGGAAGGGAGTGAGGACATCAATGTGTGGTTGCCCCCTACTAGGGTCCTGACCTGCAACCCAGGCATGTGCCCTAAACTGGGAATCAAATCAGTGACCCTTTGGTTCTCAGGTCAGCATGCAATCCACTGAGGCATACCAACCAGGGCTGCCTTTTCTTTCTTTCTTTTTTTTTTTTTTGCTATGCATATTTTAGTTAGTAAAAACTTTTTAAAGATGGCAATTCTAAAGATCTGATCATTGTGAATTAAAATAATGGTGGACTAAAGAACCAACAGGTTTTATTCTGGAGCTGTTTTCTCTTCCAGTGTAATGTTCAGTATGAAGAATGAGTGAGATTCAAAACACACACTCACACACACACATGACACCAAACAAACTAGATTCCCATCTAAACCAAGGGTCTCGTCCCACAGTGAAACACTGAGTGAGATGTCACAGCAGTGGCCCTTTCCTCCCGTCTTTTGCCTGTGGCTCACCTATGTCGCTCTTCTCTGCAAACCCGACCAAAGTGTAAAAACACAGGTGCACTGTGAACCCAGGGGGTGAGCTGGGGAGAGGTCAGAACCCTCTGTTCTCTTGCTAACCTCCCCTACTCTCCCAGCATGGCCAGCACTAGTCACATGGCAGGCTGATGCAGAATGAGGAACCGCCTGATGCAACCTCTTGTTTCACAGAGACGCATTCCTCTTGAGGTTCATGCACATTAGCCGGCACCTCATCCGGAAGGGCTGGCCAGTCTCAGTTCCAATTACACCATCCAATCAGCGAGTCAAGTATTCTGATTTTTACTTTTAACAATGTAACTCCCACAGTACTAATGTCTAGCGACCTATTTTGTGTTTTTTAAAGTATTGATCCAGAGACATTTGAAGTCACTTTCAGGAGGGGTTCTCCTGACCACTTCCATCTCAACGTGCAGCTACATCAGAGTTTCCAGAATTTTCCCCAGGACAGTCTTCATAAAAAGCTAGCCTTGATTTTCTTCCCCTCTCCTTCCTCTCTGCCCATCCCCACCCCTGCTCATGTCCTGTGAACATGGACAATGATTTAGCCTTCCTCCTGCTAGAAAAAAATTCTTCCTTTTTAGGAAGCCAGCAGAATCGGGCTGGCCATCAAACAGATTCTGTCTATCAGGGTCCAGCCCTGGCTCTCTGAGGCTATCGGGACTAAGGATGGCAGAGCAACAGGGGAGCTGGTGGCAAGGACCACCACCTCATGCCTGTTTGTCAGATGTCAGAACTTCCTGCCAAAACAAAGGACTCCAGTTTTTATTGTCCAGTTTTCAATACTCCTGAAAAAAGGTAAGATTTTAAATATTATTTAACATTGAAATATGAAATAGAAAGAGAGCTTATTTAGATCATTTTCCATTTAGCCTTTTGGAAGTCTCTGAATGAAGAGAGAAGTGACCTCATTTGTGTAGCAAACCTCTATTAACACACACTGATGCAACTTTGCAGCAAGAGAGAAAGGAGAGGGAAATATTTTGAAGTGTTGCTTCTATGAGCCAACAGCCAAAACAGGTACGGCATGCTGGCGTGCTGGTCCACCATCGGCTTTGTGGGTCCCTCCATGTTGCTGTCGCTGTCTGTCCTCAACTCGGGGGGCTCTGACGAGGTCAGAACGAAGGCCTGGCTCACAGCCGCCTGCTCCACATGCACCCCCACGTGTTCCAAAGCTTGGAACTAAACTCAGACCCAACGATTGCTTTATTTTCTTTTTTAAAATAAGGAAATTGTATCATTTTTAATTTTTATTTGTTTTTAGAGAGAGGAGAGAGGGAAAGAAACATCAATGTGTGCTTGCCTACTGGGAGCCCGACCTGGCGCACAACCCAGGCATGTGCACGGACTGGAAACTGAACCGACAACCCTGTGGCTCGCAGGCGGGCGCTCAACCCACTGAGCCACACCAGCCGGGGCAACGATTGCTTTATTTTCAAACACATTAAAATGTGCTCACTCTTAGAGTGTGGAAGTAAGACTGACAGTGGGAGCCTTTGTGCGGGACACTCAATTCTGTGGCTCTGGCTAATCATTCTGGCAAACATTCTGTTCTGAGCACATTTGTTGAAATGCTGCTGCTCTGCCCACAGTGCCAGACAGACACCCACGGCTGTATCTCAGTGCCCAGCAGGGCTGTCCTAAAGATACTGCCCCAGGACACCTAGCACCAGCTCCTCTCTTGCTCTGCCATCCTTAGTCCCCATAGCCTCAGAGAGCCAGGGCTGGACGATAATGGACAGGCTGCCAACAAAACAGACTTGCCCTGCCTCCTCTGGGCTCAGTCCAGAGGAGAAGTGAGCATGCACACAGGTGCTAGAGCAAAGGGGAAGTGTGCCACAGAGAAGAGGAGGGGCACTTGGGGAAATCACCTTGAAACCAAAGTGATGGCTAAAGGGACAAGGGACGGAGCAGGGAGGAGCATTCTGACAGAGAACAGATTTGCTGGGTGGCACAGCATGACAAGTTTTATTAGACAAAACCCAAAGGCAAGATGGCTCAGGGTGTGGCTTCTAGAGGGACATGGTGCCACAGGCCAGGCTAAGGGAAACATCAAGGTAAAGAGCATTCTGGAGCCACCAGGGGTATTCATGGGGAAGTGATCTGATCCAGCTTGTACTGACAAACATCACTGTGGCTGCAGGTGGGAAGAGAATGGGGGCCGTGATTGGGGCCCGTGGTAAGTGGGGAACTGGAAATGGTGTGTAAAACAAGGAAGGTGAGCAAGACAGAAGAGTGGCTGGTGCTGGAGATTTCGGTCTGGTGGACCTCATGACCCTCCAGGCTTCCTCTGAGGTCCTCGCAGCCATTTTTCTAGATTGGTCTGCGGGGAGGAGGATGACTGGAGAGAGAAACAGGGACAGGAACCAGGAGGCAAGGAGGTAGGCCTGCCTCTGCCATGAGACCCATATATGCTCTGAGGCCAGTCTCAGCCCCCTCTTGGTGGTGTGGGGGGTGGGGGTGGTTCTCATCTGTTAAACAGGGTATTTGCAGGGTGCCAGCATACATTAATTTCTCTAACAGAAAATGGCCAATTCTAAAAGCAGTAGCTGGTAGAGTGGGCCACAGTGCCACCTAGTGTCCATGAGGGGTGTGCCCTGCAGCCTCAGTTCCCCAGGCTCAGGTCCTTCACTGCTGTGCATTTTCCTCCTTCCTGCACTCTCTCTGACCACGTCTCCAGCTCCCTTCCTCCTCCCATACCTCTGCCCTTGATCCCTGTTTTCTTCTTTCTCCCCTGCTTGCTATAATCTTCCTGGGAGATCAGCCACACCCTTGGGTGAAACTACCCCCTTTGTTACTGACTCTTTTTTTTTTAAATTATTGTTCAAGTACAATTCTCTATCTTTTACCCCCATCCGGGCCCACCCAACCAGCCAGTTACTGACTCTTTTTATTCTCATACCCAGATCTGCAGTGGGGCCCCCCATCACGTCTCCAGAGCCCCAGCCCACGATATCCACCTTCTTTGCCCCCCAGTAGCCACTAGCCTAGACCTCAGACTGCAAAGGCAGAAAACGCTGGGCCTGGCACGGAGCCCACACAGCGTTTCCACAGCGCACATTCTGATAGGACCAGCGCACAGGTGCCACGACTCAGTTCTGGCAGGTCAGGCTGATTCTCCCTCTGCCATGTGTCTTACATCCAGCGTTGCCACTTGTTAATGGATGGTTGGGAAGAGTGATGCTCCGAAAGTGTGGAGCTCTCACAGACCCTGCAGGGCCCCTTGACCTTCCTTGACCTGCTGGTCTCTGCCCAGCCGTAGCCCCCAACTCCTTGGCCTGCCATCGGGAACACTGCTTGTGTTTTTTCTTTATGGTCAAAAGAATACATGTCACTGGAGATACGTTTAAACATACATTCTCACAGAAAGACAAAAATAACAAAACGAAAAATCACCCACGTTCCCATCCAGAGGTACCCATTATTAGGTTTCATATATTCTCTGAAGGTATTTTTCTATGCATGTGCATACCTATAACTGAGACAGAATGATTACATATAGATTAGATTTTACAAATGGATCATATGGGCCATACTTCTCTGAGATACCTCCCAGCTTTAATATACCCATACATGTTATTCATAGAGATCTACCTAATCATTTTCATGGCTGTGTTTGAAATCACCATAATTTATTAAACCAATTTCCTAAGAAAAGACAATTAGATTGTATTAATTTTTAATATATATCTTTTAATTCTTTTAGACAATTTTCTTTTTTTAAGATTATATTTACCTATTTTTAGAGAGAGGGGAAGAGAGGAAAACAGAGAGACAGAGAAACAGATGTGAAAGAGAAACATCAGTCGACTGCCTCTCTTATGCACCCCGACCAGGGGCTGAACCTGCAGCCAGGCCTGTGCCCTGACCAGGAATTGAACCAGTGACCATTCCCTTTGTGGTACGATGCCCAGCCAACTGAGCCGCACCAGTCAGGGCTAGATAATCTTCTTAAGATAAACTTCTTATAATACAACTGTTAGGTTAAAGGAATAGTTTTAAAAAAAATCTTGGTATATTTATCAAATTGTCCTCCAAAATGGTCATTGTAGTTAATACTCCCCTAAGCCTGCAGGAAGGTGTCCGTTTACACATGGCCTGGACAATGCTGGGTATTGATAACAATTTGATCACAGAAAAAGGACACATTCTTTTGAGTTAAATGTATTTGACTCAAATATTTTTGAGAGACTCAACATTTTTCTATTTTAATTGACCATTTTTATTGCTTCTTTTTTTGCTTTTTTTCAAAATTATTTTATTGTTGTTCAATTACAGTTGTCTGCATCCCCCACCCCATTTTTAATTGCTTCTAAAGTAAATTGCCTATTGCACTTTGCAGTTTTTTCTGGGGTGTTTATTTTTTTCCTAATAATTTTATGAGAACATTTTATATGTTAAAAAGATTCTTTGGTTCCACTTTCAAGATGAAAGCACAAGGAGACCCACAGCCCCTCCCCAGTAAAACAAGCAAAACTGGTGAAAACTATTAAAGATTTTCAAGTGTCTGTCTCGAAATTCTCCTAAGGCAGCGATTTTTCAACCGCTGTGCCACAAGAATTTTTAAAACACACAGTACCTGACTGTTTAGTCAGGGGCACTGACCTCTTTTCCCTTGGATTGCCAAACAAAAAATGACAACAGCCAACACAACAATAGCCATTTGGTGTGAATTAATCAAAATTATACCTATTTTTTGTCAGATCAACAAAAAAATTTCTGGTGTGCTGCAGAATTTAAGTAATTAGTTTATGTGTGCCATGAGATCAAAAGGGTTGAAAATCGCTATCCTAAAGGCATACAGCAAATGAAGAAACATTTATCCAAGAAAATCCACTAAAATTTGGTAAGGACAGTAAAGACTATGTGGTATTCGAGCCACTACTCTCTCCCTGCCACCCGCCCTCAGTCATCTCAGTCTGATGAAAGCTCCATCTAGGTGAGTGTAGCCGAGACAGGTTTCTTCCCCCCTCAGCAACTGATCAAGGGTCATTGCATCTCACTAGCTGCGACAGGCTACCAGTGTTTCTCATCCCTTAAAAGGGAGGATTGAAGAAGTGTCACCAGGAGTTTGGGGATTCCTTTCTCCCACCCAACCCCTGCCCATAGAATGGAGGCTGTACCCCAGGCAGGGTAGGTGAAGAATACTGGGGCCTCAATTGCCTTCACATGGCAGGCTGACTAAATGAAGAGAGAAATCAGCAGTTCAATAATAGTACCTGGAGACTTTAACACCTACTTCCAGTCTTGGATAGGAAACTGGGCAGAAGGTCAACAAGGAAATAAGGCTTACACAGCACTCTACACGGCCTGGCGTGACAGGTGTCTACAGAACGCTCCACCCAGCAACAGCAGGATGCACATTCTCCTCAAGCCCACATGGGGGCGTCTCCAGGATAAACACACACTGGGTCATAAAACAAACCTTGATAAACTTCAAAGGACTGAATGATACAAAGAATGTTCTCCAGTCACAGTGGAATGAAATTAGAAATTAGTAAAAGAAAGAAATTGGGGAAGTTCACAATGATGAGAAAGTTAAATAACACTATTGAGTAGCCAAAGAGTCACAGAAAAAATGATAAAGGAAATTAGAAAATACTTTAAAATTCATGAAAATGAAGACACATCATACCAAAATTTATGAGATGCAACTAAAGCAGTACATAGAAGGAGATTTATAGCTGTAAATGCCCACATTAAAACAGATCTCAAGCCCTGGCTGGCGTAGCTCAGTGCATGAGCACGGGCTGCAAACCAAAGCATCGCAGGTTCGATTCCCAGTCAGGGCACATGCCTGGGTTTCAGGCCACAGCCCCCAGCAACCGCACATTAATGTTTCTCTTTCTCTCTCTCTCTTTCTCCCTCCCTTCCCTCTCTAAAAATAAATAAATAAAATCTTTTAAAAAAAGAAAAAAAACAGATCTCAAATTGGCAACCTAAACCAAAAAGCAAGTAGAAAGAAGGACATTATAAGGATTAGAGTAGAAATTAATGACACAAAGAATAGAAAAATAATAGAATCGACAAAATCAAAAGTTGTTTTTTTGAAACCTGAAACACTATGTTCTTTGCAGCATTATTTACAATAGCCAAGATGTGGAAGCAGCCCAAGTGCCCTTCAGCACATGAGTAGATAAAAAAGCAGTGGTGCATTTACACAATGAAATACTACTTGGCTGTAAAAAAAATAAATAAATCTTACTCTTTGTGTCAGTATGGATGGGCCTGGAGAGAATTATGGTAACTGAAATAAGCCAGTCAAGTCAGAGAAAGACAAATACAATATGATATCACTTATACATGGGACCTAATGAACAAAATAAACTAACAAAATAGAAACAGACTCATAGATAGAGAACAGACTGACAGCTGTCAGAAGGGAGAGTGGCTGGGTGAAAAAAGTGAAGGGATTAGTCAAAAAAAAAAAAAAACCAACCCTCAGAGACAACAGTATGGTGATTACCAGAGAAGAGGGGGAGGGGAAATAAATGGGGATGGGAGGAGACTTGACTTGGGGTGGTGACCACATAGTACCGTTGTATGCCTGAAACCTATAGAATTGTATGAGCCAATGTCACCCCGATAAATTCAATTGTAAAATAAATAAAGTTTCTTTGAAAAGATCAACAAAACTAACAACTCTTTAGCTACACTGATCAAGAAAAAATAGTAAAATTACTAAAGTCAACTATAAAAGAGGGAACATTGCTACCAACCTTATAGAAATAAAAAATAATTATAAGGGACTACTATAAACAACTCTATGTCAATAAAGCAGATAACAGATAAAACTAAAAGGCACCCAGAAGAATAAAAATTATTGAAAATACCTCAAGAAAATTAAAAAATCTGAATAGACCTATAACAAGAAATTAAATTAGCAATTAATATACTTCCCACAAAGAATATTCCAGGACCAGATGATTTCCCTGGTGAATTCTACCAAACCTTTAAAGAATTAATACCAATTCTTTACGTATCTTCCAAAACGGACCACTTCCTAACTCATTCTATGAGGCCAGTATTACCCTGGTACCAAAACAACAAAAGATATACAAAAAAAGAAAACTATAAAACAATATCTCATGCATATAGATGCAAAGATCATCAGCAAAATACTAACAAATTCAGCCCAGCAATATGAAGAAGAAGGAAGAGGATGAGGATGGGGAGGAAGAGGAGAAAAAGAGGAATTATACACCATGATCAGGGGTTTATTCCGAGAAGGCAAGGGTGCTTTAACATCCAAAAACCAATTTTTGTAATACACTGTGTCAACAGAATACACTATGATCATCACAATAAATTTAAAATATGTATATTTGACAAAATTCAACACCCTTTAATGGTAAAAAAAAAAACCCACTCAACAAAATAGGAATAGAAAACTTCCTCAGTTTAATAAAGGGCAAAGAGAATCTATGAAAAGGCCACAGCTAATAGTTTTTCACTTAATGGTGAAATTTAAACATTTCCTCCAAACTATTGAGAACAAGATAAGATGCCTCTCACAATTTCTATTCAAGGTTGTACAAAAGACTCTACCTAGGAAAATTAGGCAAGAAAATGAAACAAAAGCCATCAGATTAGAAAGGAACAAGTACAACAGTCTCTATTTACATGGTCTTTTTTTTTTCTTTGCTTAACCCCTTCACCCAGTGCCCAAACTCCCTCCTCTCTGACAGCTGTCAGCCTGTTCTCATTGCTTATGTGTCTGTTTCTATTTTGTTAGTTTATTTTTTTCATTAGATTCTGCATATAAATGAAATCATATGGTACTTGTCTTTCTCTGACTGGCTTATTTCACTTTACATATGCTCTCCAAGTGCATCATGCTGTGTAGCAAAGGGTAAAATTTTCTTCTCTTTTATGGCTGAGTAGTATTCCATTGTGTAAATGTCCCATAGTTGTTTTATCTACTCATTTACTGAGGGATACTTGGGCTGCTTCCACATCTTGGCAATTGTAAATGATGCTCCAATGAACATAGGGATGCTTATGTTCTTTCAAATTAGTATTTTGGGTTTATTAAGATATATTCCCAGAAGTAGAATCACTAGATCATAAGGCAGTTTCCATTTTTATGTTTTTTAGGAAACTCCATACTGTATGCCACAGAGGCTGCACCAGTCTGCATTCCCACTAACAGTGCATGAGGGTTCCCTTTTTCACCACATCCTCACCAGCACTTGTTTTTTGTTGATTAATTGATGACAGCCATTCTGACAGTTGTGAGGTGATATCTCTTTGTGGTTTTTATTTGTATTTCTCTGATGATTAGTGATTTGGAGCACCTTTTCATACATCTATTGGCCATCTGTATGCCCTCTTTGGAGAAGTGTCTATTCAGGTCCTTTGCCTATTTCTTAATTGGATTGTTTATGTATATGTGTGTTGAGTTTTATAAGTTCTTTATAAATTTTGGATGTCAACCCCTTATCAGATGTATCACTGGCAAATATGTTCTCCCATTTAGTGGGTTGTCTTTTCATTTTGTTGATGGTTTCCTTTGCTGAGCAAAACTTTTTAGTTTGATGTAGTCCCATTTGCTTATTCATTTTTGTTTCTCTTGCCTGAGGAAATATATCAGAAAAAAAATATTGTTATGAGAAATGTCAGAGACTTTATTGCCTATGTTTTCTTCTAGGATTTTTATGGCTTTGATTCTAACATTTACCCCTCTAATCCATTTTTAGTTTATCCTTATGTGTGATGTAACAGGATGGCCTAGTTTCTTTTCTTTTCTTTTTTTTTTTGCACATATCTGTCCAATTTTCCCAATTTTCCCAATACCATTTGTTAAATAGATTATCTTTACTCCATTGTATGTGTTTGCCTCCTTTGACCATAGAGGCATAGGTTAATTTCTGGGCTCTCTATTTTGTTCCATTGAGCTGCATGTCTGTTTTTATACCAGAACCATGCTGTTTTGATTACTATGGACTTATTGTATAGTTCCATACCAGGTGGCATGATCCCTCCAACTTTGTTCTTCTTTCTCAAGATTGCTGTAGCTATTTGGATTCTTTTGTGTTTCCATATCAATTTTTGGAATATTTGTTCTAGTTCTGTGAAATACACCATTGGTATCTTGATATGAATTGTGTTGAATCTATAGATTGTTTTGGCTAGTACGTACATTTTAATGATGTCAGTTTTTCCTATCCATGAATATGGTATATGCTTCCACTTATTTGTATCTTCTTCATTTTCTGTCTTCAGCATCTTATAATTTTCCAAGTACAAGCCTGTTACATCCTTGGTTAAATTGGTGCAATTATAAATGGGATTGTTTTCTTAGTTTCCCTTTCTGAGAGTTAATTATTGGTGTATAACAATGCAACTGATTTCTGGATTTTTATTTTGTATTCTGCTACTGTACTGAATTCATTGATCTAGCAGTTTTTTTTTGTGGAATCTTTAGGGTTCTCTATATCCAGTCTCATGTCATCTGCAAATAATGACAGTTTTACTTCCTTTCCAGTTTGGATGCCTTTTATTTCTTCTTGTCTAATCACTGTGGCTAGGACTTCCAGTACTATGTTGAGTAAGAGTGGTGAGAGCAGACATCCCTTTGTCTTGTTCCCAATCTTAAAGAAAACACTTTTAGTTTTTGCCTATTGAGTGTAATGTTGGCTGTGGGTTTGTCATAAATGGATGTTGGGTGTTATCAAATGCTTTTTTTCTGCATCTATTCAGATGATCATGTGGTTTTTATCCTTCATTTTGTTTATGGAGTGTATCACATTTATTTTGGATATTGTACCAACCTTGCATCCCTGGAATAAATCCCACTTGATCATGGTGTATGATCTTTTTAATGTATTGCTGTATCTGGTGTGCTGATATTTTATTGAGGATTTTAGCATCTATGTTCATCAGGGATATTGGCCTATAATTTTCTTTGCAGTGTCTTTATCTGGTTTGGGAATTAGGATAATGCTAGCCCTGTAAAATGAGTCTGACAGTCTTCTCTCCTCTTGAAATTTTTAGAATAGTTTGATAAGGATAGGTGTTCTTTCTTTTTAAAGTATATTTTATTAATAATGCTATTACAGTTGTCCCATTTTTTCTCCCCTTTATTCCCCTCTGTCCTGCACCCCACCCTCCCACCAGCATTCTCCCACCTTGGTTCATGTCCATAGGTCATACATACAAGTTCTTTGGCTTCTCCATTTCATATACTATTCTTAACCTCCCCCTGTCTATTTTGTAGGATAAATGTTCTTTTAATGTTTGATAAAGTTCACCTGTGAAGCCATTTGATCCAGGACTTTTGTTTTGGGGGAGATTTTGGTTACTGCTTCAATTTTATTAGTTTTTATTTGTTAGTTCAGATTTTCTGATTCTTCCTGATTCAGTTTTGGAAGAATGTATGTTTCTAGGAATTTTTCTATTTTGTCTATTTGTGGACCTTATATACATCCACAAATGAGTGGAAGCATATACCATTTGCCTCCTTCTTAAAGAAGATCCATTTTGATGACATATAGTTGTTCATAATATTTTCTTACTATCCTTTGCATTTCTTCAGGGTTAATTGTTACTTCTCCTCTTTCATTTCTGATTTCATTTATTTGGGTCCTCTCTCTTTTTTTCTTGATTAATCTGATTAAATGTTTGTCAATCTTGTTTATCTTTTCAAAGAACAAGTTCTTGGTTTCATTGATCTTTTGTACTATTGTTTTACTCTAATCCAATTATTTCTGCTTTGATCTTTATTATTTCCTTTCTTCTACTTACTTTGGACTTTGCTTGTTGTTTTTTTCTAGTTCCTTTAAGTGTAAAATTAGATTGATTATTTGAGATTTTTCTGGTTTCTTGAGATAGGCCTGCAATGCTGTGAATTTCCCTCTTAGAATTGTTTTCACTGTGTGCCATAGATTTGGGGGTCATTGTGTTCTCATTTGCATTTGTTTCAAGGTATCTTTAGATTTCTTCCTTGATCTCACTCGTAACCCATTCATTGTTTAGTAACATGTTAATTAGCCTCGATGAATTTTTGTGTTTTTCAGGTTTTTTCTTGTAATTAGGTTCTAGTTTCATACCATTGTGTTTGAAGAATATGCTTGGTATGATTTCAATCTTTTTAAATTCATTGAGACTTGTCTTGTGGCCTAAAATGTGGTCTGTCCTGGAAAACATTCCATGTGCACTTGAAGAGAATGTATATTCTGCTGCTTTGGGGTGAATGTTCTGAGGGTATCAATTAAATCTATCTGATCTAGTGTGTCATTTAAGGCCACCATTTCCTTGTTGGTTTTCTGTCTAGAAGATCTATCCATTGATGTCAATAGAGTGTTAAAATCCCCTACTATGACTGTATTACTGCTGATCTCTCTCTTTATGTCCATCAAGATTTGCTTTATATATTTAGGTGCTACTGTGTTGGGTGCATAAATGTTTATGAGGGTTATATCCTCTTGTTGCATTGCTCCTTTTATCATGATGTAGTGTTCTTCTTTGTCTTTTTCTATAGCCTTTGTTTTAAAGTCTGTTAAGTTTTGCTATCCCAGCTTTCTTTTTTCATTTTTATGTGAGTAATTATCTTTTTCCATCCCTTTACTTTTAGTCTGTGTATATGTTTCATTCTGAGGTGGGTCTCTTCTTTTCCTTATCTTGACCTAAGAACATGCTTATTGATTTTAAAGAAAGTGGAAGGGAGGGAGAAGAGAAGAAGGAAAACCTTGTTGTAAGAAGGAAAAATAGATTGGTTCTCTCCTGTACACACCCTGACCAGGGACCAGACCTGCAGCCTAGATGTGTACCCTGACTGGGAATTGAACTTGTTTACAGGATGACATTCTAACCCACTGAGCCACACCAGCCAGGGCTGAGGTGGGTCTCTTGTAGATAGCATATATATGGGTCTTATTTTTCTATCCATTCAGCTACCCTATGTTTTTTATTATATTATTTAAGCCATTTACATTTAAAGTGATTATTGTTAGGTATGTCTTTATTACCATTTTAGTCTTTAAACTATGGTCCTTTTTTTGTTGTTGTTTTTGTTTTGCCTTCTTCTTAAAGAAGACCCTTTAACATTTCTTGGAATACTGGTTTGGTGGTAACAAACTCCTTTAGCTCTTTCTTGTCTGGGAAGCTCTTTATTTCTCCTTCAATTTTAAATGATAGCCTTGCTAGGTAAAGTAGTCTTGGTTGTAGGCCCTTGCTTTTCATCACCTTAATAGTTTATGCCAGTTCCTTCTGCCCTGAAATGTTTCTGTTGAGAAATCAGCTGACAGTCTTTTGATAGCTCTCTTGTAGGTAACTGTCTTTCTTTTGCTGCTTTTAAGGTTCTCTCTTTGTACTTACACATTGCCACTGTGATTATTTTGTGGCAAATTTGATTATCTTAGTGTGGGCCTCTTTGGGTTCATCTTGTTTGGGACTCTCTGCACTGCCTGGATGTGCACTGCCTGGGTGCCTGGCTTTTCCTTCACCAGGTTAGGTAGTTTTCAGTCATTACTTCTTCAAATAGGCTCTAGATCCCTTACTCTCTCTCTTCTCCTTCTGGTATTCCCATGATGTGGATACTGTTATGCTTTATGTTGTCCCAAAGGTCACTTAAGCTACTCTCATTTTTTAAAATTATTCCTCCTTTTCGCTGCTCTGAATGGTTTTCTGCTACCTTGTCTTTCAATTTGATATGGTCTTATACATAGAAAGTCCTAATTAATCCACTTTAAATGGTTAAACTCATAAATGAATTCAGCAAGTTTGCAGGATACAAGATCAATATACAAATGTCAATTGCATTTCTATACAGTAGCTATGAGCAAATCAAAAATAAAATTAAGAACACAATTCCATTTATAATAGCATCAAAAATAATAAAATATTTATGAATACAAAAATACTCTTTTAAAAAAGAAGGGCAAAACTCACACTCTGAAAACTACAAAACATTTTTGAAAAAAAATTTAAAAACTAAATAAATGGAAAGAAATTTCATGTTCATAGATTTAAAAAAATCATTAAGATGACAGTACTCATCCAAATTGATCTACAGATTCAATGCTACCTATTAAAATTTCAACTGCCTGTTTTGCAGTAGTGGATAAGCTTATCCTAAAATTCATATGGAAGTGCAAGAAAACCCAAATAGCCAAGCAATCTTGAAAAAGTAAAACAAAGTTGGAAGATTCACACTTTGCAATTCAAAACTTACTACAAAGTAGCAGTAATCAAAACAGTGTGGTCCTGGAATAAGGATAGATATATAGACCAATGGAATAGAATTTAAAGTCCAGAAATAAAGTCATACATCAATGGCCAACTGACTTTCAATGAGCATTCCAAGTCCATTTAACGGGCAAGAATAGTCTCTGCAATAAATGGTGTTGAGGCAACAAGATTTCTACATGAAAAAGAATAAAGTTGGATATTCTTTATCTCACAATATATACAAAAACTAACTTGAAATGAATCAATGACATAAATATAAGAGCTAAAACTATATAAAACTCTTAAAAGAACACATAAAGGTAAACCTCCATGATCTTGGAGTTGGCATTGTCTTCTTAGATATGACACTAAAAGCATAAGCAGCAACAACAACAAATGAATAACCTAGATATCACAATTCAAAAGTTCTGTGCTTCAAAGGACTCCGTTGAGAAAGTGAGAACATAATCCACAGGATGGGAGAAATTTTTTGCAAATCAAGTGTTTCATAATGGACTTATATCTAAAATATATAAACACCTATTACAACTAAGAAATTAAAGACAAATAGCCCAATTTAAAAATGGGCAAAGAATTGGAATAGATACTTCTCAAGAAGATATGCAAATGCTAATAAGCACATGAAGAGTTGTGCAGCATCATTAGCTATCATAGAAATGCAAATCAGAATCATAATGAGATACCACTTCACACCTGCTAGAATGGCTATAATAATGATGAAAGGTAACAAGTTGTTCATGAGGATGTGGAGAAACTGATACAGTGCTGGTGGGAATATAAAATGGTGCATCTTGTTTTGAAAACAATCTGGTAGTTCCTCAAATGGTTACACAGAGGGTTACCGTATAATCAGCTATTCCATTCCAACTTTATAACCAAAAGAAATGAAAACATTTTCACAACAAACTTCTATACAAATGTTTATAGAAGCAATATTCATAATAGCCAGAACATGGAAACAACCCAAATTCTATCAACTGATGAACAGATAAATAAAATGTGGTATATCCATCTATTGGACTATTTTGTAGCTCTAAAAAGGAATGGAATACTGATACAACATGGATGAACACTGGAAGCATTATGTTAAGTACAAGAAGCCAGTCAAAAAGGACCTTATATTTCACGTAAATTATGTGATTCAATTTATGTGAAATGTCTAGAACAGACAAACGTAAAGAGACAAAAAGTAGAAGAATGCTTCCCAGGGCTGGGGTGCTGGGAAGATTGGGGGTGATAGATAATGGGTACTAAGTTTTGTTTTGTTTTTAGAGCAATGAAAATGTTCTATAATTAATTGTTATGATGAATGAATGCACAGCTCTATGAATATACTACCATTGAATTATATACTCTAAATGGATGAAGTATATGGTATGTGAATTATGTCTCAATAAAGATGTTAAAAATATGGTTCGTGTTTTCTTCATCCTTCTTTTGGCTCAGTAGCCTCCTCAGAATACAGAGCAGCCACTCTTGGCGACTTGGATGCTACAGGCCAAGGAGCAGTGATACTCAGCCTCTTTTGCATCCAGCTGAAGCCAATCTCCCAGCCTCACACCCGCCTCACCCCAAGGACGGGTCCAGCTGTTGTTTCTGCTGCCTAGGTCAGACTGCACTTCTACAAATTATCCTGGAACCTCAAAGATTGCATACAGCTAACCTTGCAACTGTCACCACACAGCTGCCAATGGGAGACACTGGGAATGGCCTCCAATCTGGTCTGATGTTGTTGCCCTGAGGCTCAGGGGACACTCCCCTACAGACTCAAGAAGTCCAAAAGGTCAGTGAAGGTTACATCATCTCCGTAACCCACAAAAGGGCTCCATGAACCTGCCTGCATGGGACCTCCAAGGCCAGAGGAAAGATTCTAATGCCTCCCCAGGACAACCCATGAGCCATGTTTCCACTTCCCTGGTTTCCTTGCTACAGAAATCTGTTACCAGGTCACAGCCTTGGCTGGGCCCTGGAGGCCAGGTCAGCTGCCTCATTAGAGAGGAGGAGGGGTTGCAAAGGACAGCCACACACAGGTAGGCTGATCAGTCTTTCCTGAAGGGAGGTCATCAGCAGAAGCAGATTTGCCTGAAGTCAGTGGATCTTAAGCTTCAGGGAGCTCCAGGAGGCTCTTTCCAATTCCACTGTAGTCTTGTGAATTTTTTTTATTGTTATTCTATTTCAGTTGTCCCAATTTTCCCCCTTCTGCCCTCCTCTTCCCAGCCCACCTCCCCTCCCACAGTCAATCCCCATGCTGTTGTCCATGTCCATGGATCATCCATACATGTTCTTTGACTAGTCCCTTCCCCTTCCTTCCACCGCTCTCCCCCTCCTCCCTCCCCTCTGGCCACGGTCAGTCTGTTTCATGTTTCCATGCTTCTGGATCTATTTTGCTTGTTAGTTTATTTTGTTCACTAGATTCCTCTCATAGGTGAGATCATATGGTAATTGTCTTTCACCAACTGGCTTATTTCACCTTGCATAATTGTCTGCAGTTTTATCCATGCTGTCACAAAAGGTAAGAGTTCTTGCTGTCTGCTGAGTAGTATTCTATTGTGTAAATGTACCAATTTTTGATCCACTCATTTACCGATGGGCACTTAGACTGTTTCCAGCACCTGGCTATTGTAAAGAACGCTGCTATGAACATAGGGGCACACAGATTCTTTTGAACTGATGTTTCGAGATTCTTAGGGCATATTTCCACCAGTGGAAATGCTGGGGCAAAAGGCAGCTCCATTTTTCAATTTTTGAGGAAATTCCATACTGTTTTCCACAGAGGCTGCACCAGTCTGCATTCCCACCAACAGTGCACTAGGGTTCCCTTTTCTCCACATCCTCACTAGCACTTGTTGATTTATTAACAATGGCCATTCTGACCAGTATGAGGTGGTATCTCATTGTGGTTTTAATTTGTATCTCTCTAATGGCTAGTGATATTAAGCATCTTTTCATATGTCTATGGGCCATCTGTATGTCCTCCTTGGAGGAGTATTTATTCAGGTCCTTTGCCCATATTTTAACTGGATTGTTTGTCTTCCTTGTGTTGAGTCATATGAGTTCTTTATATATTTTGAGATTAAACCATGTCCAATATGTTCTCCCATACAGTGGGTTCCCTTTTCATTTTGATGATGGTTTCTTTAGCCATGCAGAAGCTTTTGAATTTGATGTAGTCCCATTTGTTTACTTTTGCCTTTATTTTCCTTGCCCTAGGAGACATATTGGCAAAAACATTGCTACATGGGATATCTGAAATTTTCCTGCCTATGTTTTCCTCTAGGACTTTTTATGGTGTCATGACTTATATTTAAGTCTTTTATCCATTTTGAGTTTATTCTGGTGTATGGTGGGAGTTGGTGATCTAGTTTTTTGTTTTTTTTTTTTGTATGGATCAGTCCAGCTCTCCCAACACCATTTGTTGAAGAGGCTATTTTAACTCCATTTTATGCTCCTGCCCCCTTTGTCAAATATTAATTGACCATAGAGACATGGACTTATTTCTGGGCTCTGTTCTCTATTCTCTATTGATCTATGTGTCTGTTTTTATGCCAGTACCAGGCTGTTTTGATTGCAGGGGCCTTGTAGTACAGTTTGATATCAGGTATTGTGATCCCTCTTGCTATGTTCTTCTTGCTCGGTAGCTGAGGCTATTTGGGGTCTTTTTGTTCCATATACATTTTTGAAATATTTGTTCTAGACCTGTGAAATACGTCATTAAAACTATGGAACACTTCACCAATTTGCACGTCATGCTTGCACCACGGCCCTGTTAACCTTCTCTGTATTGCTCCTATTATAGTATATGTGCTGCTGAAGCTAGCACAATTCCACTGTAGTCTTAAGCTACATTTTTATGGTTTCTATTTTCTTTTCATTTATTAAGGTGTGTTTTATTGCTCAGAATGTGTCTTGATGTTCTAGTCTATGTGGGCTATTATAACAAAATGTCATAAATTCAATTACTTTAAAAAACGAAATTTATTTTCTCACAGTTCTGGAGACTGGAAGTCCAAGATCAAAGTGCCAGAAGGATAAGTGTCTGGTGTGGGCGGTCCCCTGGGCCTGCAGGTGGCTGTCTTCTTGCTGTGTGCTCACATACTGTCTCTTATTATAAGGACACAAATTATATCAGATCAGGGCCCCACTGCTATTGTTACAGTGTGCAGCCAAGAGGGGGGGCCCAAATAAGGATTTGGAATGGGGCCCAGAACTCAAGGTGTCCAGGAAATATTAGGATGTCCTCACCCCTTCCCCCCACAGGTGTGAGTTGGGGGAAAGGACACATGGAGCAGGACCATTGAGAGCTGTTTTATACAGCAACAGCTTTGCAGCTAATCCATGACATGGTCATTTAGCATATCTATAACCTTTAACTAGTTGCATAGATATGTTAAATAGCTGTGGCCATGCTCTGAGTAAGGGGGATGGAAGGAACTTCCCCCACAGATGTAACTGGGGGGCAGATCCCCTGAGTTACAGCACCTGCGTGGGAGCTTGGAGGAGATTGGCTCCATGACATGGGGCCATCCCTGCCCAGACTCACGATGGCAGCCCAGTGAAGCTGGAAGGATATGAGTGCTGGCAGGTTATTATAAGGAGGAGTCAGAAATGGGGGTAGAGAGGAAGATTGGTGCAGGGATTTAAACCCAGACATGGCAGCCATTAAAAAGCCACGTGCTTCTGGTAGAGTGGGCATCCCTGCAGCCAAGTGAGAGAGAGAGCCACAAGGTTTTTCCAAAGTAGAGACCCCCGCAGCTTTAATAGGGGGTACCACCAAGTAGCTTTAGCAGAGAACCACCATTCAGCTTTGGCAGAGTGGCGACCGCCCCCCTCCCTGCAGCTTTGCAGAGGGAGACCCACGTGGCTTTGCCAGAGTAGGGACTCCCACAGCCCTGTGAGAGAGAATCACCATGTGGCTGTGGCAATAGAAGGGAGAGATCCACACGGTTTTGCCAGAGTGTAGACCCCTGAAGATTTGGTAGATGAGGACCAAGCGGCTTTGGGGTGCTCCCTTTGGCTGAGTGGCCTAGGAAGCAGGAGAGACTTTGCCTGGAAGAAGGGTGAAAGAACTCTTGCCAGTAGGCCATGAGAAGGTGCCACATGGCTTTGGATTAATTGGAGATCCTGCCTGGATGGTGACACAGCTGACGGTGTCAGGAGCCTGGATCCCAGATGTTTGCTTCTTTTCCTGAGTTACAGTACCCTGAATTAGGGCAGGGGGAGAAGGAAGCACTGTGGGCATCTGAGGGTATCCTAGTATCCTAAAGGACTTTAATATTTTAATGAAGATGTTAGGTCACTACTTTAAGTCTGTATAGCATTAAATAAACATTTCCTTTCCTTTTCACAAATCTCTGGCATTGAGAGATGTCTTTCCTAAGGCGGCTGACAATCAAGCCCAGTAGAGGGTCCTTTCGGTTATAGTATATCACCCTTGGCACCCTGTGCTCTGTAACACTATGACCTCATTTAACCTTAATTACTTTCTTAGAGACCCCATCTCCAAATACAACTACACTGGGGTTAGGACTTCAACATATAAATTTGGAAGGACAGAGGCACTTGAAGAGGGTTCTGTGTGAACTTGAGTAGAACGTGTGTTCAATTCTCCTGTGTAATTCCTGATTTTCAGCCCTCTGGATATGTCCATTTGCTCAGCTTTTCTCTTATGAAGATGAGAGAAATGACCTCTAAGATGTTTATATATTGGAGCTGAAATACCCCTGATTTCCTTTTTTGAGCCAAAGGGAGTTACAAAGGTGAAAAAGTGTAGACAGCCCCTCCTGGTGCCCTTGAAAATGTATGCAGGTGCAGTGTCTTCGTCCATGTGTGTTGGAGAGGAAAACAGTTGCCTTTAGAATGTGAAAGATAAAGATAAGATGGAAGTAGGGACAGAGAAGGAGAAAGAAATTTCTACACAGATAGTGGGTCCGTGGCCTTGTAATTCACACCACCATTCTTTTAACATCGTTTCTGTAAATAATGACCTATTAACTAATATGTGACTGCAGATAAACAGCCTGTTTTCTTAAGAATTGTGGGAACTAACTTCAAACGTAACAGGCTCAAACCTTCAGACATTGTGGCTCTGGGAGATTTGCTGACATTCAACCAGGTACCTGAACAGACGGTGCTGATTTGCATGGAGTCCCCCAGGGAAGCACTCTGGACCTCCTCCTTTCAATTCCTTTGTTCTGTGTTCTGTTCTTCTTCCTCCCTCCTTATAAAAATTCCTGCCTGCATCAAATTGTTAAGATGATCCTTGTGACATTAGTTCATCCTCTTCTCAGCCTTGCTAACTCTTGAATAAACCTATTTTCCTTCCACCAGCCCTTGATTGTCTCTAAATTATTGGCAGCCTAACCTGGGTTTGGTATCAGTCTCAGGACCAGGGACAGAAGGCAACCTAGCATTCCCACAAGGCATTCTGAAAGAGGATTTACAAACTCAGAGACCCTGGAGCATAAGCATAAAGGGCTATTGGGACCTTATGTTCAGTGTGCAGGTTAGATGCCAACCAGTCAGAATTCACAGGTTATTTATAGGATCAGGCATACAGAATACTCAGTATTGAACCTGTGCCTTATCAGCCATAAAAATCTCTACCAGGCACTGGGCCAGGCAATTTGCAAACATCACTAATCCTTATAATAGACCTAAAGAAGTGCATGATATCCCCCACTTCATAGATAAGAAAACTCAGACCACAACGGGAAAGATGACTTACCCAAGTCACACTGCTGACAAGTCTAGAGTCCAGGATTCATTTCACAGGTGAGGCAACAGAGGTTCAGAGAGGCACCATCATTGCAGAAGATAACACAAAATGGCAAAGCCCTGGGATTTGATGCTACACCTCATGGCATGCAACCTTGCACATACCCTCCCCCACCTGAACTGTGGTTGGATCTCTGAGTCTCATCATCCTCAGGGAAGGACCCTGGATCTACAGAAATCAGGAAATCACAGGAAGGGCTCTTCCAGCCACTGGTCTTGACCACACAGCAATGAGGCAGTCTGGAGAGATCCTATTACTTCCATAGAGATCCACCTGTCCCATACCAAAAGCTTGTTGGACATAGGCTGGCATTTGCTGCCAGAATCCCAGTGCAGTAGTCAGACTGTCTATTAAGAATCCCAAAATTGACCCTGGCTGGTGTGGCTCAGTGGTTTAAGCGCCAGCCTGTGAACCAAAGGGTCGCAGGTTTGATTCCCAGTCAAGGCACATGCCTGAGTTGCAGGCCATGTCCCCAGTAGGGGGTGCATAAGAGGCAACCACACATTGATGTTTCTGTCCTTCTCTTTCTCCCTCCCATCCCCTCTCTAAAAATAAATAAACTCTTTTAAAAAAAGAATCTCAAAATTGGATGGTAAATTTAATGTTATGTTTTTTTACAATAATAATAATAATAATAGAATCGGGACTTCCAGCCAAGATGGAGGCATAGGTAAATACACTTTGCCTCCTCACACAACCAAAAGAAGGACAACAACAAATTTAAAACCAAAAAATAACCAGAACTGGCAGAAAATTGAACTGTATGGAAGTCCAACAATCAAGGAGTTAAAGAAGAAATATTAATCCAGATCAGTAGGAGGGGTGGAGATGGGAAGCTGGGGCAGAGAGGACTTGTGGCAAGGTGGGGGCTGCTGGAAATGTGTGTGCAAATAAACTGGAAAGAACAACTGAGGAGTCGGACAGACCACTTAACCCAGGGTTCTAGCCTGGGGAAATAAAGCCTCAAAGCCTCTGACTGAAAACACCTGTGGAGGTTGAGGCAGCAGCAGGAGAAACTCCCAGCCTAACAGGAGAGTTCCTTGGAGAGACCCACAGGGTCCTAGAATGTACACAAACCCACCCACCTAGGAATCAGCACCAGAAGGGCCCAATTTGCTTGTGGGTAGCGAGATAAGTGACTGAAAGCCAGCAGAGTAAGTGGCATTGTTCCCTCTCGGGCCCCTCCCCCACATACAGCACCACAAAGCAGATACATGGGTTTCCCATGCCCTGGTGAACACCTAAGGCTCTGCCTCTTACTACATAACAGATGTGCTGAGACAAAAAAATATGGAATGAACAGATCAAATGAAAGAACAGATCAAAGCTCCAAAAATAAAACTGAGCAAGGAAGAGATAGCCAACCTATCAGATGCAGAGTTCAAAACACTGGTAATCAGGATGCTCACAGAAATGGTTGAGTATAGTCACAAAACAGAGGAATAAGTGAAGGCTATAAAAAGTGAAGTAAAGGCAAATGTACAGAGAGCCAACAGTGAAGGGACAAAAATTGGGACTCAGATCAACAATTTGGAATAGAAGGAAGAAAGAAACATTCAACCAGAACAGAATGAAGAAACAAGAATTCAAAAAAATGAGAAGAGGCTTAGGAACATCCAGGACAACTTTAAAGGTTCCAATGTCCAAATCATAGGGGTGCCAGAAGGAGAAGAGGAAGAGCAAGACATTGAAAACTTATTTGAAAACATAATGGAGAACTTCCCCAATCTGGTGAAGGAAATAGACTTTCAGAAAGTCTAGGGAAGCTAAGAGAGTCCCAAAAAAGTTGGACCCAAAGAGGAATACACCAAGGCACATCATAATTACATTAGCCAAGATGAAAGATAAAGAGAGAATCTTAAAAGCAGCAAGAGCAAAGGAGGTACTTACCTATACAGGAATTCCCATAAGACTATCAGCTAATTTCTCAAAAAAAAAAGCCCTTAAAGGCAAGAAGGGGGTGGAAAGAAGCATTCCAAGTTATGAAAAGCAAGGACCTCCATCCAAGTTTACTCTATCCAGCAAAGCTATTATTTAGAATGGGAGGGCAGATAAAGTGCTTCCCAGATAAGGTCAAGGTCAAGGAGTTCATCATTACCAAGCCTTTATTACATGAAAAGTTAAAGGGACTTATCTAAGAAAAAGAAGGTAAAAAATATGAACAGTAAAATGACAACAAACTCACAACTATCAACAACTGAACCTAAAAAACAAAAACAAAAACAAATTAAGCAAACAACTAGAACAGGAACAGGATCACAGAAATGGAGATCATGTGGAGGGTTATCAGTGGCGGTGCAGAGGGGGAATAATGGGGGAAAAGGTACAGGGAATAAGAAGCATAAATAGTAGGTACAAAATAGACAGGGGAGGCTAAGAATAGTATGGGAAATAGAGAAACCAAAGAACTTATATGTACAACCCATGGACATGAACTAAGGTAGGGGAATGCTGGTGGGAGGAGGGGTGCAACACGGAGGGGAATAAAGGGGAGGAAAAAAATGAGACACTATAATAGCTTAATCAATAAATATATATTTAAAAAATAAAAAAATTGTGAACTTCATTGCAGCATCATTGGAAAACAGGGGCAGGGAGGGAAATTACCTAAATGTAAAAAAATAATAATAGCCAATGTTCCTTGTATTCTTGCTAAGTGCCAGGAAATAATTTGAACATTCTTGTGCATTATCTCACTTAATTCTCTAACATCCTAATGAGGTAGGTACTATTATTATTTCCATTTTTAAATGGGTAAACTGAGGCATGGGGAGGTTAAGCAACTGTCCCAAAATCACACAGCTAGTGCACAGCAAAGTTGGGATTTGCAGGCTCATTCCAGACCTGTTATCCCAAACACTGAGTTGTTTCACTAGGAGTTGATTATAGTTCATGCCTTAATTTTTTTAAAAATTTACTGCAATTGGAACTGTGTAAGTTTTTGTCTTATGTAAAATGGGAGAAATCCTTTTACAAAATGGCATGCATACAATTACATTTGGTGGAGGTGCAGCTATTCAAGAGCACAACCTTAGGGTGTTCAGTCAAATGTGGTATGGGCATACCTATGGTCTATGGCAAACAATTTCACTCCTGAGTATATATTTTTATTGCAGAGAAATTCTCACACAGGTTTAAAAGGGAGACATGCATAAGAATATTTAACATGGCATGTCGTGTGGCACTCTGGGTACAGTGTGGTCGATGCACACCCCTTAACACACTGTGCAGTACTTAGAAGTGGCAGACCTAGTGTAGAAGCTACAAGAGGGATCTGTCTTAAAATCAAAGAGCTGAGCACAAAAAGCAGATGAGAATGAGATCTGTGTCAACCGGTGTCCAATTAACAAAACGGAAACCACTGTCAACATTTTAAACAGAGAGAGTTGAACACAGAGCATTAGTGCTAAAGGAGTTGGAATTGCTGTAGGAACAAATGTGGAAGGTCAGGATGCCTACAGTCTTATACTTGCAGGAAACAGAAAGGAAACCAAGTTATGAAGAGCCCACACTCTCCAGCTGTTGGGTACTATGGTCACTGCTGCCACCACTGCTGCCATTGTAATGGAAAGAGTTGCTACCACATGCCCTGTCCCCCCAAAAAGCTCCTTCCATATCCACCTTCCAGTCTCTTGCCATTGCCTCTCGTTGGCAGAACCTAAGAGGTAAACAGCACAACAGTCCAGGAACATAGTTTTTGGACTCGCCACCCCCTCTTCAGAGGATGGTGCAGATGGCGAGTGGGAGACACTGATGTGACCCAGCACAGCCCACTGCTTACCTCCTCAGCATGTATCCACACGTACTTCAAGTGCCAAGCGACAGCAGTCACTATGCCCCACGTTTCTGCTTAGCGAGACACAACCATTACTCTTACAAATGAGAACACACTCACCTTCTCCAAAAATATTTGACACAAATCCCACTAGTCACTGCCTCTGTCTCTGGGCAATGTTAATTCCTCTTCTAGTTCAGTCACCAATCCCACCTGAATTTTCTGTTACCTGGAAACTATATTGTTACATTATACACAATTAACATTTCTTATGTAAATGATAAGGGAAAGACAGGAGGGGAAAATAATGAAGGTATACAACAAGGAAGGAAATGTGTACACCTGTAACGGTCCCTGGGCCTCCGTGGGTCTCAGAATTTCTGCGTTCGTAGGACACAGATATGTGGCAGTTCTACAAATGGTGCTTTGGGGCTCAGATCCAGGCACTGGAGAGTCCCCCCCAGTTGCTGTGAGAACCAAAGTTACCGGGCAGGTGGGTGTGCGACAAGACAGCCTTCACTGGTATAAATCGGGAAAGCTGTGGTCCGTCCTGCAGGGGTCTAAGCGCAGACCCGAGGAGCCCAAGCCCCACAGATCTCCCAACACTGTGGTCACGGTGCAGCTTCTGGAGCCAACAAGCCAGCCCAAGTCCAACTTGTCCTGCTTCCTAGAGGGGTGGACCTGGGCGAGTTCCTGACCTCCCAGCGTCTCTCCTCTGTAACAGGAGACTAAATGAGATCATCAGTGTCGAGCACTCCACAAATGTCAGCTATTAGGGTTAATGGCTGTCACTGGGAATTTTTATGTCTGAGGGCAGTCCAGAAAGGACTTACAGTTACTTAGGTTTTAAATTAATGTTCCATTCATTAAAATAGAAATAATCTAGTTATCCTTAAGCTGTTATAACCAGTTCACAAATCTTGTTATTCTGTTTATAAATATGGCAAGATGAGAACAGTGACCTTCAGTTTTCTTTGACATTAGTCCTATTACTCAACTTGAAGGCCATAAGCTTCCTTTAAGAACTTAATTCATTAAATTCCCCTAAACACTTTGAACTGCATTTATAAATTTAATATATTGTATTTCCTTTGTAAGTACTTCAGTTGCCTAACAAAGCAAACATATGACTCTAACAAGCATATAATAATGTAACAATATCTCCAAGTAATAAATTCTTATTAGCCTAAAAAATAAAATGCATTAAAGCACCAGTTTTCTTTAAAATCCCATTAATATTTGCAAAAAAAATGGAGTCAGATTTCTTTTTCTTCGTCCAACTTAAAGTCATAATATTAAATTCCACTATACATTTCAAACTAGAAGCGTCAGGCTAAGCTGTTAGTCTTTAATATGTTAGATTCTCTTGACTACTGCAATAGTTTAAAAATACAAATATACACAGGTTACTCTTACATTTTTAACATAAAAGTTTGATCCTTGGAGCTTAATTTGTTTTGTCACCTGCATGTTTAAACCCAAACTTTCCCAGGTTGGAGAGGGGCCCTTGAAGAAGGAGATGCACCGTGCCTAGTAGGACGAGGGCGCCACCCCCGGGGGGGCTGCGGACACGAGGCTGGCAGCCGATGGCCGTGGCGTGGGCGGTTTCTGTTAGCGCTTCAAGAGAGGATGGCGGAACTGAGAGCCTCAGAATCCAGAGCGCCACAGCTGGATCCTCCAGTTCTTCTTGTTATACTTGGGGGGATGACGACGGGACCCCGACTTCATTCCTTTCAGATAGGATTGGCTTTGCAACCCATGCTCTGGGAACATTTACCCCCTTATCCAACTTTTGTGACTTCTTCGTCACCTTTTATTGCTTTAGTTGGAGAGTTAGCATGCCCATTCCCCATAACCACCCCTTTCCCCCAGGTTTCTCCGATTAAGAGTCAACCAACCTGCTCACTGCCTGTGTCTTTTTGGCTTTAGCTGCAGCGCAGAAGTAACTCCAAGGATCCAGCATTTCGCACCCTACCCCCCCCACCCCTCCACACATGCTGCTGCCTAGTGCAGAGTTTAGAGGAGAAGGAACTTATCCAGAGATAGTCATTTGCTGTTTGAGCTTGATTTTCCTCCCCCTGTTCAACCTACTTTCTTCCTTTTATTTTCAGGATCTTGGGCAATTTAAGGAGATTAGACTGGGGGTTGGAGAGAGAAGAAAGAGGTGGTTTGGGGAGAACTCACTGGCCTGGAGTGCCAGTGCCCACCAAGGAGAGGACAAGATCTCAGGTGCAGGGCTGGGCTGTGGGCATCAGGGGAGGGAGCAGACCTGGCCCAAGGCCCAGGGCTGCCAATCTTGGCAAGGCTGTGGCAGAGCCCCCTGACGCTTGGATGTGGAGCTCTCACAATGGCCTTGACACAGTGAGGATTTAAACAGCCCACAACCCCCTTCCCCCAATTTTCTGTCATCATGTTAGACTCTGGGGCTCTTGCACAGACCCAGGGAAGAAGAGCCCCACTCCCACCTCCAAAAGCAAGAAAGGATAATTTTTTCCACAGTCCTGGCAGAGGTGGGATTGGATCTAATTTGGTGAAATAAAGAAGAGTGGGATTGGATCTAATTTTGGTGAAATAAAGAAGAGTGCTATTCCCAGTACACCTGAGTTCTGTTATATTTGCATGGAGAGCTTCTGTCTGGATGAGGAGGAAGAGCCCTGCAGGATGGGTCTAGCTCAGCCATTCAGTAGCTGCGGGACTCTGAGCAATTTCATTTCTCCAGCCCTCAGCTTTCCCATCTGTGAAATAGGATTGAGCTTTCCATCTCCCAGGGTCCTTCCCAGTCTGGGCCAGGCTCTCTTGCCTGAGTCCAGGGCTGTGCTCCCGGTGGGAGTGTTAGAATCACTCTCACTCTGTACCAAGGAGCAGCCTGTGCTGGCCCAGGATGGCCAGCAGAGGGCACTGCCACACTGTGAAGACTGCTCCTGCCTAGGACTGAAGGAACAGGGCTGTATGGAGCAGGATGTGGCTGCCATCCATCCCTCTTTCAGTGGATCTGTCCAGATACCCAGACTCTCGGGTCTCGCCAGCTTGTAGACATACAGTGACATGTCTCCAGGTTCCCTGTCCCCCGAGGCTCCCACTCAGACATGCTCAAACCCCTCAGCTCTGTGACCTGTTTGGAAGTCTCTGGGTGTCTCCCATGTGGTCACAAACCAGTCTTCACTTACAGGACACCATTGCGGCTCTACCCGGCATGTGGGGCGTTTCATATGGCATCTGTGGCACCCCAGACTCAAAGCATCTTCTACCTATCCATGGACCCCTCCCCCAGGGGTCAAAGTTGACAAATGGTCAGGGCAGAAAACACCCCCTACCCCCCTGTGAGAGGGATGAGCACTCAGCTCTGAGTCCTGCAGGGGCTGGACCAGGAAGCACTGGCCTTCCCATCATTAACTCCTTCCTGCTCACAGCTGGGGTCAGGTTACCAGGTCATCCCGCAGGCCCAGCTCTCAGATGATCTCAAGGATCCAGGTCATCCCCAGTGTGTGACTCCCACTTAAACCAACACTTCAGCTCTGACAGTGTTCCAGGGTCTCTCATGCCTCTCATGTCACTTAATCTTGAGAAAATGAGATAGACACATCACCCCCGTGGGGAAACAGGCTCAGGAGTGGTTAAGTGACTTGCCCAAGACCTCATGGAACTGCAGTGTGAGGCCTCAACCCAGACCCCCGTTTCCAAAGGCCGTGTGATTCCTACAACACTGTCAAGTCTCTCGGGTGTGGGCACTGGGGGTTCGAGCTGCTTGGGGGAAGCAGGATGGGGATGCTAACTACCCAGCAGAAGTCTGGAGGGTCCCCCACACAGGTAGAAGCTGACACAGCTCAGGCTGAGGTTGGTGTCAGGTAGAGCATGGACAGGCCTGGAGAACAGACACCCTCGGCAGGCTGCTGGTTTAAGACAGCCCAGGCAGAAGGAGCTCAGACCCCTGTCAGGTGTCTGTCCTTCCCTGAGACTGAGCAGGGCTCCTGGGAGGCCCCGATGACAGGACCATTAAGGGGGAGGTGGAGGCAGTGGTTGGCAGGGCCCCACAAGTACCCACGAGTGAGGGAGCAAGGCACCATCTCACTGCCCTGGCTTTTTCCTGGGCTGGCAGCAGGCGTCAGGAACATGGGGGATGCCTACCTTGCCTCCCAACTCCTTAAAGCAAGCTGGCAGGAGCCTCTCTTCTGCCTCCTTCACACAGGGATGTCACCCTACACCCTAGATTTGTCATCAGTGAAAATTCATTTCCCCCAAGTCGGGGATCCTGCCTTACACAAGAGACTGGGCCAGACCTTCAGGGATCTTGGTGAGGGACCAGAATGAGCGAGACAAACACATCTACAGACCAGAGTGGCCCAAGATCAAAGAGTTGGAATAATGAGAACAGCTATCATTTGGTGAGCACCTATGATGTGCCAGATTCAGAGCTGGGTCCCTCCCTACATCACCTCTTTAATGTTCACAGAAAACCTCTGAAGTGGCTTTCCATTATTACACACATTTTACTGATGCTCAGAGTCACAGAGCTGCAAAGTAGTCATTGGAGTCCCACCAGTCCTGCTCCACTCCAAAGGCCGGGCTCTACTGACCCCTAAGTCAAGGGAGATGCTCAGCTGCAGCTTTCTGCCAGGAGGAGGAGCCTAGGCCGGGGGAATGTGTGGTTTATGGAGCATCGGGGCCTTGCCCTAGCTTTGTGTGCCTGGGGAAGGGGGGGGGGGAGGGGGGGGCGGGGGGGGAGTGTCTGTTCCCCACACCCTGGACACTGGGTTTTGGGCGACACATCAATGCTGCCTGTTTAAAACAGAGCCAGGCGAAAGGAGTGGAACCCTTAACAGTACAAACGTGTCCCTCGCCGCTCCCGACTCTCTGGCAGGCGCCCGCGCACAGACAGAAGTTGTGTACACAGGATTTTAGTGTTTCCTCTCCGGCTCCAGCCCCAATTTGAGGGCCTGTAAAAGCTTGAATGGCGTCCAGTGCGGCGTGGTTTGCCTGAGCTCGGCTCCAGTGCAGTCAGAGCGGCCCACACAGAGCCGGGCGCCCGCGGGGGGGGGGGGGGGGGGGCGCTGGGGGTGGGCACTAGTGGTGGGGGCGATCCCCACCCCCCTCCAGGTCAGAGTTCAGGGGAACGGGTGGGAGGTAGAATTCGACGACCGCCTGACCCTGTCCTTCCCCTGTGCTCCGAGAAAGAAAGGGTGGGCTGGAAACCTCTATCACTTTATTGGGGGGGGGGGGGGGGGGGTGTGCTCAGAGCACTCCGGGTACCCCCGAGGCTTTTCTAGTTTGAGCTTTCAAGCCTGCCCTCAGCACCTGTCTGCAACCCAGTCTTGGTCCCTTGACTAGCTGTGTAAGTCTATGCAGCTCAACTCTTTGGTTCTCAGTCCTGTCATCTGTATAAAGGGGCCACTGGGGCTCCATCTCAGGCCCCCACTAGCTCCAGTTTCAGATGCAGCCCCACCTTTTGCATCTTGGAGTCCAAGGAGAGTCTGCGCTGCAGGGGTTGCAGGCAAGGTTCCCTCTGAGGGAGGGCAGCCAGGCTGTGCACACCAATCAGTAAGGAGAGAAGTGATTCAGGGCCAGGAACCTAGACAAGGGGAACCCCATGCGCAAGGGACTGGTCAGGGCCTTCCAAGGGTCACCAACACTACCAGCACAGCTCCCTTGCCCTCGGTGGAAACAGCTCAGGTCACACAGGGCCTGGGCCTCACACAGGGAAGTCACGGCAGCCATATTCAACCTGCGCTTTATACAATCGCTGCTCTGCAAACCCCAAAGCTCCAGAGACCAACCACATGTGTCCACGCACGAGTGTCATTTTGGGGGCTAAATCTGACGTGAACAGAACTCATTTGGTGACTTGAACTGACAATTTGTGTTTATCCCTTTGACTGGGACTATTCATACACTGCATTAATAAATACTATTAATATTAATATGTTTGATTATAGGGGACTACTCTGTGGTGGGGAGTTACATAATAAACACCATAGCACTATATTACTCTTCTAATGTAAAAGAAAAACTTAAAAAACTTCTAGCCCCAAGGGTTTCAGATAAAAAAAAAACTATGGATCACTGAAAACCACAAACCAAAAAGACAGAGGGAGAGAGAAATGGCAGTAGCAATAGTTCAAGTGGTTCTGTGATGCATTCCAAACAGTGACACACCCATCTCAGTTCCTGGAGGCCATCATATTGAGAACATCTTGTAAATGTAAGAGTGACTTTGGTATTTAAATATATGGGTGCTTAGGAAGTCTAAGCCACAGCAATCAGACAAGAAAAAGAAACAACATGCATCTAAACTGGAAAGGAAGAAGTAAAACCATCATTATTTACAGATGACATGGTACTATATAGAGAGAAACCTAAAGATTCCAGTCAAAAAGTTATTGGAACTGATAGATGAATTCAGTAAGGTAGTGGGATATAAAATTAGTATTCAGAAATTGGTTGTATTTTCATATACTAGTAACATACTATCAGAAAGAGAAATTAAGAAAATAACTGCATTTACAATTGCATGAGAAAATACCTAGGAATAAATTTAACCAAGGAGATAAAAAAACCTGTACTCAGAAAATTATAAGACAAAAAAAGAAATTGAAGAAGATACAAATAAATGAAGCATATACCATACTCATGGATAAAAATAACTAACACTGTTAAGATGCCCATACCACCCAAAGCAATCTATAGATTCAATGCAATCCTTATCATTATACCAGCGGCATTTTTCACAGAACTAGAACAAATAATCCTAAAATTTATACAGAACCACAAAGACCCTGAATAGCCACAGCAATCTTGCAAAGGAAGAACAAAGTGGAAGTTATTATGCTACCTAATGTCAAACTATACTACAAAGCTATAGTAATAAAGGCAGCATGGTACTGGCATAAAAACAGACACACAGATTAATGCAACAGAATAAAGACACTAGAAAAAAATAAACCCATACCTATATGGTCAATTAATCTGTGACAAAGGAGGCAAGAATATGCAATTGGAATAAAAACAGTCTCTTCAATAGTGTTGGGAAAACTGGACAGATACATGCAAAAAAATGAAAAGAGACCATTTTTTTACACCACATACAAGGATAAACTCAAAATGGATTAAAGGCTTAAATGTAAGACCCAAGACCACAAAACTTCTAGAAGAAAACATAGGCAGCAAGCCCTCTGACATTGCTTTTAGTTATATTTCTTTTAGCTATGTTTATTTGGGCAAAGGGTAGGAAAATTAAAACTAAACTAAACAAATGGGACTACATCAAACTAAAAAGATTTTGCACAGCAAAGGAAATCATCAAAATAACAAAAAGACAACCTACCAATGGGAAAAGATATTCACCAATGGTACATCTGATATATCCAAAATATGTAAAGAATTCATACAAGTTAACACCAAAAAGACAATTCAATTTAAAAACAGGAAGAGGACCTGAGTAGACATTTCTCCAAAAAAAGATATACAGATAGCCAATAGGTGTATGAAAAAATGCTCAGTGTCACTAATCATCAGAGAAATGCAAATCAAAACCACAATGAGATATCACCTCACACCTGTCCGAACAGCCATCATCAATAAGTCAACAAACAAGTATTGGCGAGGACGTGGAGAAAAGGGAGCCCCATGCACTGAGGGTGAGACTGCACAGTAGTACAGCCACTATAGAAAACAGTATGGAGTTACCTCAACAAACTAAAAATGGAACTGCCTTATAAGCCAGTTTAACAGCCTTAAAATTCCACTTTTGGATATTTATCTGAAGAAATCTAAAAAGCAAATTTGAAAAGATATCTGCATCTCTATGTTTATTGCAGCATTATTTACAGTAGGCAAGGTACAGTAGCAACCTAAGTGGCCACTGACAGACAAATGAATACAGAAGATGAGGTGCATGTATTCAACAGAATATTACTCGGCCAGAAAAAGAATGAAATCTTACCGTTTGCAACAAAATGGATAGACTAGATGATATTATGCTCAGTGAAATAAGTCATACAGAGAAAGACAGTACCATATGATTTCTCTTGTATGTGGAATCTAAAGGACAAAATAAACAAAGAAAACAGAACTAGACTCATAGGTACAGAGAACAAACTGATGGTTGCCCAAGGAGATGGGGTTGGGGGCTGGGTGAAAAAGGAAGGGATTAAGAAGTACAAATTGGCAGTTACAAAATAGTCACGGGGATGTAAAGTACAGCATAGGGAATACAGTCAATAATGTTGTAATAACTATATATGGTGTCAGGTGGGCACTAGACTTATTGAGGCATTACTTTGTAAGTTACATAAATGTCTAAACATTAGGCTGTACACCTGAAACAAATATATTGAATGCCAGCTGTAACTGAAAAACAAAAATGAACCTAAAACCACATTAAAAATAAACAACAAAGAGTGATTTTACCCAGGCTTACAGAACACGGGGGTGGAATGGAACCGTGAGTGCTTCTGCACATCACCAAGGAGAAGGCTTTTTGTGCGTATCATCAGTGGCTCTTCATCGGAGGACCCCTTCAGCTGATTACCTGGGTCAGGTGAACCTTACCAAACTATTAAAGTTGAGATTCTGCTGTTCTGAGTGGGTGAAAACAGGAAAGCCCCAGTCCCATTCCTCTGAATAGCCTTCTGTCCAAGTGAGGCATGGTTCTGTCTGGATGTGTGACCGTGGCCGTCATCAGGGAGAAATGACACCCTTAAACAGCATAGGAGAAGATGAGGTGCGTCCATCTCAGCTCTGCCCACCTCAGGAACGGAGGTGGGCAGAGAAGGAAGGGAAGTTCAGGTTTGGATGCAGCTCACAGGGAGAAGAGCAGGAGTCGACTCCCTTGAGGGCATCTAGATTGAAAGCAGCCCAGCTTCAGCTCCTGCTTCTCTGGAGCTGGAGTAAAGAGCTCACCCCTGTTGTCGGCAGTCAGCCGCTGTGCAGCAGGGTGAGTGACGACCAGCAAGGTGGGGCCTCTTGGATGTGGGAAAATCCTGACCACCTGCAACACGCGCTAGCCTCATCCTGCCAAATTCTGACAAACTCCTTCTGTGCGTAACTACCCAGGTACTGTATTAAGGAGAGTAGCATGTGTTAAATTGTACTAAGCAAAATTTCATTTTGCAGGGTATATTTGTTAGGATAAAACTTGGCTGTTGTGACAGAGATCCAAAGCTTCCCGAATGGTATTCTCATTATGGCACACAGAGAAAATGATAACAATTATATAGCTCACTGGGGCGAAAGCATAAAGCTGCTTGTGTACAGAGGCCACTGGCCCAGGGTTGGAGGTGACCAGTAGCTTCACACACCTGTAGCCCATTTACACACACCAGGGAGGCCTAACACTGGCTGGGGCGTTCTGCCTTAATCAATACAGATGTTTATTTTCTTCTCATATATTGTAGAAGATTGAGTTGTTAGCTGACTCTGCTCCTCGAAGCCATCAAGGGCCCAGACTCCTCCTGGGTGGTTGCTCCTCCATCTCTAGCACTTTGCCCTCATCTGCAAGATCCACAATGGTGCAGCGCACATCCACCTTTGACCCAGACAGAGGGTAAAGGGGAAGGGAGGTCCCCTTCATCCTCTTAAGGGCATGTATTAGTTGTCTATTGCTGCATAACAAATTACCCCCAAACTTAGTTGCTTAAAATGATAAACATTAATTACTTCAGTCTCTGTGTCAGAAATTCAGAGCTTGCCGTCAAGTTGTCAGTTGGGACCACAGTCATCTGAAGGCTAGACTGGGCCCTAAGGATTTGCTTCCAAAATGGCACTCCCATGGCTGTTGGCAGAACGCCTCCATTCCTTGCCACATGGGCTTCTCCATAGGACTTCTTCATTGTCCTCATGCATGGCAGCTGGCTTTCCCAGACTGGATGACAGGTTGGGGGGGGGGGGGAGGAAGCCGGCTCTTTCTTCTGCCCTAATCTGGGATGTCACACACAATGACATTATTTTATTCATGAGAAGCAAGTCACTAAATACAGAATACAGTGTACACTTAAGGGGAGGGGAATTAAGCTTCACCTTTAATGAAAGGAGTGTCAAAGACTCTGTGGAGCTACATAAAACACCACCGTGCATATACACCCAGGAGACTGAACACTTATCTCTGCTGCTCATATCCCATTGGCTAGAACTCAGGCACATGACCACATAGTCCATGGAGAGCTGGGATATATTGTCTTTATTGTAGTGGCTGTGCACCCAACTAAAAATTGCTGATCTATTTCACTAGGAGACAGAATGAAACTCCTACCTCAGAAGAAGTAAAAACTAAGATATACTAGGAGAAGAAAAACCCTGTGGAATATAATTTACATTCTAGGAGAGGAAAAACATGTTTTTCATCATTGGCATTGTTTAAGATGCTCATGACATATGGGCAAGTGAACAACTCAGGTTGAATAACAGCATGATCACATTTAAGACCACTTATAACACACGTATCTCAATGGGTATGGAGGCAGGGTGTGGAAGGATGTTCGCAAGCACAGTAACTGTGATTATCTCCAGGTTGTTGAATTAATGACAATATTTTCATACATTTCTATGTCATTTTTCTACATCACCTACAGTTTTTCCAAAAACAGAAAAAGCTATAAAAATCTCTCTTCATATTTTTTCTACTCAACCCACCTCCCCAAGCTTTTCTAGAGAAGGTGGGTCTATGAGGAATTCCTGAGCATCCTACAGTGAGTAGGTCCTACCAGCGATGCTGAGTCTGTCAGCTCTGAGACAAGCCAAGTGCAAGGCAGGTGGGAGGGACAGGGTGAGGGGCCTGCTCAGATAGTCAGGATGTGCCGGTGGATACAACATCCTGGTACGAAGTCACAGCTGGGACCATGGGTGTGGGGAGGATCATGCCAGGAATCATGACAGCAAATGTCAGAGGCTGGAGAGTCAGGCCAAGAGTGGCCAGGGGGTGGTGCCTGAGGGGATGTGCCAGGGTCTGGACACAGTCACACCTGGGCTGAGGTCCATGTTCCTGCTTCCAACAAGCCCTAAGGCCCAGGAGGAAAAGAGATTCCAGAAAGTGATGAGAGCCAGTGCAGGTTGAAAGGCCCCACGTGCCCAGCCAGGGTACACTGCTAGGCAGGAGGAGACAAGCGGACTGCAGCTGCAATGCAGCCACGATGCAGCTGGGAAGCATGTCACCACCCCAACAAGAGAGGCCTCTGCAAGGCCTGTGCCGACGGCACTGCTTTCTGCCCATGGAGGATGGGTGATCTTGCCAGTCAGCTGTGATCTGTGACTAGTAGCTCCCTGGACTGGTTGGTTGAGAAAGGCTGAGCCTGGGCTTTGCTGTGATGGATTAGTGATGTCTGCCAAGGCACAGAGGCGAGGGTTGTAACCCGAGTGCCATTATTCCAACAGCTCATCCTTTTCCATTAGGGCTTCACTGTCACCTTCCTTGCCTGCCTCCCATAGTAAGAAAAATTACCCACAATCCCCCCCCCCATGTTTTGTTTGATTCACTGCTAGAGTTTCTAGGTACAGAGAGCCTTTTTATATAGCTGTCATCAAAAGTACATCCTAATTGTAAATGCTTTTTCCATTTGGCAATACAGCATAAAGATTTTCTTATGATTGTTTTTTAATACCTCTCCTTTTTTAAATAACACCAGTTTATTGTAGAAAATACAGAGAACAAACTGGGGAAAAACACTAAAATATCTTTAGTTCTGAAACACATGGGGGACCCCAGGGCATGTCGGACAGTGGCAAACCAGAAGTGTGCTCCCTCTGGCGCAAGAGCTTCGGACCCTCCATAACTAGGAGAATTATCTGGGATTTTTGTTTAGGAAATCTAGATGCCCTGTACACACTTGTAAGAAAAGGTCAGCTGCCCCCGCCCCCAAAAAAGACCAAAACAAATTCACAGAAATAGAAAAAATCAAGTAGTCAATAAACAAGAAACATGTTCTTCTCTAATTAGTCAGGAAAATGAAAATTAAAACAATGAGATGCCTTCCCCTTCCCCCAGCACACTGGCAAGACTCCATGGCTGATGACATCCAGCACAAGTGGGAAATGGGCATAAATTACTACAACCTCTGGAAAAATAATCTTGGAAAATAATCTAGAGTTGTTTATTAAAGTTAAAAACACTTTATACAAACATTTGACAGAATGACCTGACTTCCAGAACCCACTCTACAAAAGTAAAAACACCAGAACATGAAAATACATGTACAAGGACATCTATTGAAGAACCCACTCTTCTGTTTAACAAATATTTGTTGATCAACCACTAAGCCAGGCACTGTTCTAGACACCAAAGAAACAGTTAAAAAATACAAACAAAATCCTCTGATCCCATGCAGCTTACCTTCCAGAGGAAGGATATAATCAATAAAAAAATATATTTAAAAGACATAGCATGTCAGTGGGTGATGAGTACTACGGAGAAAAATAAAGCAAGGAAGAGAGAATGCTGAGGAAGTGGTGTGGGGTGCGGGGTGCACTTTAAAGGAAAGTCATCAGGAAGGCCTCCCTGAGAAAGTGGCGCTTCATCGAAGAACTGAATACAGTGCGGGAACCAGTCATGGGGTGTTTATGGGCAGGTGGAGGGAACAGGCAATGCAAAGGCCTAGAGGCAGCCTGGGTCTGGGTGTCAATGAACCACGAAGAGGACAGTAGGAGGCAGCGAGGTCAGAGAGGTAACAGGGGCAGGGGGTGCAGGCCTTGGAGGGTGTTGTAAGGACTTGGCTTTACTCTGAGTGGGATCTAGCCATCTATCAGCTGCAGATGTGCATTTGTAAATCAACAGCCCACAAAGAGCATGACACCCTGAGTGAGGAAGGAGACAGAACAGAGACCTGAGGGCTGAGCCCCAGGGCATGCCAGCAAGCAAAGGAGGCTGAGGTAGAGCAGCCCTCTGTAGGAGCAACCCAGAGAGATTGAATTCTAGTTCAGGGAGGGGGATGAATTGTGCCAAATGTGCCGATAGGTCAAGTCTAATGAGAACCATGATGACCGTGGACTTGGCACCATAGACCTCCCGAAGGAGAATAACAGAAAGATGCCAGCCTTGGGAAGGACTTCCATCATTGAGGGTAGATACTTGGACAAGCCCACAGGGAGGGAAACGCAAAGACCACTAAGAGTGAGGAGGAGCAAGAGGGCAGCAGCTGACAGACCCTGAGAAGCAGTTGCAGCAGGCAGCTGGGTTTCCCCGGAGAACAATAGAGTACCCTGTGTCCTTGAGCTCTGAGGAGGCGCCTCTCACCAGGGCCAGGAGGAAAGCAGATTCTTACCTTAATTAGGTCTCATCAACAGCAAGTAGGCACTTGCCAAGCTGATCTAGGCCCTGCCTCTGAGGAAGCATCCAGGCAGCAGGAACAGGCTCTGGCTCCTTGGGAGAGTGCTCAGGCTGGGAGGAGGAAATGAGTCCCTGACCATGAGCGCCAGGCCAGAGGAAGGCCACAGCCCTGGGAGGGGCCCTGAGGGCCTGGGGACAGGACAGGCTGGCTGAGGCCGGTCTTGAGTGGAAAAGCAGATGGCATGAAATGCCTCTTACTTCCACTGTGGGTGATGCCTAGTGGGGCAGAGCAGCCTTAAAATGGTGAATCAAGAGTAGAAGTTAAGCAGATTATTCACTCAGCCTGGTATGAGTAACATTTTCTAGTAAGATAGAATTATGTAGCTGGAAGAGGCTTTAGTCATCACCTCCACCAACTACATATTTTACAAATGAAGAAGCTGAGGCCCAGAGAGGGGAGTGATTTACCCTGGGTCACACAGCCAGTGAGGACCTGGGCTAAGAACCAGCATCCAGGGCCCTGGCACCCATGACGACCTGCATGCCAGGGGATGCCTGGGAAATGTTACTGCCACCTGAATCCATACCCTGAGGACACCAGGCTGGGGAGGGGAAGCAGGACCCAGGAAAGGCAAAATGGGCTCAGAGAGAGGAAAGAGAGGAGCAGAGAGAGGCCTGTCTGGGAGCAGTAGTGGGCTCTGTGAGCAGGGAAGAGAGGTCCTGAGAAGAGTCCTGGCGAGGTAGAAGAGGGAATGGGAGCTCTGTGAGAAGGCAGGTCTCAAGGTGGGCTCAGCACCTGGGAGAGAGGTGCAGACAGGCCTGGCCAGGACCAGCACCTGCACCTTGTCCTGGGAGTGAGGCAATTCCACTCCAGTCCTGGGCACAGCTTTGGGCCAGAGAAACAGCACTCACGGGGTTCCCTCCGAGTGTTCCATCTGGCTCCCGTTCCTGATTCATTTCACAGACTTCAACCACTCATCTACTTAACACTTCCCTCCCCCACCTGAATCTCTACTGGGCCCTGCAGGACCACCTCTGGGCCGGAATGGGATGGGCAGGGCACTCACCCTGCAGCCCCTCACCAAGGCAGAGAACCCCCAGGCACCCTCCTGGCCCAGGCCAGCAGCACTGTGCCTCCTCAGGTCCCAAGGGCTGTCCCTACACTGGGCAACAGCCAGCCACGCACACCGGCCTCCAGGAGTGCACGGCCAAGGCAGGAAGGTGAGTGGAGAGGAAGGTAACACTGCTATGAGGTGCAAAGCAGTGTCCTGGGAGGCCCAAGGTGTATGGCTTTTGGACAAAGGTTAAAGGCCCTTTAGTTGAAAGGCACATCTGGGGCTTGGAGAGGAGACCTGTACCCAGATTAGAAGGATGAACACTCATTTATTTGTAATTTCTCTGAAGATGCTCTGTTGTTTTTGTTTTGTTTAACAACTTCAGAAGGTTTTTGCACCCTCAAATAATTATCTGGCTCCAAAGATAGTCCCTCAGGAGGAGAAATACGCTGTTCTAGCAAGAACAAGGTTCAGGCTCCACATGGTGCCAGAGCTCCTGTGGGGACCTGTAATCTGAGCCCTGAGCCCAGCAAGCAGGCAGGACAAGGCAGTTTGGGGCCCGGGCTGGAACTCGCTGTGAGGGGTCTTGGAGGTCACAGAGCCACTGTCAGGAGGGGTCACACACAGAGTTGAAGGTCAGGCCAAGCTGGCCCAGGCCTCCAGGTTCCCAGAGGGCCCACATCCCCTCCCCGCTACCCCAGTCACAGGACTCTGGGTATTTCCTCACTTGCTGCTCCAGGTCCCTCCCCGTGGGAGAGGAGGGCTGTGGCAGAGGCCCTCTGAAAGGGGGGTTGCACCCAGTGGGGTGCAGGTCTGCCTGCTAGAAAGCGGTGTCTGTGGGAAGTGCTGACAGGGAAGGCAAGGGCAAGGAGGGGGCAGCGGTTCGGAACAGCCTGTCCAGCACCCTGGAGGGGCAGGACAGGGTGCACCTGTGGGGCTGCCAAAAGGGGGCCTGGGCCTCTCAGGCAACTGCTCCCCTCAAGGTTGGCTGCTCTCCAGTCCTGTCATCAAAGCCAGGAAGGCATCCCCAACAGATGTCAGGGTTGCCTTAGCTGTCAGTCATCCCAGCGGGACCCACAGCACAGCAGGGTCATGTGTCCTGTGAGGGTTAGAGGACAGGCTCTCCCTTTCTCCCCCCAGCCCCGGGGCAGACCAATGACCACCCCTCCTGGGTGCTTTCGACCTGGCTTCACCTCTCAGGGCTTTAATCTCTGCCTTGAGTTTGGAGACCAAGCAGACCAGAGCCCTTTTGGCAGTGCCTGGGGCAACTGTGTGCATAAGAAAATCCTGGCCTATCCCAAACCCAAACATTCTAGGGGCTCCATACACCAGTGGTCCCCAGACTGTGTTCCAGGGACCCTCCTTGGTGTCCCATGAGTGAGATCAGGGCATGAAATAAAGAATAAGAGCCTTCCATCAACAGATGAGTAAACCAAATGTTTACCCATGCAATGAAACATTATTCAGTCATAAAAATGAACAAAATTCTGATACATGCTACAACGTGCACAGACCTTGAAAACATGCCTAGTGAAAAAAAACCCTCAACAGAGAAGGACAAATGTTGTATGAGTCCATTTGCATGAGGTGTGGAGAACAGGCAAATTCACAGAGACAGAAAGTGGAGTCGAAGCTGCCAGGGGCTGGATGGGGATGGGAGGGGGAGTTATTGTTTACTGGGTACAGAGTTTTTGTTGGGGATGATGAAAAACTTTGGCATATGGTGGTGAGGGTTATACAACATTGTGAATCTATTTAATGCCACTAAACTGTATACTTAAAAATGGATGAAATTATAAATGTTATATTAGGTATATTTTACCACAATAAAAAATTTTTAGACAAAGCAGGACTTCTGGCCAAGATGAAGGCATAGGTAGATATACTTTGCCTCCTCGCACACCAAAAGAAGGACAACTACAAATTTAAAAACAAAAAATAACCAGAACTGCCAGAAAATTGAACTGTATGGAAGTCGACAACCAAGGAGGTAAAGAAGAAACATTCATCCAGACCAGTAGGAGGGGCAGAGACAAGCAGCCGGTGGAGAGGACTGGCAGCAAGGCAGCGGCTGTCGGACTGGGCAGTCCCACATTCACGAGCTGATAAGCCAGGAGGAACAGCTGGGGAGTGACACAGACCAAGCAACCCAGGGTTCCAGCATAGGGAAATAAAAACTCAAAATCACTGCCTGAAAAAATCTGTGGGAGTTGTGGCAGCAGGAGAAACTCCCAGCCTCACAGGAGAGGTCATTGGAGAGACCCACAGGGTCCTAGAATATACACAATCTCACCCACCTGGGAATCAGCACCATAAGACCTAAATTTGCTTGTGGGTAGTAGAAGAAGTGACTGAAAGCCACCAAGAGCCAAGCAAGGGGCATTGTTCCCTCTTGGACCCCTCCCCCACATATGCAGAAAACCCATAGTGCAGCAACATGGGTTGCCCTGCCCTGGTGAATACCTAAGGTCTGCCTCTTACTATGCAACATGCGCACTCAGACAAAGAAATATGGAATGAACTGATTAAATGAAAGAACAGATTAAAGCTCCAAAAATAAAACTGAGCAAGGAAGAGATAGTCAACCTGTCAGATGCAGAGTTCAAAACACTGGTAATCAGGATGCTCATAGAAATGGTTGAATATGGTTGCAAAATAGAGGAAGAAGTGAAGGCTATGCAAAATAAAATAAAGGAAAATGTACAGGGAACCAACAGTGACAGGAAGGGAACCGGGACTCAGATCAGTAGTTTGGACCAGAAGGAAGAAAGAAACATTCAACCAGAACAGGATGAAGAAACAAGAATTTTAAAACATGAGGAGAGGTTTAGGAACCTCCGGGACAACTTTAAACATTCCAACATCCGAATTATAGGGGTGCCAGAAGGAGAAGAGGAAGAGCAAGAAATGGAAAATTTACTTGAAAAAGTAATGAAGAAGAACTTCCTAATCTGGCAAAGGAAATAGGCTTCCTGGACTTCCTGGAAGCTCAGAGTCCCAAAGAAGTTGGACCCAAGGAGGAACACACCAAGGCACATCATAATGACATTACGCAAGATGAAAGATAAAGAGAGAATCTTAAAAGCAGCAAGAGATAAGGAGACAGTTACCTACAAAGGAGTTCCCATTAGATTATCAGCTGATTTCTCAAAAGAAATCTTAAAGGCAAGAAGGGAAGTATTCCAAGTCATGAAAGGCAAGGACCTACATCCATGATTGCTTTATTCAGCAAAGCTTTCATTTAGAATAGGAGGGTAGATACAGTGCTTCTCAGATAAGGTCAAGTCAAAGGAATTCATCATCACCAAGCCCTTATTATATAATATGTTAAAGGGACTTATCTAAGAAAAAGAAGATCAAAAACATGAGCAGTAAAATGACAGCAAACTCACAACCATCAACAACCGAACCTAAAAAAAAAAAACAAAGATGAACTAAGCAAGCAACTAGAACAGGAAGAGAATCACAGAAATGGAGATCACGTGGAGGGTTATCATCAGGGTGGGGAAAGAGGAAGAATGAGGCAGGGAATAAGAAGCATATATGGTAGGTACAAAATAGACAGTGAGATGCTAAGAATAGTATGGGAAATGGAGAAACCAAAGATCTTATATGTACAACCCATGGACATGAACTAAGGGAGGTGGGGGGAATGCTGGTGGGAGGGTGGATACAAGGCAGAAGGGATTAAAGGGGAGAAAATAAATGGGACAACTTTAATAGCATAATCAATAAAATATACTGAAAAACATTTTAAGCATTAAGTGCTCAAATAAATTTTAGGAGACTCAAACTTAAGTGTTTCTTCCTTTCTTTCTTTCTTTCTTTTTTTTTTTTTTTTACTGCAGGACTTTTCAGAGCCTTTCTGAAAGGGATACATTATGCTGTGACTCCAGTGGAGAGGCTCACTGAACCCTTTGCTCTTTGAAAGCTAGTCCTATTCATCTTTAGAGCCTCGTCAGGGCATAATATCAGGCTTCCAAGCCTGTCTCTCACACATGGAAGAGGTATGAAAACCTTTGTCAAAGATTGCCCTGATTTTTATTTAGAAAATAGAGGTTAGCCCAACTATTACAAAGTACCCACAACTTGCTTTTTAATTTTATTTTATTCTCCAGAAAAATGAAAGTTTCTTTCTTGGGACTTGGAAACATTTTGAGTTCCATATTTTCTTTTTTCAAAAGTGTGTGTGTTGCATGCATGTGTGTGTGCAAAGGGAAATGCCCTAGAAACTTCTGGATATGGAGGTGGGAATGAAACCCCAGAGGACGAATGCATGCTGTCTGTGGGCCAGACGGTTTCAAAAGTTGCTTGGAGTATGGGCTTGGAACAGGCTAAGCTCAGGGCTCTGTGGGGGTCGGGGAGATGTGGCTGGTCCAGGGCCTGAGTCTCTCCCTGCAAAGGGGAGATCCTGGATGACTGCTCAGCTGGGGGTGGGGCATGCCCCAGCCATTGCTCATGACCTTTCCGTTGGGCACTATATTTCACGTCTCCTGTTCTCAGGCCTGGATCTGATGGTGACCTGGAGTTGAGGGGGGCGGGTTAGATTGAAGGAAAGAGACTGGACTCAAGCCCCAGCTGTGGGACAACTTCATGTGAGTCACAGCCCAGAAATGTAGTGTCAGGAAGTGAAGCCAGAGGGGAAAATATTTTTAACTGCTTGAAACACGATGAACCTGTCAAAAATAAATGAAATCAGCTAAATAAATTGGGGGAAAAAACGGCAAAGTCTTGTTTATTTGTGTGTGTGTGTGTGTGTGTGTGTGTGTGTGTAAACATTTTTTAAAAAGTCATTAATAAAGAGAAAAATAATTCTGGCATACACAACTGCCTGCGTGAGTGATATTTTAGGGGAATCAAGGAAAGGTGGCTGTGTCCCATTGAGCTGCAGCAGGGTAGAGAGAAGGCATCAGCCAGAGGAGGCAGTGGGGAGAGAGATGTTGAATTCAGAGGACCCAAGGGATCAAAGCCAGGGAAAACCACAGGGATATCACCCCTGAGAAATCTGAGACCTGGGGCGATGCTGGGCTTCCCACTGAAGATGGGCGGAGGCGGAGCTGGTTTTATTTACATATGAACAAGAGCACTTACGATGGGAGGACAGGCACTAGGCCACTGCTGTTAGGGAAGGAGGGTCCCTCTGTCTGCCCAGGTTCTGTGACTGAGAGCACTAGAGTTCCAGGGACACCAAGTGGCCTGGCTGGACGTGCTGCTGAGGAAAATTGGATGAAAAAGGGCCCCTCTCCTCTTTTCTGTGGCACGTAGGAGGTGGTCATCTGCTTCAGGATGAAGCTGAACATCTCTTTCCCAGCTGCTGGCTGCCAGAAACTCAGTGAAGTGGAAGACAAACGCATACTTTGTACCCTCCTTGAGAAACGTGCGGTCACAGTAGTTGCTGCTGACGCTGTGGGTGAAGGATAGAAAGGTTATGTGGTTTGGGTCGGTGGTGGGAATGACAAACAGGGTTCCCCATGAAACAGGGTGCCCTGACCCATGGCCGCATCTGCCTGCTGCTGAGCAAGGGGCACTCCTGTCACAGGTCAAGGAGGACAGGAAAGAGAAAACGCAAATCTGTTCGGGGATGCACTGTGGATGCCAGTCTCAGTGTTCTCAACTTGCTCCTTGTAAAACAGGAGAGAAAGATATTCCTGGTCTCACCGATAATACTCATCACTGGGGACGCAGAAGAGCTAGCGGAATCCACAAATTTTTCAGTCTCTCTGAATAAGATGATCTCACCAATATATTGTGAGACCCAATATATCTCTGAGAGCCTCTACTTCTAAGTCCAGTTAATAAGGAGATTTTCTAAGAGTAACAAAAAAATATGAACAGACATTTTAAAAAAGGAACTGTTTCATTGCAGCAAACAGTAGGATTCAGAAAGAATCTTGCTTTGTGGGCAGCCAGAGCAGTGGAAACTGGGACGTGACTGAGAAAGAGGGGCTTTTAGGGTGGTTGAGTTCAGCCAGTGCCCTCAGGTGGTCAAACTGAGGGTCATGGAGACTGGGAAGCTGTGGAAGACACTGAGAAGAGAATGGAACCATCCATGACAGGTCCAATGGACAGCTACGGGGACTGCACTTTGACCTGGAGGTGATGTGCCCAGGGGAGGGACTTCAGAAATAAGCCCGTCTACCAGCCACAGAGGAGGAGGGGCAGCCAGGAATTTGCCTCAGATAGGGAGCGGGTAGCCCCACAGCCCCATGAGTGATAATGAAGGGGACGTCTTAACATAGCCTCAGTCACAGCACCCTGGTGGTGCCTCAGGAGGCCGACCTGAGCATGTCCCCACTGTAACTTACTCCAGGACAGCCCTGAGACCAGGAAGGCAGAGAGCACAACTCTTTAATTGATTAATAGTGACTGCCTAGAGCTTCCAGGGGCTCAGGTAGCTTCAGGACCACCCCCCACCCCGCCCAAGAAAAAGAACCACCACTGATTAGTGATGTCTGAGGTGGAGAGTGAGGAAATGTGGCAGCATTTTTTCATCCATTCATACACACTCAGTGTTTATTAAGCACCTACTATGCACCAGGCACAAGTGCTATGAAGCCATCTTCTTTGCAGGAGCTCAGTTCTCAAAGGCTCAGCCACAGAAAGAGCAAACAACCCCAAGCCCAGACTCCACTTTGCTCTGGACCTTCTCCCTCTGAGCTTGTTTGAGGCCTTGGAAAAGGCCTGTGTCCCATTCCAGGGGACCAAGGAGGAGGTGCACAACCTGTGGGGCAAAGGGTGAGGTCAGTTACTGCTGCCCCCACACTCTGCCAGACCCAGCCCAGGCAGGGCCCCATCACCCCAGGGTGAGGTCAGTTACTGCTCCCCCCCCTCCCCGGCCCCTGGAGCCCCGGAACAGAACACAGTTGTGCATGTGGGGTGGCAGCAAGAGGTCCGAGTGAGAATGGCAATACAGATCTCCTTAAAGGGAACTGTTGGGGATATCCAGGCCTTACTCTGAAAAGGCCAGGCTGTTTGTCACTCTGGCTGCTGGCAGTGACCATTCTGTAGCTCAGGAAACAGCATGGAAGGAGGAAGGCAAGTGCATTCCCGGTCCCAGTCCCCTAGCAGGCTTACCATGGCTGACCTCAGTGCGGCACCTGCCACAGCCGGGTCAGTCCATGTCTGTGCCCTTATCATGGGCACGGGGCGGTGGGGGGAGCTGTCTGTTCCTCCAGCTCCCAGCATGGTCCCTGCATGTGGCTTGGCTGCCCATTTCTCAGCCCCTGGGACCCGCCCACTCCTGTCTCACTGGCTTGTGAGAAAGGGGAGAGGGAGAGATGGTAATCAGGAAAAGAAATAAGACGGCACAGGGCCTTGGAGGAGGACGTGGTGAGGTGGAGCGAGGGAAGGAGGAGGTCCCAGGACAGAAGGGTGGTCCATGGGGATGGGGAGGAGTACAGTGTGGACAGATGGAATCCAACTGGGGTCCCAGCCAAGCTGTGAGCCCAGAAAGGGACCCAGGGACATGTGGAACCCCCTGCCCAGAACTTAAGCCTCTCTCCTGGGACAGTCTGAGGCCAGAACCAGGAAGCAGTGCAGCCTATGTGCACGGAGTTTCCGAAGAGCCTCGGAGGGCTCGGCCTTTGAGCTGGGCAGATCTCTGACTGGGGCCGTCATTTGTGGTTTCGACCTGCCCAGAGGAGGAAGCTTCTGTGCTGTAAGAACAAAGTGTGCACACATGTGGAGGCACACGCATGGGCCTCTCACACGGGTCCCCACAGTGCCTGGAGAGGGTCCCCGTGTTCCTCTGTGGTTGGTGGCTGATGAGCCATCACTGGCATTCAGGGTCAGGACCCAGAACAAACGTCAAAGCAAGGAGGGTGTGCTGAAAACAAATCCGTGGATGGCTCAGGGGCCTGGGAATGCCCTCACAAGGCCCCAGAAGGGCCTTCAAAATGTTTTTTTGGATGAGGGTCTTATGGTTGCTTATAGAACACTGTTTAGAGTCTGATGATAAAATCTGAACCTATCTGAAATGGAATTCCCTTACCTGGGAATGTACACGAGTGTGTGCCTCAAGGTGTATGTGGACACGAGAAGGGGTGTGTGTGTGCGCACAAGAACTCGAGCTGCTGCACTGGGGAAGAAGCCAGAATAGAAAAGAGTGGCATGAACGCTTAATCCGTCACATGCATACATGTGCACATGTGCACACACGCCCCTTCCACATTTTTGGGACAGCCCGTGTCCCATATCTGTGATTGTAGATCACTTTTTTGTCAGAGAATTAAGCCTGCTTAAACCAGTGGCTCTCAGCCTTGTCTGCATGTTAGAATCACTTGGAGAGCTCTTACAAACCCCCGTGCCCAGCCACACTGCAGACCAATACATCAGAATATCTGGAGATGGGACTTCAGCATTAACACTTAATATCAACATTTAGTAATCTCCTCAGGTGATTCTGATGTCCTGCGAGGGCTTAGTATTCCTCGGCACAGGAAACTCTGATTCATCCTTCAAGACCCAGCTCCCCTGGCCCTTTTCTAGGAAAGGCTTTCTTGATACCTCCCCAGGGAGAGTTAGTTTTTTCTTTCTTGAAGCTCCCAACACTGTTTTACCCACCTGACTGTATCATAGTTATTTCCTTATCTGTCTGTCTATGCAGAGCCCGAGTTCTGGGAAGACAGATACGATGTGGGATCCACTTCTGCGCTCCCAGCACCCAGCTTAGTGTGGACGGGCAGCTGACGGTCAGTGGGTGCTTTGAATGAAAGGGAGGTGTGTAACACAGGCCATCCACAGGACAGGAGAGGGGAGTGGAGTCATGGGCTGTCTCTGGGTGGCAAGGACATGGGTCTGGTCCCCTGACCGGGGGATGGGGTACTCCCCCCCACCCTTCAGTAACAGAAGGGGTCCTCCAGGGCCAACAAGTTTGACACCAATTGGTCCACGTTTCCCGCTTCCCTAGGAAGTGCCACAAGGGTGACTCAGAGGTTCAGAGGGATGACTGAGTGGGGCTGTGACCTGAGTCTGGAGTCCCAGGTGACTGACTTTTCCTAACTGTCCCCTCTCAACCCCCATTCCAAGTCCACACTGTCTGGTTGGTTTCCAGAAGCTTCTTTAATTGGAATCTATCTGAAACGGAATTCCCTTACCTGGGAATGCACTCAAGTGTGTGTCTGGAGGTGCATGTGTGCACAAGGTATGTGTGTGTGTGTGTGTGTGTATGCACATGTGTGCTCTGAGGAGTGCTCTGAGCAATCTTGGTCCCCTGGTTCTGGTCCCGAGCTTGGTCCTCGGCAAAGGGCCATGCAGAGGAAACATGAGCACAAGAAGAAGAGGCTTCTTGCAGCCAGTTCCACTCACAGCCCAGAAGCCTATGGAGCAGACAGGAGAGGATGACATTGGGAGGAACAAGGGACAGATGAGCATCCTGCATGAGTACAGCATCCTTTCCTCACCACCTCCCCTCTGCTGGGCTGCCCTGCCTCCCCTACACAGCCCTTCCACACAGTCCTCTCCTAGTTCCGATTGCCCCGCCCCCATCCAGGACAATGGGCCCTTACTGTCCCTGTCTTAGGCACACCCATGTGTCAGGGCTACTCAAGGACTTTGAGCTGGGACTGACTGGGGGCTGGAAAGAGGAGCCCAAGATTTGGAGTGAGGCCACCCTGATTTGAGAACCAGCTGTCACTGACTCACCGTGTCTCCTTGGGGCCTCGGTTTCCTCGTCTATAAAATGAGATTGAAAATACAGCTCCTGCCCCCTACCACAGGAACTTGTGGTACGGATCAGGTGAGGTACAGAGTTCCTCACCAGGCCTCCAGCTGAGGCTATGGTGAGGGCCCCCTCCACCCCTTACACACACGGACACACTTACGTACTTACACACTGCCCACTTCCTGAAGGGCTCCCAAACTCTAGACAGAGACCAATCTCTCTCCTCCCCTAGAGTCCCCTCCACAACTGACCAGTCAACGTTCTGGTCACCCATAGAGTACACTCAACACAAGCATTTTCTTTTACATGTTGGGACTTTTACTTCAATTTGAAGCAGATGGTTGAGCACAGACATGAACAGCTTTGGCCTTTTGAGCAAAGAAAGGAGCAGGCCTTGACTTTGAACATGCCCCACTCCCCCACATACTGGCCCATTCCCCTGGTCCCTTCCTCCCTTCTGCCCCCTGCATAACTAGTAAGAGAACACTGGCCTCCAAGCAGGGTGCCATCCTGTTTGCCCAGCCAGAAGGGTGGGCCATGGGCAAGGAGGGGCTGGTGGGGAGCAAAGACCCTTAGGGAGGTCGCTTTACCCCCTTCCTATGATGCTCAAGGCCCAAGAAGAAGCCTGGGCCCAGGAAAAATTGAGAATCGGGGTCAGAGGCCTGGACAGCCCATGGGAGAGAAAGGGGGCTAGGATCTCAGATTCCACTCCCTCCAGGCCCTCCCGGCCTGCCTCTCACAGCCCCCAGGAGGCTTATCTTGAACCCAGGCAGCTCAGGGTCCAATGTAGAAAGAGAGATCCAGGTCAGAGAGTCAGGTGCTTCCAATGGTCACCAACGTCCATCCTTTCTGTGAGTTTCTGGTGGAACTGCTGACTCGTCTTTGGCTTGAGATGGAAGTCAGGCCACAGGAGGAGCAAAAGTCTTAGGGCAACACTGTGGGGTTTTCTCACCCATTCTGTTCAGTGTCTCTGTGGTGTCTTTGGCAACGAATTTCTGCAGCCAGAGGCTGGGCCTAGGGCCCCAGGCAAGAGGAAGGCTGAGCTCTCCCCTTCCCACCAGGCAGAAGGCAAAGTGCAAAGTCCTGTGGAGTGGCTGGGGGAGGGCAGAGGGCGTGAGGGAGGCAGGCGTGCCTGTCTGCCCTGAGAGACAGTGGTCTGAGTTTCTGGCGGCATCTTGAAGAAGAAGATGAGGCTGGACTTGGTGAGCTCACCTTCTCCTCAGGCTCTGCTGAAAGGAGGGCACACAGAAGTGTCCTTGGTCTAGGCCAGGGCCAGTCACTCCTGAAAGAAACAACCAACCATCAGAAGCTGCCCCTACTCATCCTGACTCTTGTTTCCGAAGGTTGACGGGTACCAGGCGCCAGCACCCTCGCATTTCCTCTCACTTAATCACCACAGCTGCCCTGGGACGGGGGACCTGTCCTGCTCAGGCAAGGCACTGTGTCTGGAAGACTTCAGAGAGTGGTCCAGGCAGCATTTGGACCAGGACTGGTTGTCTCTGGGGCCTACGCTGTCCCCTTACCATCCCCCTTCGGCATTTCAGAGCCACTGCTAACATGCTGGTTGTGCTGGTTTCGGAGAACAGGCAGGGCTGCAGCAGGTGGAGGGAGCTCAGGGACTGGTCCTGAGGCCAAAATGCCCCTCACGCCTCTGAGGGATGTGACCCCCACAGGAGTGGCCGTTGCAGCTCCCTCCCCTGCCCTGGTGGACCGGAGCACCCCACCAGGTGTCAAGAGCCCAGCTAGCTGCAGTCCATCCACCTGACAGCTTGATGACCTGAGACAACCCACTTAACTTTCTGCACCTCAGTGTCCCCATCTGTAAAGTGACACAACTGGAGCAGGTCGAAAATGTTCAGACTTTCTTTTGAGCATTGGAAATGAAGTCTGAGTTGTGCATCTAACACAGAAAACATGGTTCTGGTCTGCTTGGGGCATCAGGGCAAGGGGGGCACGCCAAGAGGGGGGCCCAGCGTCCTGTTACATTTCCTCCAACGCTGCATTCCCTGGGGCATCTTGAGAACCCAGGGCTCTAAGAAGCACGACTGGAAAATCCCTAGGTAGACCACCCTTAGGTTCCTCGCAGTTGTGACCTTCAGAAATTCCACTCTGGCAGCTGAACGTGGTGTTGCTAGTGAGAAAACTGACTGAAGGGTGTGACCTGCTACCAGGAAGGACCATCAGATGGGGAAGTTCATGGGGGCTGCTGGGGTTTGGGCTTTTGGGGGAGGTCGGAGCTGGTGGGGAGGCTCTGCGAGGGCTGCAAGTCTACCCACGGGAGTGGGTAGCAGCAGTCCCTTAACCCGGCTCACACACCCCTAATAAAGCAGCTCCTGATGCTTGTAACAACCCTGAACAAACAGCCAAGCACTTACTTTTGAAACAGCACATCTGTGGGGCATCTCCCACATGCCAGGGAGCTGCCTCAGAGGTGAGCCGACCCCCACCTCAGAGGTGAGCCGACCCAGGCTCGGGCTCAGAGAAAGAAGCACTAGAAGTTGGCGGCATCAGGATTTGAATCCAGATGGGCAGGGTTGCTCCTGCTGAAATGGAGGCCCGGGGAGCCAGGATGGAGCCAAACCACGAGGCCAGAGGGCCTATGAGCCACAGACCTGGAGCGGCCCGCTCAGCGGGCAGCCGAGGTGCGAGGCCAGGGCAAGGCTGAAAGCGGGGTCCAAAGAGGGCAAGGGAGCCGGGCCAGGAGGAGGGCGTGTCCTCCAGCTAATAGAGGCTAAGAAGCAAAAAGGGAAAAGGGGGAGGAGGGAGCACCTTGATGTGGTGAGACCATACTCATTCTCCCAGCCCACTGTGGTACGTGGCCGGCCCCAGCAGGAATCTGCTTTTTGTTACCGAGTCTGAGGAGAAGGATTAAGAAGCAGGAAAGGAAACCCGTGGGGATGGCACTGGGTCTGTGGTCCGCGGGGTGATTTACAGCCCACGTCATCCTGGCTCTGGATGCCTGGGCGGGCCCTGACAAAGACAGCTGAGCTCCCTTCTGGTTCAGCTTGCCTGTGGTCTGCGGGAAGGTGTAAAAGGCTGGGTCAGCTGGAGTGCCCCGGGCAGCCAAGGGCCAGCTGCAAGACCTCTGTCGGCTCTCAAACCCCACTGAAGCCACGGCTACCACCCACGAGCCAGGGAGATGGGGTTTCTCTTGCCAGGGGCTAACCTTCAATTCTTGACCCCACCTTTCCTCTCAAATCCACACTGGACCTGTGTTCCCACCATCCACCTGGGCCTAGGAATCCTGGCACACGCATCATCTGTCCAAGGAACCTTAAATCCATGAGGGCGTGGTGGGAAGAACACTGGGAGGTCTTAGGTGCCAGGACCTTCTCTACAATGAACCACCTGTGTGACCTTGGGGAACTCTCTCCCTCTCTGTGCTTTAATTCCTTCACTTGTACAGCAAGGGGGTTGTGTGTGGACTCCCCAAAAGGTGCCCTGCAGACACCAGTCAGATGAGACATATCTCATAAGTTTGGGGAACACCGCAGACCTTGGTTCCATCCTGCAAAGTCACTATGTCCACTAGCTATTATAGGCTCCATAAAGTCCTGCAGTGAAGAAATGCCTGCGTGGCTTTATTTCCCCAGTATTTCTGAACCCATGTGACTAATGATGTGATTGCAACCTCATGAGTAGAAACTCACTCAGCCTTCTGGTACAGTGAAGCTTATTTAAGGCTACACAAGGGCCAGGGGGGGAGTCGCAGGGAAGGAGGCAAACGGCTTTCAAACCTCAGTAGGGGGCATCTGTGGCCCTTCCTGCTAGGTGCCAACCAAAAGCAGCATGAGGCCACTTTCAGGAATCTGCTTCTTTCCTGCCTGACTACCAGCTGGCCCAGTCTCTCAGCATCCCAACCCCAGACACCTAGTAGAGACCCCGAGTGGTCCAGCCTCAGTCATAGCTCTTCCCCTGAACCAATCAGCTGTGACTGAGGAATGGGAAACAAACCTGCCTAAGCCATCTCCTCAGAAGGAGCTGTGTGAGGGTGTGTGGGGGTCTGGAGAGGGTGGTCAGTGGGTATGCATAATTGAAAATACGGCAGGGAGGCTGACAAGTACTCCCCACTATCACAACTACACCACAGACACCTGGCAACATCACCTCTGTGTGCGAGGCACAACTTGGGAGGGCCTTGGGCGTCCCTCCCACTCTGGCCTTTTGTGGGTGTTATTTCTGCTGGAGGCCAAGGCTCTGGGTGCCGCTGGGTGAGGCTCTTGGCTCATGGAGACCCCTCCATCACAGCCCCTCACCACAGAAGATGCCCTTTCACCGCACATTCTGCTGCTAACACAAACTCTGAAAACGACTAGACAAGACAGCCTCTGCGGTCCCTGGCAGCGGGTCTGACATGCTGAGTCTGATAGAGACCATTTGGTCAGTGTGGCAAAATGGTTGGGTTCTCACATGCAGATGTCATCTCTATCTTTGTTCACTCGTTTGCAGTCCGAACATCAGCTCCACGAGAACTTGGACGTGGTCCATTTTGTTCGCTGCTGTAGTCCCGGTGCCTAGCACAGTGCTGGACGTGCAGCAGTATCGAAATATGTATTTGTTGAATGAGTGAATAAATATTTCTAGTTTCAGGGTTTTCATTTACTGGAGCTTTTATATGCTGCAGGATAGGTTTCCCATTTCAAAGGTACCATTCGAGCATTTTTGTAAAAGTACCTGTACTCTAGGGGAACTTTTAGTATTTATTGTGAACTCTGGAACAATTTTGCATCTTTTTTGCTTTTGTCCACTTCCAGTATTTTATTCCTAGCTATACATCCTCTGCTTACTAAGTCTGCCTCTGGCTTTAAGTGGGTCAGGCTCCTCTCCTGACCACTTCTGTGTGCTGCAAGGTAATCTCACCACACTGGGGACATTTTAAAAAATCATCTGCCTTCCAAATTACTTTACCCTTTCAATTCATTTTCAGTTGCTGATGTCCATTTTACCTACTTAACCATTTTTCACTATTTTCAAATTAGACATTTTATTATATTTAAGCAATTTGGACACAGCTTTCTACCTGCAGAAAAAGTTATCCAATAGGATTTAAATTCTAAAGATTTTTAAATTGCTTTGTCCTAAAAAGAGAAGTCAGATTTCAAATGTTATTTTAAAACTAAAATATGAAAGACACACAAGGAGAGCACAGGAGAAGTATTTCTCAAGACCCACACGACTAAGTATTATTTTACCTTCCTCTTTTAAATACACCAGTACGTGGGCTAGAAAGGGGTTCCATGTCCCATCCTGAATGCTGAACACTGGGGTGCGTTCACCTTGGCCACAAGTCAGGAGGCTATGGAGCCCTGGGCTGGTTAATCTTTCCAGGCCTCTGTTCCCTCACTTTTAAAATGAGCAGAATAACAGGACCCACCTTCTAGATCGTTTACAAAGAGTCAGTGAGACAACAGAGCCGGGCCCCTCTAGGGGCCAGACCACATGGAAGTGCTGGAACATGCGGGCTCACATTCCCACAAAGGGCTGGGTCCTCAGTTTGACTAACCAGCATTTGAAAGCACAGAATAAACAGGCTAAAAAGTCTCAAAACAAGTAACCAGAAATAGTCACTTTGAACTGTGATCTTGACTGACTGGATTTCAATGCTTTCTTTTTAAAAAATAAACACAATTTTTAAAATTACACATGTCTATCAATCTGACAAATGGATAACCAAAGTATGGTGTATCTACACAATGGAATATCATTCAGCCATAAAAATGAAATGAAGCACCAGTATACATGGTAAAACATGGATTAACCTGGAAAGTATGCTAAGTGAAAGAAGCCAGACACAGAGACCATGTATCATCCAATTGCATTCACATGAAATGTTCAGAAAAGGAAATGTATAGACTAGCGGTTGCCTAGGGCCAAGGAGGGGGGCGGGGTAGGAAGCGGCAGCTAAAGCACATGCCTGGGGTTTCTTTTTAGAATGATGAAAATGTTCCGAAACTGACTGGCTATGGTTGCATGTATGTGTGAAAATACTAAAAACCAATGAGTGTGTGAATTATAATCTTGATAAAGTTGTTAAAAATTTAAAATTCTGCATAAATAGTGCATGTTAATTACAGAAAAATCATAAAATACAGAAGAGTGAACAGAAAAAATTTAAATCACCTCAACTTCCCCGCCTAGAGAAAACCCCTAATAACTCCAGGTGACTATTTCCCTATGTTTACGCACACCTACACAGTATTTTATGAAAGTAGAGTTATGTTGTACAAACTGCACCGTAAGCTGCTGTTTGTATTTTCTCTAACAGCCAATACATCTTTGCACTTGGCAGATCTGCTTCCACATCTTCTCGTTCAGGGCAGGCTCTGCTGAGGTTATTCTGGGCACAAGCGCAGGCTTGGGCTTCCAGCCTCCAAACTTCCCAGGGAACTGGAAGCAGGTACGTCCCGGCCACCCCCAGTGCCTCCCGCCCCGCCTGGCCTGGGCGCCACGGGTGACAGGCAGGAAATTTATGAGCAGCTGGAGTTGGCTGCTATTTGCCGAGGGCAGGAACGTGGCGTGAATCAAGGATCACACTGTGTCCAGGCTGGGAGGGCCCTCAGAGGTCTCAGGCATCTAAGAGTTGAGAAGTTACGGCCAGAGCCCCTCGTGAGCCAGAAGAATCTCCCTGGGGACCATGAATTGCGAGAAAAATTCATTTACCCAAAAAAGAGTTATTGAGTTCCTGCTGGGTGCCAGCTCTTTGACAGACACTGGGGTGATAGTCCCGGTTCCAGGGCAGTTTACAGTCCCAGCGAACCCAGAGCAAAGCTGAAAACCGCTGCTGTCCTAACTGCTGTTGGTCCCGCCCGTTCCCTGCTCAGTTCCTTGGGCTGCTGACCAGCACTGCGGCTGAGCTGGCTGGGACCCCCACTGTGGTGTGCGGAACAGCGGCCTGTGCCCAGCTGCCTGCACCACTCAAAGGCCGCCCTCCCCCACAGGCCCCAGATCCCCAGGCTGGGGCGTGGGTGGGTGCGGACAGGCCAAACCCCTCATTTACCGAGGCCAATGGGTATGTTCAGACCTCAGAGCCAGCCATCTACATGCAGAAGAACTTTCTGACCAGTGAGGAACAACCACAGTGTCAATGTTGAGGATGAGAGCAGGTAACCCTGGGGACCCCTCTGGTGCTAAGGCGCCAGGGTGGGGCTGGGTCTCAGGTTTCTTGTCCACGTACTGTCCACGCACCCCTCCACGCACCCCACACTGTCTTAGAGCCTCACATGGAGTTACTCCGCCCACTGGAACAAAAGCCCCGGGGGCGGGGGGGAGTTTTGTTGTCTCTGTCCCTGCTGCCCCCACCCCTTGCCCCAGTCCAGGACAGTGAGGGCCAGCTCCAGTCCAGCCTCTCAGCGCCCCGGCTCCCACCTCCACTGCAGGCTGGGGAAACCTGTTTCCGCTCTGAACTCCCGAAGCGCTTCGTACCAACTCCTCCTACATCCCTCTGTGCCATGAATTAGTGTTGGTGTGAGTGCCATCATTCTCTTGGTCACCACACACATCTCCGCCAGAGCTCTCGAGGGAAGGGGCCACATCGTCTTCCACACCTCTGTCCTCCCAGGCCTGGGAACAGCAGAGTGGCTCGGCACTCAGGGGCACCATCTTCAGGCGGCCGGGCCAGGCACCTCCCTGCACTCCTTTGCACCTGTTGCCTCTCACAGTCCCTCGAATGGGGCCACTGCTGCTTTCCTTGTGCAGCTTAGGAGATGGGGCCTGAGCAACTTCCTCGCTTGCCCTAGGTCACACTGCTAGGATGCAGCAGAGCAAGGCAAACCCCTGACCCTCGGAGAATTCAGCTTCTTTACTGGCAAACGGGGCCAGCAAATCCCCAAACCATCCACCCAGCCACCACCTTCCTTGGTTCTAAGACAATCGCAGCCTAAGGGAAGGTGGATGGCCACAGGCGTCCTGGCACGCCTGGAGCCAGGGCCTGAGCTCATAAGGAGTCCACTGGGCCTGCAAGGGACGGCCAGGGAGACCCGAGGCCACCGCCGTGCTGACTCCTTCTTGGGCTGCAGGCCGCTCTCTCTGGCTGCCAATCTTTCTGCTTCTCTCCCCATGCTCTGCCTGTATGTCTCTGTGCCAGCTCTCTCTTGGCCTCTCCTGTGTTTATCTCTCCACGTCCATCAGCCTATCTGTCTTTCTTGGCTCCCAACCCACCCACAGTGCAGGGCACTGCGAGGGTCGAACTAGCCCCGTGGTGCCTGAGGCCCAGCTGCTGCAGCTTCCCATCTGCTTCCCATCCTGTGATGTTGTCCAGCCAATTCCACTTGGCTTCAATGCTGCTCTTCCAGACCCAGAAGCTCAAGGAACTCATGACCTCGCCCCACAGCCAGAGGAGGCACCCAGGCTGGAGGGGATCAGACAGCCGGGCAGACAGACGGACCAGCCCGGTGAGGAGGGCCCTGCTCCGGCGCAGCCTCCCAGCAGGCCCTGCCCCGTAACCCCCACACTGCACACACGCACACACACTCAACCACAGTGTCGAGGGACTCCTGTCAGGCCTGCCTCCACAGGGCTGGGGACTGCTCCCCATCGCTCTCTGCCTCTCTCAGCCCTCCCCTCCCCAAACCTCACCACAGAGTGACAGCAGGAGTGATGGGGCGCCAGGCAGACAAGCCAATTCATGCCACAGTGCTGGCTGGCCAGCCTGTGCGCAGACCACAGCGTATCTCCCCCTGGGAAGGAGTCTAGCTCCGGATATTTCAGGACCAGAGGCAGCAACAATGGGCTGGCTGGGAGAGGCCACGAGGCCCCTGGACAGCCCAAACATCAAATGATTTCTAAAAAAACAGTGTGAAAATGAAGTTTTGAGATGAGAAAAAACCCTCCCCCTGCCCTTCCCAGCATCCCTACACCCTTCATAGATGGATTCAGGGAGGAATGGGACATCTCTCATCAGTGCTCTTTACTCACTGCCCCGACCATTAGTGACAGCACTGAAGAATCTCCCGCCGTCTCAGGGAGAGGCCAAGACTGGGAAGGGCTCTCACCCACACTCACGTGTGTGCACCCACACTCATGTATGTACACCAACATGCAAGTGTACATACATGCACTCCCTCACACACACACACACTGGCATGCAATGCAGCACAGTGGTTAAATGCGCCAGCTAGGGCATCAGACAGCCTCTCTCCAAATCCTGATTTCCCTATTTTACCAGCTGTGTGACTTTAAGGAAATTACTTAAGCTCTCTGTGCCCGTTTCTTCATCTATAAGATGGTAATAACAATTATCTGCTGCATGAGGTAGCAGGCAGGATTAAAGAACACAATGGCTACAAAGCCAAGCACTCAGCATTAGGCAGTCACATGTCAGAGCACACACGTGTGTGGGCCTATGTTTACACAGGCCCATTTGCCCATCAGTTCAAGGCAGGAACTGTGTCTCCATTTCAGACTGCCAGGGCCCACCAAGTACTGGGCACGGAGGAGATGCCCATTAATGACTGTGGAAGACAACTGGAAACACCGTATTCCCTCATGCTTCCATTCTTCACTCATTTGGCAAATACTTTCTGAGTGTTTAGACCAAGCCAGGCTACATTCGAAGGCCCACTGGGGATCCTGCAGTGAGCGACACAGACAAGGAGGCCTGCGCTCCGCACGCGGACATCCTCGGAGGAGCAGCCCCTACCTACACAGGAGCAAGTTCCCCTAAAGAAAGGAAGCCTCTTGCTTTCTGAGCCAAACAGCTTGGGCAGGTCCCTTCCCATCACTGATGCACTTCCTCGCATTCTCAGCCAGATGTTACTGGATGTACTTGAGCTTCCTCTTGACAACTCAGGTCAAGCCCACCCTGGTTCTTGAGACTTCTGGGGCCCTCTGCCCCCCACCCTGACACTACATGGCCCCGAGCCTTTTGGCTCTTCTCAGCCTCTGGCATTGCTGCTTTTGTTTTCCTGTTTCTTCCCAGACGATTAGGCCACTGGCTGTGATTCCGGGTCTGTCACTGCACCTGCTCCAGGAGCTGGCTTCCCACTTCAATGGGTCGTTTCTGTCCAGCTGCTCTGATTTGAGACCCCAGGGGGTCAAGCTTACAAGAACAGACTGTGAGGAGTAGACTCCAAAGAAGGTCCAGACAGACTGGGCTCTCCTGCGAGCTTTTCCACATGGCCTTTGTGTCGTTTAGTTCTGTGTTCCGAAGAGTGGGTGGGGCCTTTGTCTGTCCGTTCTCCAAAGGACCCAGCACCTAGAGCAATGCCTGGTGCATAGTAGACACTCAAAACTATTTATTCTTAAATAAATGTGCAGGACCTTCATGCTTTCTTCATCCTTTTCTGCTCGTGTAACTAAAGAGACTGAACAAGTGAAGAATCACTGTGTGTATGTGTAGAGGGGGTCGGCTTGCAAATAACCCACGTCCTGTGTGTGCATGGTGGTGGGGACAGGGTGGCAGGAGCACATCACTATCATGGAGGGGGCGGGTAATTCTCAGCAATGTTTTGTAGCTGTTCTACCTCTTCTGGGGGGGCTCATGGGGCTGCCCCCATGGGCCCAGCTGCCTGGCTCTGCCCTGCATGCTACCAAAGGACCATTCCTAAGGGCTCCTGACCCCTGGGGGAGAGAGGCAAGTTCTGAAACTCTCCAGGACCTTCAGCTGTCTCCCAGTGGGCACCCCCTTTCCACCTGGGCAGGGACTTGGCCCACCACAGGGCAGGCCCTCCATCAGATCCCAGCAGGCGGCGCCCGCAGGTGCACCAGCACACCCATGCAGGGGTGTGCATGCACACCGCACAGCCGGATCGGGCGGCAGAGAGACAGACCTGGTGTCCTCTGCCTGGCAATGGAATCAAGTCCTTGGTGGGCAGCCAGGCTGGTACCCATTCTCTAAGTCACTGGGTGGGGAGGGGACACTAGGGACCCCTCTGCCCACCTTCCTGATGAACCAGGAAGCAGTGTCCTCCAGGAACCCCTGGACGGTGCTGAGCTTCTGGCTGACAAGCCCTTTCATGGCCATTGTTTCCACGAACCCTCTCCACCTACGAACATTTTTACTCGTGTTTTATGAGGAAAGTGGGGCTTGGAGAAGGCAAGTGACTGAAGTTACAAAGTTCACGAGTGGCTGGGCTGGGAAGCAGACCCACTTCTCCCTGCCCCAGGCCCCGCACTGCCAGACACCCCCTGTAGCTCAGCCCCTCCTCTTGCCCAGAGCAGAGGACAGCGACAGTCTGGGCTCAGGAGCGCTTATTTCATGGGCCAGATGAGCCTGCCTGGGCCCCACCCAGCCCTGCCAGCTGTGTGGCTCCCAGTGACGTCACCTCTCTGGGTCCCAGCCTCTTCCCCTAGACCCCATGGTTAATGCCGTGCCCTCAGGAGGCTCGGGAGAATAGCGGGCATGAAAGGCTCTGCAAACTGTAAAGCACTGTGCCGAGGCAGCTGGCTGCTGGGCTCCCTGAGCCTCAGTGAACAGAAAATGGGGCTAATAGGGCTACTGGCGCCCACTTGGCGGGCTTCAGTGAGAAGCGGGCAAGCTCATGAGACTGGGCTTCTGCATCGTGCTGAAGGTTAAGACACTGGTTATCCCACTGGGAAGAAATCACCTGGTCACACATCAGGGTCAACCCTCCAGGGACGGGCCATGTGACTGTTCACATGCTGAACAGTCTTCCCAGCTGAGAGATCCTCCTGTCTTTCTCAGTTCGGGGAAAACACCCAGTAGGGGGTGTCTGGGTAGGACTAACTGAGCTGGTGAAGAGCAGTGTTCTTTGAGGTGAGGCCCCCGCCCTACCTTTGGAAGCAGCATGAGGATGAAGAGTTCAGCACTAAGGCAGCCACTGTGCAGCCATGAGGCGAGGACCAAAGGAAGCCTGCAGCCTCACGTCACCAGAGCCTTCCAAACGGTGAGAAACGGGGGCCTCTGGTGCTTGCAGGTTTTCTGTGGCCCAAAATAGCTTTCATCACAGATTCAGGGGGAAAAGCACAAGCTCCCCGGAGGTCTGGGGGAGCTCTGACCTTTCTCTAGCTGTGTCCTGAAGGCCCTAGTTTAGCCTTCCCTGCAGTTTTTACCTTCAGCTCAGGAATATTCAGCCCCACAGTGTGGATTTCAGTGGAAGGAACAGTGTGTAATTATTCGGGGGCTGCTATGTGACAGGAGCTGGGACACACACATGACAAGGCTTACGGTCTAGCTCAAGGTGAGCACCAAACAAACACTGTCTAACGGGCGTACTGCATCAGCTCTACCCCGTAATATACCATGTAACATATCCCCCACAAGCATAATGTAATGCAACGATATAAAATGAGCTCTAATATATCACATAATGGAGTACCTCATAATAGGCCACTTTCTATCATCACTTCACAGCATATCACATGTCGCTTTCCTGAATTAGACTGCACACACCCCTGTGGCAAGGGCAGGGAGATGGCCATGCCGTGGGCCATGGTGGAGGCTGGAGCAGGGGTCAGAGAGGGCTTCCAGGAGGAGCCAAGCCTTCCAGAATGAGCAGGAGGTAAGCAGACGGCGCGGGGGAGGGCGTGCCAGACAGCGGGGATGGCATGAGCACAGAGGTCACAAATAGCCCCTTTGGGAGAGGAGTTCCATGTCGTTGGAGTGTAAATTGGGACACAGGGAGTGACCGGCTGGAGCCAGGTCACTTGCGGGGGAGGGTCAGGTGCCCTGTAAGAGAGCCAGCCTCCACCCTTGGCCTGTGGGGAGCCCCAGAGGGTCCTGAGCAGGGAAGTCAGGTGGTGAGATCTGGTTGTCAGGAGAGCCACTGGCAGGGGCTCAGGTGGGGACACACTGAGTGGGGGAGCAGCTGGGGCCAGGCCAGGTTCCAGGTGGCTATGAATTCTGGGCAGAGAGGGCAGAGCCTTGAAGGAAGGACCGGTTCCTATTCTGCCTTCTAAAATATTTGTACTGGGAGCTCAAAGAAGGTAAGAATTTGTATTTCCTCTGGAACCAGCTTTCTGGTTCACTGGAGCCGGCAGAAAGGGGACAGCCTGCTCCAGGACAGGTAGGGAACCAGGCCCAGCGGTGCCCCTCTGTGCCAGGCCTCCCACGCTGCTGGGTGCAGGGGCTTGAGGCTGGGCAATGGGCAGGGCAAGTCCAGTCACCCTTGTCTTCCTGCCTTCCCCCTCTCAATTTCTGGTCCCTGGGCCAACTCCACATCATCCCCAGGGGCTGGGCCAGTGGACACTCCTCCTTCCCCAGGTCTTCCTCACCATGAAGACCAACCTCTCAAGCAGGGACATGGGAGGAAGGGTGGAATTCACAAAACAATTCCATATACTTTTGTGCCATTGATCCTCCCACAGATCTGAGAGGCAGGGTGGGCATCTCCCAGATAACACCCTCTGCAGCCTTGAGTAAGGCTGCCCAGTCATACAGCCCCTGGGGTGGAGCTGAGACCTGCTGCAGAGCCCAGACACCTGCCCAGCAAGGTCGCTGTGGGGAGGGTGGGTCTCACTGGCCTGCACTGAGCCCTTCAGAGTAATGGCCCCGAAATTGTGATAAACATAAATATTTGGTCCTCCTGGAGCTGCCATCTTTCCACCTGAAACTGGAGGACAGAGGGTTGCAAGAGAAACGAAGAACGGGGGACTGAGAAAAGTGTACACAAAATGCACAAATACCCTGCAAAGCCCAGAATTTTTGCTTGTGAAAAACCGGCCACCTACAGCAGCATGGATGACAGGCCTTTTCCACTGCCGGGCTGAGGGGCAGCCGGAACTTCTGGGTTAACAGTGGGGGTAGGAGGGAACGCAGGCAGTGTAACAAGGGTATAGGGAATGGAGAAAGTAAAGGGGAAACCCCCAGCCCCCTGCCCCTGGCCTGTGCGTCTCACCGTATCACATCACCACCATCTGACATGACACGCGGAAGGCAGCTCCTCACTTCTACCTGGCAGCCCAGGCTGACTCCCAGCTCCTCCGGGGGGGGCAGGGGGTGTGAGGCAGGCAGCCCGGCCTTGCTCTCTTCCTGTCTTCCGCAGTACTGGCCTTCCAGCTGCCAGCCCTGCCCCAGCACCCCATGCGCCCCCAGTAGGCCACCCAGTGACTGCTCCCAAAGCTGCCCAGATTCCAGGCAAATGTCTCACAGGAGTTTCTGGCAGTGGCAGCAGCCAGTGCTTTAAAAAGGCTTCATGTCATACGGCAATCAGCTGAGGGGCCCAGGTCCCGGGGTGTGTATTAATACCGCGGTTCTCCCAGAGCATCCTGTGCTGCTCTCTGATGAGCGGTGGCAGTCTCCCTGCTGTCTCCACCCCCAACCCTCCCTCCGCATGGACACTGTCCACATCTTTCTGCTCAGTGGATGACTGCATTTACTCTCTGCTGACCACTGGTGGGCCTGGGCCCTACCCACGCTGTGCCCTCCCAGGTGCCTCCTTCTCGCCTGTCCCCTCCAGCCAAGGTGTTCCGAAAGCAGTCGCTGCCAACCATCCCCAATTTTAACAGCTTTGACAAATAAAAGTTAGGCAGCATCCAGGGGAACTAATTAGGTGGCCTTCAGGCACCTTAGAGGAAGAAGAAAAGTCACAACTGGTGTAAGAGGAAGAAACAACATTAAAAGAAAACAAGGGGGAACAAAATAAAAACCAGAGATAAAAAGTCAAGAGAAAACAGCGGCGCCTGAGAAACAAGAATTCCAGCCGCCAACTTTTACGGCGTCCAGCCCTGTTATTCATAAGCGAGTTTCCTCTCTCACAAAGGACCTTTTGCACGGTTTTCCCCGCTGCCTCCAAACCAGCTGCTCGCGCTGTTGTATCCTGAGTGATGATGAGGCTCTGAAAGGGTTTTTTGGGAACAGATGGCCAGGGGAGAGCTGGGGAATGTGCCAGCAGAGGGCTGGGCGGGCTGCCAAGGCCTGCGGTGACTGAGTGCCTGGGCTTCCAGCTCGCGTGCTTTCCCTGCCCTCTGCCCTCAGTGGCGCCAGCAGGCCTTCCCAGCGAGAGCTCGGAACATCTGGAGTCTGGGGCTGCCAGGAGGGGGGGCCGCAGCGGCGGCGGCGGGCGGGGGACCCTCTGTTCCAGCAGAGCTCCCATGGACTCACCACCAGGCCCGCCTCACAGAACAGCTAATCAAAACCACAGCGCCCGAATGGGAACCAGGCGTGCTCCCAGCTGCAGCCAGAGGCCGCCAGGCGACTTAACCCGGTGTCAGACCTCGCTGGTGGCACCCCCTGGCCCACCCCACCCTTGCCACCCCCAAGGTCACCCCCAGCGGGCTATTGGCTCCCCGCAGCTTAATGAAGCCTCCACGTGCTGCAGCCTGGCTGCTCACAGAAGAGCTGTCGCTCTGAGCAAGGCCCCCCCCCAGACACTGGGTATTTGCGGGGTGTCTCCCGGGCGCAGGCCACCCTGCCGAGCAGTGCGTTAGCTCCAGGGCCGGACAGGCCTCAGGAGTTGACCAGCTCAGACTTCGGACCAAGAGACAAGGCTGGAAGCAGTGGTGGAAGCAGCTCCACCACTTCTAGTCTCATGGCCTTGGGCAAGAGCCTTTTCCTTAGCCTCAGTGTCCCTTCTGTGCTGTGGGGGAAGGGGGCGGTGTCATAAGGCGTAAAGATAATGTGTGTGACTCCTCACCACGCGGCCAGTGTGATTGTTGGTGGTAATCTGTTTACTGGCATTATTCCTGCGTACAGCCAACGCCATGCATGTGTTTTGGTATTAGTCTATGAACTCTAGAAGCCAACAGATTTCTGGTTTGGTTGCACACTTACCCCCTTCAAGGGTATAGGAGCAAGGCTTTGCCCTGAAGTGCTAAAGAGAGCTATTTGCCCTCACCTGCATTCTGGCTGGTTAGTCATTCACCCAGCCCTGGGGGCTGCCCTTTTCTGAGAGGTTCCTTCCTGGGGTTCCATACAAAGTTGTTGTCTCGTCTGTAAATTCATGAGATTTCCTTTCTGGTACTCACTGAGAAAAATGCCAGCCCTTTCTCATAAGGGAGGGATCTTGTTTAATCCTTCCAACAAGGTGGCAGGGAAAGTATGCAGGCTCTCACTTTAGGGGTGAGAGAACTGGGGATCAGAGAGGTTAGGTAACGTGCCCAAGGTCACACAGCTAGGAAGTGCCCAAACCAGGACTGCAACGCAGGTCTCCAGGCCCAAACCCTGCACCCCGCCTGCTGCATGGTCCTACCAAGGGTCTCCCTGTTGTACTTGTATGTGCCTTCAAGTTAAATGACAGCACCACAGGGAACTGAAAAGAACTGCAGTGTTCTCGCAACCTAACTCCCAACTGCAGACACTCTTTCTCCAGGTTCCAGGAGGGAGGACACACAGCCTCTGCAGCGCTTTCCAAAGGGGCACCTCAGCTGGAGGAAGGACTCCCAAAGGGTGCTCTGAACAGTCCCTGCATTCCAAGGGGTGGTCAGCTGGAGCAATGCGGGGGGCCTCCCAGGTCTCAGGAAGTAACCAGGTCTGGTTACTTCTGGTTCACCATGCCTGAGACCTCAGTGTCCTTCATGTACAAGTTGGGAGAAGAGTAGGATCTGTGAGCACATGTGGGGTGGGGGTGAATGAATGTGAAAGGGGAGAGGAGAGCAGCACCGCAGCCCCACCCCTCGGGACCACCTGGGGACATCAAAGGGCAGCAGGGGAGCCGGCTCTGAGCTCACCTGTGAGGCTCCCCAGCCGGCGCTCCCTCCAGCCCCGTCCCTGCCAGACTCCTGGACCAACGGTGTCAAATGAAGAGGAGAAGCAGCAGCTGAGAGAACACTCCGTGTTAGAACAAACAGCTGGTGACAAACGTCTATGTAATTGGAATGCCAGAAAAAATAAATTGCATCCATTTTTATGACAAGAAAGAAATTTGATGGTGATTTCCAACCCACCCTCCTTTTTCTCCCCAGCAAATGGCCTCTGTGGGCTTTGAAAGCAAATGGTATTTAACTCAATTGCTTGGCCGGCAGACTTGGAAACAGGACCTCCGCTCACCCAGCGCACTCCCACTGGGGCGGGCAGGACAGGAAGTGGTAAGAGCCCAGATACACCTCTCTCACTGGCTGGGTGTCCCTGGGCCAGGTCCTCAGGCCCTCAGCCTTGCTCTCACTATTTGTGTCTCGGGACAACAGCAGCACCTACCCTACAGGGGTGGCGGGAGCGGTCGATGAGGTGATGTGTCAGAAACACTGAGCACCATGCCTGGCACATAATCCAGGCTCTGAGATCATCAGGTGTTATCAGTGACCTCAGGGCACACTGCGCTGGGGTCTCAAGGGTCTCTGTGGGTGACTTTCATATCTGCGGGAAGTGCTGTGACGGGCATAGGGGTGACTGAGGGTAATGCATTTGGTTATTTAGACAGAAAAAGGGGCTGAGGTGACATCAGCTCAGAAGTCTAACAGAAAAGGGCTTTAGAAATGACTTCCATCAATGACAGTTCACTTTACGGAAGTAGAGACTAAGGAGACCCTCATGGGGTGACTAAGGACACAGAAGGTGTGGACAATGCCAGGGCAGTGGGCACTCTGGGAACACGAGAGGCTCTGCACCCCAGCGGCTGGATCCTGACAGAGCAAGAGCTCTCCAGACTCCGCCTCATGCACTTGGGCTTGGGAACAGTCCACTGAAAGAGCCGGAGCCACTGGGCCCTGTTGGAGGCCTAGGCTCAGCCACTCGGCCAGTAAGGAGCCCTTCAGAACCCTCAGCTCCCACTGACCCCTGACCTAAAACCAGCATGGCTCCTCAGCTTGTCGCCAGCACTGAAGCTACAGACATCAGCACCTGAGACACTCTTCCAAAGAGGAGTCGGGCCGCCCTCAGACTTGCCATCACCAAGGAAAGCCCCCTGCCCAGACATCAGCAGGAAAAGGAAGACATAGGTCGGAGGGAGCTGCACCAGCATCATGCCTGCTCTGGCTGCAGGCCACCCACAGCGTGAGAAGCAGCCCCTGGCCTTGCAGAGCCAGCCTTCCCCGACTCTGCCAGCACACTGCAGTCCCGGGGGTGCAGGAACTGACTGGCCATTTACCACCAGGGCTTAAACTACGCCATCCCTGTAGGAGTAGTAGTAGTTGCTGTTGATGTTATTAATCCTCAATGGCTTAAAATCCATGGATGGGCTGCCCTAGATGGTGAGAAATCCATCCTTCCCTACTTCTCAAGTCTGGCAAGGCCCGCCCAATGCAGGTGTGAAATAGTTCTGCTGCTCTTCCTCCTTCTCCCCCTCCCCCTCCTCCTTTTCTTCCTTCTCCTCTTCCTCCTCCTCCCCCTTCTACTTCTGTCCCCTGGCCCCTCCTCCTCTTCATCTTCCTCTTCCTTCTCCCCTCCTCCTCTCCTTCCTCTACCTCCTCATTCTCCTTCTCCTCCTTCTCCTCCTCCTCCTCCTTAGCTTTCAGGAGTTGCTGCTTTAAAAACAGGAGCTGCGGAAACGTGGCCCAGAGCCAGGTGCTTAACGTGCATTATCTCCGGCTGCAGCAGGAGTCAGGACTGAGCTCCCCAGAGCTGCTCAACTCCTCCCGCCTGTGCCTCTGCTGCGCGGCCTCCGACACGGCCTCTGCACTACTGGGACTTCCAAATGGGGCTCTGGATCCCCGAAATCACATCCTGCAAGGTCCAAAGATGGAAGACTCACTGGTCAAGGGATGCCGGTGCCCCACCCCGGAAGGAAAGATTTGAGATGGGTGAGAGGATGTGCCTGGGGCCCTGGGGGCAAGCAGGGTCCACTTTAAATCCAATGCTTCACACAGGTCTGGAGAGACATGGCAACTCCTCAGAGCTGTAAGGGATCTCGGGGGACCTGAGGCAGCCCTCTTGAGGCGACCTGAAAAAGTGTCACCCCGCCTTTCGGGGCACATTAACTGTGAGGGAGCCACCTTGGAGTGGGACAGCTCAAACCATCCTCAGTCACATCGGTGACCATCACCATCCCAGAAGCCACTTATTGAGGACTTCCTTGTTTTCTAGTTTCTCCCTTTCTTTGCTTTCTGTCTCCCTAACCCCTAGGCTGTGCTCAGTGGCTGCAAGGGAGGCGCAATGGGGGCTTGACCTGGACCCCAAACCCATACCCTCTGTCTATAGGGACTATGGAGGGTCAAGCCCCCCCCACCATTAACATCCCATTGCAGTGCCCATGTGCTCATCATAGAGTTCCCCATTGTATAACTTGCTTTAGGTGCTTAATAAACATTGAATGAATGAATGAATGAATCTCTAAAGACACATACCCCCTGGTTCTAGTTAACAAAACAGGCCAAGCGCAGCCACTCAGGTCTGCTGGGCAGGTCACTGGAGACCATCCCTGAGGACACTTCGGAACTCTCACACCTGCAGGGTGACAGAAATGCAGGAAGGCAGAGCAGCGGGAGTGGGGTAGTCCTGTGAGCTCCCAAACTGCCAGGGCAGAATGCCGGGCACAGGGAAGCCCTCAGAGGTCCCAGCCAGGACCTTGTCCCATCCCTCCATCTAGGTCCTCTTGGCAGTGGTGACTGTCCAGGACTAGCACTTGGGGGATGGCAGTCACAGGGCAGCCTGCTTGGTAGGAGGGTGACGCAGAATACGAGCTGCTCAGTGCCCTTCCAAGGTGGCCAGACCTCCTCGTGGAGAGTCAGAGTGCAAACGACCTTAGAAATCACTAACGATTTACCGTCACCATCTCTGTTTATTGACAAGAAACCCGAGGCTTCAAAGAGGTTGAGAAATAGGTTTAAGATGGCACAGCTGGTAGGTAGCAGGCCAGGACTTTGAAGTCAGGGCTGTGTGACGCTCTTCACCATAATCTTCCACTCAGCCCCCACCCGCAATCTGCACAACGTGGGGTTGGTCCAGATGGTCTCTAAAGTGTCTTAGATTCGGTGACTTCAGGGGAAACCTAAAGCCCATCTCCACTGGGCACCTTCACTCCACTCTCCCTTCTTTCTTCACCTCACAGGCGGCAGCCTCCTCCCCAGCCCAGGACACTGTGTGTGCCAGTCAAGGACCACAGACTCCTGTCCGTGGTGAGTGAGGGGAGAATCGGAAAGAGGGACACGGAGAAGCAGAGATGGAGAAAACGGTACCTGCCCACTTTGCCCATCCGGACCTCCAGACCGCCCGAGTGCCAGGGGAAGTTCACAGAGAGTTTACAAACCCCCTTTGTCACAGAGCACGCATGGAGCCATCAATCACGCCCTTAATTTACCCGTGTTACTTTCCAGTGGAAAGCCGCCCTGTGAGCAGCCACTGGCACTTCCTCTCACCCCCTAGATGAAGATCTCATCTAACTGGTCCGTGCTAATCACTCCCAGGAACTCAATGTGCAATTATCACAGCAGCAGCAGCTGGCTGGCTGTGAGGACACGCCAGGGCCCTCCCTGGTACAGGCGGGAGAGGCCACAGACAGCCTTTCTGGCAGGGGCCCAGGGGCCCCTGGGAAACCTGGAGAACCCTAAGGGCCTGCTGGGAAGGAGGGAGGTGGAGTGGGTGTCAGGAATAGGGGGAGGGGCAGGCCAGGAAGGAAGAAACCCATAGAGGTGCCAGTTAGCTGGCTCCCCGCCCTCCCCATGTCTGAACGCCCAGGGGAGCCAACCACCCTCCTCACGGATGTGGACTGGGCCCTGCCCTCTGTCACTCTCCCTCAAGCCCGGTGGGAACCGAGATCCAGAAGGTTGCCACAGGCCTTGCTTAGCACTGCCTGGCACTGGTCCCCAACTGGAAATGCTGAGGCATAGGCATCTGGGAACCGTAGTAATGCTCAACACCTTTCCTCCTGCATGTATTTCTCTAAACACATCAGGCTTTCTACAGGCTGTTCCTTCTGCCTCGTCCGCCTGGTGATCCCTTGGTTGTTCTGCTGGTCCCAGCTCAACCGCCACTTACGCTATGATGCCCTTTTAAACTCCCCTGCGTAGGAAAGGTATCTGTCCCTCCTCTGCCTGGCCTTCCACAGCCTCTAGCACAGGCCTCGGGGACACCCTCACCACACTGTCCTCCCCTTATACACTGGCACGAGGGTCTCTCTAACCATCTGTAAAGTGCATGGGGCCTGGGACCATATATCATCCTGATAGTCCTGCCCAGCATGCTCAGGTTGGGGGTCAGCAAATCCAAGAATGAATGAATGAGTGAATAAACGAATATCATCCATCTTAATACCCAGCCTCACATAACCCACACGCCAAGTCACATTCCGAAAACTTGCCCAAGGGTTCTCTGGGCTTTCATCTACTCAGGGCATCCCATCCTGATATGATATCTGTCAGGACCCACATGGGGAGTTCAGCACCAGAGCACCAGAAGGCCGGAAAGAGCTTCAGAGACAAACTGTTCTCATTCCAGTGATAAGGAAACCCAAGCCCACAGGCCCTGGGTGACTGTCGAAGGTGCCCAGCAGCCCCATTACCAGAAGTAGGGTCACATCCATGATCCCAGGACCGTGAGGGGCTTTGAAGCTGCGATGACCCCAGAAAAGCTCCAAGAGGCTGACCTCGCTGGCTCTTTGGAAGCCTGGGTGAGTGTAGGGCACCCCATCCTCCCCCAGAGGCTGCCACCTGAGGGGCTGGCGCATACCTTTCGCTTCTTGGCACGTCCCTCGGCCTGCAGGGTGCGGGTGCAGCGCTGCACGCACTCGGAGAAGCTGAGGTTGCTGCGGTCGGCGCTGTAGTCGAGGTCAGCCAGCCGCGCCAGGGACAGGATGTAGTTGCAGGCAATCCTCAGGATGGCCAGTTTGGACAGCTTCTGCCCATACGAGTAACACGGCACCTGGTGGGTGAGAAGGCGTCAGGAGGAGCTGCCGGGGGTCTCTGTGCCGAGCACGGCCCCTCGGGCACCCTGGCCAGGCAGGCATGGGGCTGCTCACTGTGACATCCGCGCCACCCGAGAAGGGCTGCTGGGCAGCGGCAGCGGCCTGTCCAAGCCCATGACCGAATTTTATCGTCTGCTCTAAATATGCGCTGTTTCCTCACACACATCTCAGCTCATGCACTCACAAACCCGGGTAGCTATACAAATTTCCACTCGGCAGAGGAGGAAACCAAGACTCAGGTCATGCCTGCGAGTTAGTCTTGAATGAAGCACGCTGCGCCCCACCCTGTCCCCAGCCCACCCTGAGAACAATTTTAGCAGCTCTGATATTCTGTTCATCCACTCACTCATTCACTCATTCACTCAGCGAGGCTTCTTTTGCTAGGCGCTTGAGGTTCTGACAGTGAATAATGTGATTCCTACCCTCGTAACAGAGGTAGGGACCCTGGGAGCACAGAGGAAGGAAAAGTGCCAGCGCTCAGCAGGGAGGGCGCACACACGGTTGGCTTTCCTTTCTTTCTCTCTTCTTCTTCATGCTCCTTCCGAACCTGGGCTGCTGCCAGGCATGCAACGCAGGCGTTATAAATGTTTACAGCCCCAACCGGACTTGACACGTCTGTCAGTGGTTCGTCACCAACTTGACACTCACTAACTGCATTAGGGATTTGTACCAGGTAAAGAAATGGAGGATCTAATTTTTGAACCTTGTCCACCAACATTTGTGCTGCATGAGCAAAAGCCTACAGAGCCTGCGGCACCGTTATGTGTTGTGGTGTGGAAAGGCCACCACCGAGCCCCTCTGAGAGGAGCTCATCACCAGAGCCATTGCTGCCATACGGCATCCACCAGCGGAATGGCCGAAGCATGCTCCACTGGCCGCCAAGGCCCCAGATTTCTTCCTCTCTCTGGCTCTCCAGGATCTATCACAGCAGATCTATCTGCCACCGATATCTGGTACTAATTAACCCTCATCCCACAGAGTGGGACCCCCAGGGCACGTCTGTTCAACAAGTATTTAGTGAGCAACTGCCCCCCCACCATGTGCCAGGTACTATTCTAGGTCAGGGATTCTCTGCCAGAGACAATTTTGTTGCTCTGGGGACGGTTAGCAATGTCTTCAGACATTCTTGACTGTCACCACTGGGAGTAGGGGGAGGTATGGCCTGTAGTAGGTAGAGGCCAAGGATGCTGCTGAACATCCTACCACGCGCAGGATCCTATGATGCCACCACCGCAAATAAATACTCAGCCCCAAATGTCAAAGATACAGAGGTTGAGAAGCGCTATTCTAAGCCCTGGGAATAAAGCATGAACAGCGTGATCACCTCAGACGAGGACCCTAAATGTAACAGCCACTTTGATCTCACTTTGAACCTCACTTTGTCCATAAGCTTTCCCTGACTGCCCCACCCCAACCCTAGCCCAGGAGGCTGAAGGTAAGGCCTGCCCTTGGTGGTGCTCCAACAGCGCGCACCCATTGGACCGTAACTCCTGCTAACTGAGACTCATTTCACAGCCAGTCTCCCTGTGCACTGCAGGGAGAGGCCCCTGTCTGTAGAGCCCAGCACAGGTCCTGCCCATAACAGGCACTCAAAAGGGTTTGTGGGATAAGATGAATGATCTCCCTCCACATTCACCATGTGACTCCAGAATGTTTAGAACTGGGTTCAAAACCTCTCCTCATCCCAAGGATGAAGATTTAGCTATTTGGCCTGGAGCTTAAGCTCACAAACCTTTTGGTCACCTGGTTCGACTGCTGGCTCCAGCCTTCCTAGCAATAAGACCTTCGGCGAGTGACATCTTTTTGAGCTTTGCCGGTCTCGTCACATTGCTAACAGAGCTGACCTCACAGCCTGGTAGGGATTAAATGAGATGACATAGGCACTGCTCGGAGTAAGGCCTGATACAAGTCAGCAAAAGGGTACAGTGGGTGCTGCAGATCTCCGAGAGGCAGGTCCAGAGAAGGCGAGAAGCGGGAAATCTAGAGCCAAGGCAGTGACTGCTGAGCCCCTACCCTGAGGGGGTCCTGAGACACACCCACCCCGGAAGCAAGGTTTGCTGTCACTTTCTAAAATGCTCCAGCAGCCAAGGAGTCGTCCCTCACGGGGCTAGGAAACCCAGGGAGGGGCAGGGAGGTGACAGAGAGAATGCCAACCTCCAGTGATTTTCCCCTTCTGACCTCCCACTCCCAGCCTGGCCACAGCTCCAAACCCATCCAAGAAAAGCCAGCAGAACAATGCACTTTGCCTGTTCCCAGCAGAGGCCAGAGGATCCTGCTTTATCAGCATGAACAAATAAACAAGGTCTGTGGGACCGAAAGGCTCCTGATAATCCGAGGACAGAGGATCCCAGGAAGGGAGTGCCCGCCTGGTGGAGGCCCTGGACATGGGACAGAGCTCTGTGACACGGGCCCTAGCATTGTTTTCACCCAGTGGCCAAGCTGGGAGTCATTCAGCTCTGGGAGCCCTGGGCCCCTGAGCAGCTGGCTGACCTGCAGTCGGGAGCAGGGCTCTCAGGAGGGTGCTGCTCTGGGGATCCAGGATGACTGAGGGAATACAGAGAAACAGATGAGGTCAAGGCCAACCTAGGGGCGCCTGTGCCAGGTTCTGGGCCAGTTCTGCCCCAGATCTGTCACTGTCTCACCGCTCCTGTCAAAGTCCAGGTCTCACAGGAACACTATCTATTGAGTGCTGGTTGTATAAGCTAGTTCAAGTAGTTTTATCCCATTTAAAACCTTCCCCCCCCAAAAAAAAGATTATTATCCCATCTGTACACATGGAAACAGAGAGGTGACATACTGGGCCCCAGGTCACACAGCTAAGACCTGTTGGGACCAGAAGTTTGCCTGGTGCCCAAGGAAGGCACGCAGCCACTGGGCTCTCCCTGTTCCCATCACCAGAGGTGGCCATATATGGGACACCAAGGGCAAGTTTTGATCATATCACTCCTCCTCCCCACCACCCCCCTGCAGAGGGGTGTGCTCCTCGGCCCACCTGGCTAACTCCAGATCCTCCTAGTGCCCAAGCTGCAGGATGGAGCACCTGGGCCCCAACAGACCAGCTCAGAGGCACTCCAGCCTGGGCCGCTACTGCAGAGTTAGAATCCAATGGCAGATTCTAATTCTGGGAGGCCAAGGCAGGGAAGAAAGAGCTGGTCTGAATCCCAGCCACTTACCAGCAGTGCAACTTTGGGCAAGTGCCTTTCACCTCTGAGCTTCAATGTCCTCATCCGGAGAATGGGGCCAACAACCCCTGACCACCCTCCATGACCACTTGTGCCAGGCCCCCCCTTGCTGTTCACTGTGGTCTGCTCAGGCCAGCAGAGGGCTGTGTATCTTGCATACTGTGCCTGCCTTCATCCTCAAACAGCTCCAAGAGGTAAAAAGCATCACTTGGACTTGACAGGAGCATTGGATAGTGGGTGTGTGATAACTTCCCATGACTCTCAGCTGGTGGGAGATGTTTGGGGTTTTGAACTCCCACGTTAGCTGGGCTTTTCCAGTTAGACAAAAGCAACTGCTTAGGGATTTGCATGGGCCCCTATCGCCTCAGATAGGGAGGTGGACAGGCCACCCTTCCAAGCTGCAGATAGAGAGTTCTAGACTGATCCCATGGGACCCCAGCTTTTGTGCATTACCTCTTTGAGCATGCGTAGGGAGACCTCGAGCCCAGCCGCCCCACCGCCCGCAGCAGACCCCGTAGCAGCTGTCTGCTCACTCTGGTCAGAGGACACACAGGCCCACGGAGGCAGCAGGGTCACTTGGCTCCAACCCCTGGGAGACCGCCCAACTTCTGGGAAAGTAAAAGGACCTGCCTTGTGCTCACCCCATGAAGATTTTTCAGCTTCAGAAGAGCAAGTTTGGGGACTGTCATGAGGTCCCATATGCCCCCAGACTATCCATCGCATCCACCCCAAGTAGGACACTCTCCAGGTTCCAGGAAGCAGAAAAATACTGGCCTGGGAGCCTGAGGACCTGGCTCTACCCCTGGCCATCCACATGACCTTGGGGAGGTTCATAACCTTAGGGTTAACCTTAGTTTCCTCACCAATAAAATGGGCATCAGAATACCTGCTACCTCTGAATGGGATCGCTGTGGGAAAATGCAAGAAGGCATTGCAGAGAAACCAAGCCAAGAACCTACCAGCCAATGCAGGGGAGGCCTGGAAGCCCCCACCACCTCTGGCCTCTGTGCCAGCTCCTACCCACCCTTCACACCCAGCCCAAGGCACCCTCCTGGAAGCCCACTGAGACCCCTGGTCCCACAGAGCTCCAACACTGCCCATGAAACACAGCTCAGCACTTGATTCCACTTGCAATTACTGTTAAAATTACTGTGTCAGCGAGCACAGACTTCCTGAGACAAAGACTTTCTGCAGAGCTGTTCAAGGTCCTTGTCAAGTTCTACACAGCAACAGGCTAGACCCTTAGAACCTGAGTTGTTGGGGTTTTTTTTAAGATTTTATTTATTTATTTTTAGAGAGGGAAGGGAGGGAGAAAGAGAAAGAGAGAAACATCAATGTGCGGTTGCTGGGGGTCGTGGCCTGCAACCCAGGCATGTGCCCTGACTAGGAATCGAACCTGAGATGCTTTGGTTCGCAGCCTGCACTCAATCCACTGAGCTATGCCAGCCAGGGCAAGAACCTAAGTTTTAATAAGTAGGAGCCATGTGCCTGGGTCAGATAGGCCTGGGTACAATTCCCGGTCACTTGCTTAATCTCTCTGTGGGTGCCCTCATCTGTAACATGGGAGGTAGCGCTACAGACACACGACCATAGGCCCGCTCAGTGTGGCCGCTGAACAGCCTCCCTGGTGATTGTGGACATGAGGAAGCAGGATAGAGGGGTCTGAGACTGAGAGAGAAGGGGGTAGCGGCACTACCCCCACAGCCATCCTGGGCCACCCTGAGCCCCTGTGGTGAGGATCTCCTGGGAGATACCAGGGACATCCGAGGAGGCACCCAGGCCCCACCTACTTGGCACCCCCTTCATGAAGAGGCACCTCAGCAAATCCTGAGTGCTCCTCACTGACCCCCCAGCCTCTGCCTACAAGGCTGCCATTCCTCCATCAAGGCTAGGGGGCTTTCCACTTTCAGGGGAGAAAGGCAATCTGCACACACACCAGGTGCCCCAAGAGTGAGCACAGTCTGTGAGCCAGAAGGTTCTGCCAGGAGCCTGAGGCCCAGAGCTCTGGCCCCCCCTCACCCACCCAGCAAGGCCAGGCTTCCCCCTCAAACTCCTCCCACCTGGTCCTGGAGCAGCAGAGCACATGGGCCAGGCCCAGCTGTGCACACATGGCCTTCACATGAGGGGGCGGGGACGGCCCCATGCAGCTGGGCTGGTGGCATGTGCTGAGGCCTGACCATCTGCCCCACACACCCACCAACCTGGCCTTGCTATCACGCACCCCCAGCCCAGACGGCCTGTCCCTGATCTGCACCTCTCTGGCTAAGCAGCTCCTCCCCACAAACTCCATTCCTGGTTGAGAGGATAGTAGGATGCACAAAACAGGAGGCTGCCTGGCTTCCTTAGTGCTGAGAATGGACAGCTCTGGGGTATTCAACAGGCTGAGGAATAGAGCTATCAAGAGCCTGGGCATTGAAGTGACTCACTGACACCAGTTCGAAGCTGGGTTCGGCAATGACAGTGGTACACAACTATGCAGGCTGTGACCACCACGCCAAGAAGGCACAGTACACTGGAGACTGGTGAGTAGCATGCCAAGGAGGTGTGCAGTGCAAAACCTGCAAGGCTTCAATCACCTGACATCAGCTCTCTGAACCTGTCTCACCACCTGTGAAGCATTTTCTCCACAGTGAAAGAGGAAGCCAGAGGGGCAGAAAGGGCCTTAAACTGGCACTCAAAGGACCTGAGTGCCAGCCCTGCCCTGCTACTCATCAGCTGTGATGCCCTGAGTATGTGGTCTCTTCAGTCCGGGAAGAGTCCCCCTAGCTGTAAAGCAAGCAGGTGGACAGGCCTTCTGCCATCCTTCTTTCCTGAGGGGTGGGTTGCAGCACACTCCATAGGCTGTCGCCCTCCGCAGGCATCCAGATGCTGAATGCTCCACTGGGTTCACTGCCCACTGTCCCAACTAGCATTGCTAAGGTCAGTGCCCAGCCTGGTCTGTGTCAGCTACTAGACCCCTCCACTCCAACTCGTTGAGCAAACATCTTACCAAAACACAAGCAAGACACTGGCTCAAAAGTCATAGGGATTCTTTTCCCGTTCAATTCTCTTCCCACGGATGGACACAGGCACCGCTGCCCACCCCACTCACAAAAAGGGCAGAGTGTGATCCAAAAAGAAGATCGTGTTTTCTGAACTGTTTTGTTGCTGGCTAAAGCCCAGAGAGGGTGAGTAACTTCCCCGGAGTCACACAGGAAGTCAGCAGCTGAGCAAGAAATAAACCTCACTACAGTAGCATCCACCCCCTGCCCTTCTCCACTGCCTGTGTGGGTGGGAGGTAAGGGACACTTACCACCCATTCTTAGACCTCCCTTCTCTCTGAGAAAATGAGAAGCCTAGAACCCCAGGGCAATCTTGTCTAAAGTGGTATTGTAAAATTGCCCCTCCCCACCCATTCTCCCCTCCTCTGACCAAGACACTGTGGGGTGAGGACAACTCCCACCAGCCCCAAACTGAGTAGCTCCTGACCCACCCGGGAACTAGACTCTGAAAGATCCCCCAACTAACCAGTCCCCTCAGCAGACCTGCCCGCTTCATGACAGAAATAAGGGCAGCGGTGAAGGGATCTCCTGGGAGGGCTCCCGCCAGCCAGTTCCTGAGGCCATCCCTGGGGAGAAAGAGTAGGCTTGCAGCACGGGTCATTAAGGACACCAAGGGAAGCGGCGTAGAGCACAGAAGGAACCTGAGTGTGGGGCATCCCTACTGGAAGCTGGGGACTGAAGAGGTTACGCGGGACCCTTATATTCTGACCCGTACCAGACCATGCCAGGTCCCGGACCCGGACCATGCCAAATGCCTGCAGGGAAGGTCTTCTCCCCTTCCCCGCCAGAGACAGATCCCCACATTGCCCCCTTCCACTCCCCACCGCTCCCAAGTAACTCCAAGAGACAAATACTGCCATAAAACTTAACTATGAGCGCTGAAGTCAGACACAGACAGGATCGCCCCGTGGTGAAGGGCAAGCAGGACCAGGACATGCCTTGGGGGGACCTTCACCCTCACTTTGCAAACTAAGATACTTACCAACGCTAGACAACGGTCACTACTCCAAGAGGCCCCAAACCTATCAGGATCCTGGGGCCCACGGGGCGGAGACAGCTTGCCTCTCACACACACCCTCACCCTTCCTAAATTCCCCCGGGCACTCACCCACCCACTCTGGCAATTTTCCCCCGGGCGCAGTGAGAGTGCGCGGCCGGGAGCCGGTACCTGCTTCCGCAGCGCCTCGAAGGCTGCGCTTATGGTGTGCACCCGCGTCCGCTCCCGGGCGTTAGCCAGGAGCCTCCGGGTCTGCTGCAGGGCTTTGATCTCGGAGGAGGCGGCGGTCGCTTCGCCTGGCCGTTTCCTAGGCGACGCGGAGGAATCCGGGTGGTTATTGTAAATTACGTGTGAAATTGACGAGTAGGAACTTTCCCCGGGGCGCGCGGGGGGCGCAGGGGGCGCGGGGCGCACTGAGGTCTCCGGCGGCGGTGGGGGCGCGGAAGGCAATGGGCGGGCGGGCGGTGCGCACAGCAAGATGCGGGGACGCAGGCCGGGTTCCCGGAAAGGCTGTACCTCGGGACCCCCAGGTACCTGGCCCTGGGGTGCTGGCGGCGGCGGCGTGGAGAGTCCGGGTCCCACAGCGCTCAGGGCGAAGCCGCGCTTCCTCGCATCCAAGACCTCCGGCGCCCGAGTGCCTCCGCGATCCCCAGCGGTGTCCGGGCCCGCACCTGAGGGAATGGCCGGGGCCACTGGGACTGGCACCGGGGCCGGGACCGGCTGCAGCCGCTGGGTCCTGTCCCGCAGCCCGTTGGTGGCAGTGGCGCCTTGCTCAGGCGCTTCCAAGTCCAATCGGAAAGTTTTATAACCATTCGCACGCCGCGCCGGCTCTTTGCCTTTCCTCTTGAGCTTCTTGAGGCCGTTCAGCTCCTTCACGCACACGGTTTTCCACGGCCCGTCCTCGAGAACTGGGATGTGCTTCATGGCGCGGGCAGCGCGCGAGGCAGGGGCGTGGGGCTGCCCGGAACGCGCGCCCACCGCACTCGCTCTGCACGCGGCACCCGGTTCTACCCGGTGGCCGTCGCTCTCGGCGCCTCGGAGGCTCGAGCTCTCTCCTGCTCTCCCCCGCCGTCCCTCCCTCCCCTCTCTCTCTCCTCTCTCCCCCGCGCCCGGGGCAGCTGCGCCGCCGGCTCCGTGAAGCCGCCGGGCAATCCCTTCCCGAAGCGCTCAGAGTGTCATCTGAAGTCACTGCCGCCCTGCCAGCATTTCTGGAGCACGCCCGCTGCGCTCCATCTGTGTTTGTTTAGCCTCAGTTTACACAGAAGCCCAGTTCGCGAGATCAGTCAGCGCCGCCGTCCGGAGAGCAGGCAGCTCCCGCCGCCACCGCCTCCCAGCCCGGCCGCCCGAGCCACGAGCGCCTTTAAAGAAACAGGAAGCATTTTTCAAAACAGCTGGGCTGCCGGCCGCCTCCTTTGTCCGCGTCCTCTCTACCTTCCCCCCACCCCCACCCCTTCTGCCCAGAATCGGCTGCCTCTGGCTCTCCCTCCCCAGCCCCTCCTCCAGTTGGGAGCGCTGCTCTTTTCCAGAGGACTGTCAGCTCTGCGCAGAACTGCCGGAGCACGTGGCTCGGGGCCCTTCGACCCTTCCCCACAACAGACCGGGGCCTTGCTGACCTCCCGGGGATGCAGCGTGGACATTCCGCACCTAGCGCCTCGCGGCTCACCCCTCCACCCTAACTAACTCTAAGCAATGGAGGGAGAAAAAAAACAGAGCAGCAACTTCGGGGGCGGGGGTGGGGCGGGGAGGTTCAATGGGACAAGAGAAAGGCTCTGGTGTGTCCGGCACCGCAGCCCCTTTCTGCCACTTGCCGGAGCGAGGAGGACAGGAGCAGAAGGCCTCAGTGATAGGGAAGCTGGGGCTCTGAAAAGGAGTGTGCCTTTCCATAGCCACACAGCAAGTCAAACGGGCCCTCAAGGGGCCAAGTGGGGTGCATGCTTCGGATTTAGCCAGACTTAGCAGCTGTGAGAACCCGAAGTCACCTCACCCCAGGCTGCCCGCTAAGCCCGGATTTGCTCACCTGTGAAATGCACAGAACGTCAACACCTCAGTCACTGCCTTGCTGTGAAGAAGTTCCAGGCACATAGCAGGCAGGAGACGAATAGTAGCTTTGGTTATTATTATTAATAACAGAGGCAGAATAGCTCTCAGAGGCAGGTTCTCTGGGTTCAAACCCCAGCTCTGCCACTTACAAAGTAAGTGACCTTGAGTTAAGTTACTGAACCTCTGTGCCTCCCTCTTGTCTGAAAATGGAGGTAATAAAGGGTACCTTCCTCCTGAGGGGCTTGTGAAGATTCATTGTACACATGTGTGCAAACCATTCAGAACAGTGCCTGGCATAAAGTGAGACTTTTCCAGTGCCTGAGTTATTGGTCAGAACGCAACTCCGAAGGCCCTTAGTTCTCTACCATTGCTCTGGAGACTCTGGAAAGAAGGAGTCAGACCAGTAGGCTCTCATCCAAGCCCCACATCCCGACGCTGCCCTGGAGGACCAGCACAGGACTGCACTCCTCACAGGTCCCTTCTGCGGCAGCTCCTTCTAAAGGTGATGGTGGTTGCTCAAAGCATTTGGGGAAGAGAAGATGGACCTTTGACCTGGCCTTGGGCTCTGGCCTCTGCAGCCACTGGGATCTTCCTCTTTCTGGTTTCAGTCCTGCATTCCCATCCTCAGATCTGCCAGGCCTGCTGCGGGTTTTCCTGGGAAAATGCAGGGCTCACACACAGTCCAGAGTCCAGAGGAGAATGCCCTGGGAGTGGGGGTGGCCTGCAGCATGCCGAATCCGGGAGGTACGATGGGGTCTGGGCAGATGGTTCAGGTGCAGGAGCGTAGAGCTGGGCCCGAGATCAGTCTTGGCTTTTCAACTGTTGAGCCCCATGACCCTGGGCAAGACATTTTATCCCGCTGAGGCTGTTTTCTCATTTGTCCTTGAGGATATTTCTGTCCAGCCAACCTCTCAGAGTAGTTGGGCAAGTAAAAAGAGATCACGCATGTAAAAGGACTTTGACATAAGGCTTCAAACATACACTCACACATCCACTGCCCCACGGGGATACACATGGAGAAGGCATGCAGTTTTCTGATTATAGTAAATGCAAAACCTCATTTTTTCCACTGAGATGGGTTCCAGCATCACAGTGCAGTTGCTCTTCAAGGCACCCCACCCTTCCCTGGACACCCAGTGTCTTCCTGCACTTTAGCTATACCCTGAAGGCCAAGGGAGTGCCTCATTGAGGAGCCTTGTCCCCTTGCTATTTCCCTACCCAGCCCGAGACCCTAAAGTGCTGGCCTTTGCTCAAAAGTCTCCCGTAGCTCCCCTCTGCCGAGCACAATCTTCCTTACCCTTTGGTGGTCGTTTCCATTCTCCCCTCTTCCTGTAAGCCTTGGCTGACTACCACAGCCGCCTGTCACCCTTGCTGGCCTCTGCACATGCTCAATCACAAGTATTGCTACCACTCGTCCTCCACTGGGGACCTGTCTGAGCTCTTGGGCTTGTGAGCTCCTGGAAGGCTGCTGTTTCCTTCTTCTCTGTCTCCAAGGGTTGATGCCCAGGAAACCTTTGCTGAAGAACGACCAGCCTGCATGCCCTTTTCATTCTCCAGATCCCAGCCAGACACTAAACCCCAGCTTGTCTGCTCTCCATGCATCTAGCCAGTCAGTGGCAGAAATGGGGGAAAGCCTCCTCTCCACAGCTGCTAAAGTATGCTCTGGGCCTCGGTTTCCCCACTGTAAAGTGCAGATCATAATTGTGTGCCTCACAGGGCTGGTATGAGGATTAAAGGAGGCTACACGTGCAGCATTCAGCATGGGCACGACACAGAGTGGATGGTGGCCTTCAGCACCCTGTGTCAGCACAGATGCCCAGGCTCCGTCTAGTCCAGCACCTGACCCAGACTGGGGCTGCAATTGCAAACTGGGTGTCCATGGCTAGTTGGGGTATGTGGAAGTCTCTGGCATGACTGAAAATCATTCCTAAAGAGGCTAGGCTGTGGGCCAGGAAAATCACATGTCTTGGTCAAGTACCGAGGTTGTCACTCATGCTGATCCTGAGTGCCTCACCAACTCCCCCAAATAGAGAAGAAGCTCCCTGAGATCCCATCCATGGCATCTCAGCAGGGGAAGGGAGTAGATAGGAATGGCCAACTGTACTGGGTGGAGGTGGAATGGAATGCAGACCTTCCTCCAGTCTCCCAGGACGCACTCCTTCCCTCTCACCATTCATCCTCTCCTGCTGGCCAAATGGCAGAACCCGGGGTTGACATCAGGCAAGCCTGGGAGGGATCTCTGCCTTACCGCTGCCCGTTGTGTGGCCTTCAACACCCTTGCACCTCTCTGAGTCCCAGCTTGTTATCTGGGCATTGTCCCCTTTGTCATAAGATGGAATGGTCTTTAAAGGAACAGGAGGCCAACTGTAATGGGCCCAAGTGATGTGAAGTTTCCCTGTTGTCATTCCCAGCCTGTCAAGTGGCAGACTTTCAACGCCCGTCTACCTACCTGTCCACAAACTCCAGCCTAAGCTTCTAACGTCGTCTTCCAATTCTGCCTCCAGAAGTGGGAGGAGATCCCAGCCAGGCAGCGCCCCCTGGTGGTGTAACACTGCCTGGCTTGCACACAGCATCGCTCTCCTGCAAGGAACTTCTTGCTGACTGTGGAGCCAGGTTCCTGGCCTTGCAATGACAGTAATGTGGATTTCATGAATTCATAGAGTTGCCAGAAGAAAGGCGCTCGAGACTCCAGGCAGTCTCACTGCTTGCCTTGGACAGGACAATGCAGACACCCCAAGAAAACTTATACCCTACTTTCTTTAAATCACCCCCCCGCCCCGCCACTGAATCAACTGTCTGAGGCTAGTGTGGTGCTGCCACTGCGAGGTCCCACATCCCCTGGACCACTGGTCCAGAGAACAGGAAGAAAACTAAAAAAAGAAGGGAAGGCAAGAGCTTATGGCTTAAGCACTGGGAACAAATGCTAGAAAGCCAAGCAGTAATAATTATTGCCACACAGGGAGTGATTTCACTAAATCCTTATAGCAGCCCAAGGAGACAAAGCCACTCTGCAGGTAGGAAATGAGGCTCCTGAAGGACAAGCCTTACCAACACACTGGAAATAACAGAAGCGGGACTTGAACCTAGGCCCACTGACCCCAAAACCCAAGCTTTGAGCCATGTGCTTCCCTGCCTCCAGAGAGTTCAGTGACCAGCATGGGGGTGGGAGATGAGTAAGTGGGCGACCTGTAGGCCTGGCCAGCTTGGCAGCCTGGGGGTCCTTGCAGGTGCTGCCAGCCTGGGTGAGCTTCCTGCTTTCCACCCCTCAGCGGGAGCTGCTGGCCTCCCTTGGTCCAGCCCAGTGCCCCTCCAGCTCCTTCCAGGTAGGGGTCAGATGGCAGGGGCACCACCTTGGACATTCAAGAGTCTCAGGCATATGGATCCCACATCTTGGTATCTAAACACTGGTGTCATTCCATGGGTGAGAACAGGACAGGTGTGCAGGGTGGCAGCCAGTGATTGCTATCTTCTTGGGCAGGTGAGATGGAACCTTGGACACTTGTCCTACAAAGCCCTACATTCCTGAATCTAGAGTCCTCGTTTCTGAATGTTCGTATTGTTCTAAAGTGGATGTGTCACCCGTTAGAGAAAGGGGGAAAGATGGAAATTCGACTGCCAGGAGGAAGCAGAACGCATGTGATTGGTGCCCCTGGAGTCATACTCACAGCAGCTATGGACAGGACCACCCACGGCCATGAGCAGAAAGTAGAATACCACCAACCTGGTGGCCCGCAAGCAATAGTGCCCACACTGCCACCATCAAACATCAGGACGTCAGATCCAGACGGCAGCAAAGAGGCAGCCAGGCAGGTAGCTCTTTGGGACTTACTCTCCAGTCTTCTCTCTCTCTACCTCCCTCTCTCTATGTGACCATTCCAATTATGGAACATCGGGAGTCTTTGGGTCTGGGACACGGGCCAGATGAGGGTGCTGCAGGAGGGAGAGAAGGAGGCCTTCAGCACTCCTCTGAGACCTAGCGAGGGTGCAGCTTCTCAGTGAGTATGTGCTCTTCTGTGAATGAAGCAGGTTCCCCTGCAGAGGGCATGGCTGCAGTGGGGCAGGGGGAAAGAAGGTGCTCAATAAGCAACAGGAGGAGCCTGGCGTGAGGGGCAGGCAGGTATCAGGTTTCCACACAGTTGGCCAGTTACCCTGTGAAAGCATAGGGCATGTCATATCTTTCTTCTGCTCCCAAGCTCCCAGTGACTTCCTATTTTTTTTCTCAGATGTGTTAGGGGGTGCCATGAATTTCTTCTCTCCCTGCATGCACAGAGAGGTGGCATCTAATTCTCCACCTCTGCGAATCTGGGCTAGCTAGCAACTTGCTTGGCTAATGGAGCCTTGTGAACATGGAAGTGATGCTGTGCTTTAAGGAGACGGGCTATTTCTGAGTCCTGCCTATTAGAGCCCTTAGTCACACTATGAGAAGTCCAAGTTATTATGCTGGAAAGAGTGGCCACCTGGAGAACTCCATGGTGCCAGACCTGTGAGTAAAGTCTTCAGAGCCTGCAGCACCAGCTTCTATTCTGGCCGCAACCACATGGGAGAACTAGAGCAAGAACCACCCAGCTGAGCCCAGTCAACGCACAGAACCATGGGAACAAAATACTAAATTGTGTGTTAAGCCATTGCACTGTGGGGTTGTTTGTTATGCAGCAAACTGGAACATTAGAGTAGGAGCCAAGCCCTGGCTGAATAGCTCAGTTGGTTAGAGCATTGTCCTGATATATCAAGGTTGCAGGTTCGATCCCCAGTCAGAACACATATATACAAGAATCAACCAATGAATGCATAAATAAGTGGAACAACAAACCAATGTTTCTCTCCCTCTCTCACTAAAACCAATAAATAAAAAAAAAATCAGAATAGGAGCCAAAGTTGACATCTGTTCCTGCATTCTTCTCTGACCCTGTCCCCTCTACCTTTTCCCACCTCCACTCCCACCCATCACTCTGCTCTAACCATGCTGGGCTCCTTTTCACTCCTCACACCTATCCAGCAGTTCCTCCTGCCTCAGGACCTTCGCACTGGCAGTTCCCTTTGCCTAGAATGCTTGACACCAGGTAGCCCGATGGCTCACTCTGTCATGCATTTCTGGCATTTCTACGTCACCGTCTCAATGAGGCTGTTCCTGAGCACCCCATATAAAATGTGTACCCTCCCTGTTCAGTGTTTTCTACCTCTTCCCTATTTTAGTTTTTCATTCACTCACCACCATCATCTGACACTATACGTATGGATGTTTTGTTTGCGTGTCTCCCCAACTAGAATGTTAGCTCCATGAGGGCGGGGATTTCTGCCTGCCTTGTTCCCTGCTGGACCCCAGCCTCTAGAGCAATTCCTGGTACACAGTAGGCACTCAATAAATATTTACTGAATGAAGGAAAGCCCACTGCTCATTTTAGACCAGGGCTTGCTCAGCTATTCAACCAGCCGCGCTGACAGAAGAAACCAGGGGATCCAGAGACAGTTAATCACGTCACAAGAACAGCTGCTCTGACCACTGAGAACTGGTGGTCCCATCAAACTCACTCTCTTACCTCTGACCTGGGGTCTGATCAGTTGAGTGAGGGGCAGTAAGTCCTAATCAATAGCCATTTATTTACTCAGCAAACCTTATGCTGAACCTAAGGTGGGACTGAGGCAGGAAAACGAGGTGTCTACTGTCAGGAGCTCAGGTGCTGAGGACAGACGGTTCCCATCCCCAACTCGGCCCACCTCCAACAACTCAGTTTGCACTCTACGGACTACCTGCTGAGGCTGGGGACACAGCAGTGAGTACACAGAAGCCCCTGCTCTCAGGAACTGCCCTTCTGATGTGGTGCCCTGGCTCCAGGTCCAGGAGAAAGAGAGTACAAGTCTGAAGAGAGCTGTGAGACACGGTGCAGAGTGACACACGCTGCAGAAGCTGTGGGGGTCCTAAATGTGGGAGACTTTCTGGAAGAAGAGGCATGCGAACCAGGCTAGGAGGACAGCAGGATCTGGCCAGGGAGACCACCACCCTGACAAATGCCATGGCTTGTCCCCTCGCCTCCTCCAAGCCTTTGCTGTTATGCCACCTCCTCCCTGAGACCTCCCCTCCACACTCATTTACAGCAGGGCCGCCAGCCTCCCCTGCTGCACCACACTGCATGATCCGCTCACACATCGTGCCTTTGGTCTGTGTTGTCCCCTGGAGGAGGTGGGAGGTGGAGGTGGCATCTGCACCTTCACAAAGCCCAGTGAGGGTTCTTCCCACTGGCAGGTAAGATGGCAGAGGAGAGGGCATGACCACATTGCACTGCCCTCCCTGTCAAGGATTTGCTAAGAAGTGACAGGATGATCTGGGCCTCAAGGAGACCTGCCTGTGGAAGGAACACTGCGAGCCAGGCTGTGCTGGGCAAATAACCCCCTAAGAAGACATGCGTGCTGCCCAGAAGCAGCTGCGTCTCTCGGCTCCCTCCGACCAGCCTCTGACTTGGCCCTTCTTCTCCCCTGACACTACCTCTCCCCAGGAGCCTTCACTGCAGTGGCTTCTGACGGGAAGGCCCTGAGTCTCCTGCTGTTCTTCTCCGCCCCATGGATTCTGTTTCAGCAAAGCCATTATTATCTGTGATATTAACTTAATGTTGTTAGTGTGAATTTTATCATCTTTATGGTTTTGTTTATTCATTTAATGATTTGCTTGGGTTTGTAGTTACATAAAAATTAAAAGTATAAAGCATAAGAGTATAATTATATCCTAGGACTCTGTGACAGTGTGTTGCCTCTTAAGACAGGGGTGCATATTACTCTGGCTTAAGAAGCTCTGGGTTATGATACTGTTGGAGTTCTTCTGCAGCTTTGACTTGCTGGTCAGGGAGTCAAGAGATGCATCTTCTTCCAGGATCAGTTACATGCCTGTCCCTCTGGTAGCTGCTGCCCCTGCCCCCAACCCCCTGCAAGGCTGTCCCCTCATCTGTAAAATGGGGAGCGTAGGGAGAAAGTGAAGCCCACATACCTCAGGGTCCTCTCATCCCTAGCATCTTAGCATCTGTCTCGAGTTTCTTCATAACCCAGAGCACTGATGGGGAAAGTGAAACACTCGCTTTTTAGAAAGAAAGCTCTACTCTATGTCTAACCCCCATTGCAGGCAAGACAAGCCCTCTCGAGGAGCCATCTGGCCCACTGGCCCACGGAAGCTGAACAGCCAGGGGTGGGTGGGGAGCAGGAGGCTCATTAGGGCTTTGTTCCTCGGGACCAGTTGTCCACCAACAGCCCGACAAGGTCCGACTTAAGCTGGTGATCCCCTGGGAGCTGTTACCAATCCTCACAGACGCGCTCTGTGGCTCGATGTGAAACCAGAGAATGATAACTCCTTTTTCTTATTTTAAGAAAAACAACTTTAAATTCTCCAAGGAGCACATTCCTTCACTGTGAAGTATTCCCTACCCATCTCCCCCATTCCCTCAGAAAAGAAAGGAAACAAAAAGGCTTGGCTGCCTCTTCTGTGCAGACTCTTCAAAAAAACTATTTTTACAGCTCTTGAAAAAGTCCCTGCTGATGGCGGCAGCCGGAGAACAGGAGGGGGCAGGACGGAGCTGACGCAATGCACATTTATTAGCAGTGAGGAAAATTAATAAGGCACCAGCTCAGCCATGGCCTCGCTCAAGGGCAGCCCCACAGACCTGGGAAGCCTCAGGGACAGCTGGCAATCTGGTGGTCTCCAGGCTGAGGCCTCAGACACCTAATCAGTTGCAATTCTAGATCAGCACAGCTGGAGGGAGGCTTGAGGATCATCTAGTGCTGAGAGGACAAACGCTTTTTATCACACATGCCAAATCTAATTGATTGGTAGGGGCCGCCTGAAGCCCGGTGTTGAAAAGGATTCTGAGGCTGCGACTGGGTTCCCTGGAGATGAGTGTTGTAATTGATTAGCAATGTCTGCTACGGATGGGAGAGTAAGGGTGGTGGTGTTCACACCCTGTGTTTGCTACTGTGAGCCTCTTCCAACTTCCCCATTTTATTGAGGGGGAGACTGAGTCCCAAATCCCACTGCTCGCAGGGCTTGCCCCAGCCTTCTGGGGGATCAGGCTGCGGGGTACGTGGCAGGTGGCCTGTTTCTTGAGAACCAAAGGTGTCAGGTCCAGACTGTCTCTGAAAAGCAAAAACCGAAAATGGTTATTGGGTTTGGTTCATTTCAGTAAACGCCCTGTTTCCTGGAAATAATTGGTAAAAATCAGTTGTCTCATGGAACTTATGAGTCAGTTCATCCAAAGCAGATGATCTAGCAGGTGACCCACGCCAGTGTTTACCTGACAGTAGTGGTCAGTTAGGTAAAAAAAGAATCAGTGGGTGAGAATAACCAACTATTCAGCCTCAGGACAACAAAATCCCACAGTGGCCCATGCCGTTGTTCTCATCAGACAGACCACTGTCCACTTAATCGCTGCCAGACAAGTTCAGCTCCAACTGTCCTGACCGTGACTCCTCACCCTTGCTCCCATCTTCTCCTGGCTGATTTCCCTTTAGTCTCCTGGGCTGGCCATAGACCCTGCCTCCCTGGGCAAAGAACCATCCTGCGATGGGCTGGACACCTTAGACAAGTTAGTCCGACCACCCACCCAACAGCAGTGTATCAGTTCTGCCATCGTGATTCCCCCTCCCCCCTGCAACAGCTCCAAGGCCACCCCGGCCACTCCTCGTTGTAGAGCTGAGGAAACTGGAACCTGATCAGGGAAACAGCTAGCTCATCATCCCTGAGAGGCGGTGGCCGCTCCAGGCCTCCCGACTAAATCTCAGGCCATGCTGGCTGCCCTGAATAAACCCGCTCTGTCTGGCTCACCCCGCTTTCGGGCGCTACTCAGAGTGCCATGGACAACTTCTGAGGACCCCCAAAGTGGGCAGTCCCAGAGTGAACATCTGCGGTGGAAAAGAACTCCGCGTGTGAACGGCGCGTGCCAGGGAGTGTGGGAGGCACCTCGGGTCACTGGCAAGGTGAGCCGGGCTGTAGGAGGGACCCAGCTGGGTAGAAGCGGGTCCTCTCTGATCTCCAAGCACTTTCCACACGGCCCTCTGGACAGTCAACCCTCGCATCTCAGAGCCCACCTTGAACTGAACAGTTCTCTTCCCAGGGACCAAAAAAAAAAAAAACCAAAAAACAAAAAAACAAACCTAAAAAAAGTAAAAAGCCAAAACAGGCCTTTAACCAGGGGACTTGGCTAAATGGAAAAGGACCCTCAGTGTGGTCAGAAAAGCCAGGGTTACAGTGGACCAACTCGAGCTGAACCCTGGGTTTACCACTTACAAGCTGGGAACTTGGCCAAATCTCCTCAGCTCCCTGGGCCTCGGTTTCCTCATTTTCAAAGTTTCAAAAGATAGAAAGATTACTGACCCTTGTAGAGTTTATAGGAAGATTAAAGGGGGTCATCAGTGTAAAGGGCTTAGCACAGGGCATGGCACATGGTAGCTACCAACATTATCTGGAACGACTCCTTTTCTTCCAAGACAACACTTCATGCTTCAGGGTTTGGACCCTGAACCTCTTCCAGGAAGCCTTCCCTGAACACCCTCAGCCATTTATGCAGCTCTGGAGAACTTCCAGGCTGGCCTGCAGGCATTCTGTACTGGGAGTCTTGTTCCTCCAAAGAGCTCATGAGCCTCTGGGGGCCGAGGTGGTTTGCATCTTCCCTTGCTCCCAGGAGCCCCCAGCTCTGGACAGAGAACACAATGGATGCTGGATAAAGTGGCTGCTCTGATCCTGGCACCCTCCCCGCACCCCCGCCCACTTAATCTCGCCAGTTCCCCTGATTTTCCAACCCCCTGTCTAGTTTCTTCCTAATGCTTCTGTCTCCACGTCTCCGGGGCTCTGTTTGCATGAGGGAAAAAAGCCTGCACACACACACACACAGCCCAGAAAGCATCCAGTTGCTCCCGGGCAGACTGCCAGCGATTGAGTGACCTGCAGCTTCCCCCCCAAATCGCATTCCACTGGCACGGATCTTGCCCCGCCTGACGCCAGCCTCCGAACTCGCCCCCAGAGCAAACATTTCCAGTTGGCAGCTCGGCCTTGTTTTTCTGAGGCCCAGACTCGGGCTCCCTTTTAGAAAACAGAAAACAAAATGCTTGGGACCAAAAATGAACTAAAATAAAATTTGAAAGGAGGGGGTGAGGTGGGGAGGCATTTGCTCCAAGGCACATGGAAAAATAGCTCCGGGATATGCAATGAGTTTCTAAGAAGCAAACACACATGCTCACGCCGGCGTTGAGGCTCCGATCGATTCATCCAGGCTGCTGCCTCCTGCTAAAAGACACACTCTGTTCTCATTCACAGCTTCCAGGCGAGGACAGGGGAGAGGGTGGTCGGCGTAACAGCACTGCTGTTTGTTCTAAAGGGGAAACGAGAGGAAGAAAAACAAACACAGCCAGCCGGATTTTCACGCCAGCGTGTGAGGCGTCAGGGCAAAGAGGGGTGCATGTGTATGTGTGCTAGCATGTGCAGATGCCTGTGGGCGCCGCTGTGTTTGCCCTCTCAAAATTAGAGTCGCTCAGTGGAAAGATGTCATAACCCAGGCTCAGGCGGCAGTGGGGACAGGCCAGCTGGGGAGGGCCGAGGCTGGTGCCCAGGCCTGCCCATGGGGTCAGGCAAAGGCCAGGTTTCAGAACAGGGGAGCTCAGCCAGGGCTCTTAGTCATGGGCTGGGAGTGTGGGGACGGGGCTCCACCGGTCAGCCCCAGACTGGGTGCTCAGCCCCGGAGGAAGAGGTGGGCTGAGCGGTACTAGGGAAGGATGGGCTCAGACTTGGAATATGGGTGCTCTTCTCAGCAGAAGAGGGCCTTGAGGCAGGGAGGGAGTGACAGGGACAGAGAGGCCTAAGGGACAGAAGGGGCTAGGTGAGGTGGTAGGATGGGAAAGGACAGTGAGGGCAGTTAGCAGACCCCAGGGTGAAGGCAGGCCAGCCACAAATCTGGCGGAGCCACAGAGCCGATCAGCAGGGCTGCAAAGAACCTCCTGCCGAGGAGGCGGGGCAAGGGTCCCATGAGGGGACCAGCAAAGAAAAAAGGACTCCAGAACCAAGGACACCTCAGGGCCTGGGCTGAGACGGAGGGTCCCAGGCTTCACAGAGCCTGAGAAGCTCAGTCATGCATCAGGAGCCAGGAGAGAGCGGGCTGTCACTCGAGAAGCTGGGCATGTCAGGACAGTGGGGGGAGCCGTGAGAGAGGGGGAGGGTGGGTAGCTCAGAGCTCACACTGGTACCCGTGTGGTGGGTCCCTTCTCCATGGTGCCAGCTTCTCCATGCAGGGAAGGGCCCGGCATCTTAAAGGGGCCTCGTAGTAGTAAAGAGGTCCCAGGGTGAAGAGCCTGATGGAGTTTGCAAAGGCTGGAAGGGCTTGGCTGTGACACTGCAGCTCTGCTGGAGCAGGAAGTCACACAGGCCAGTAGGAGAGATCCAGGAACCCCGTCCAGTGTCCCCCAGAAAATGGTGGCAGGACAACATGTGTCTGAATCCCCCAGCTATAACAAAACACACACTTCTGCCGTTCATTCCACCTGCTGGGCCAGACTCCATCTGGCTGGGCTACCAAGAGCTGAACTCCGGGTGGCTGGCCCAGGGGGTTCGCCTGCCCTCCATGATGTTGCCACGCTGCTTGCCTCTCCACACCCACCTTCTCCAGTCGTACCCCTATCTGTCCAGACCCCAGGAATCACAGGAGCTTTCCAATTTTCTTCCATCACAATTCATGAGAAAAGTAGTTAACAAGTCTTTCCCAAGGGTACTTTCACTTTGATTCAGAACCTTTATTAACCCCCAAAAATAGTCTCTAATGGTGGAATTCAAGTCTAAGCAAAGCCAGAAAGAGAGTTTGGGGAGTACATGGGAACCCCTCAATTCACTGTATCATTGGAAGGCCCTGAAGTTAGCTTTCCAAAAACTTCTTGCTCTTTATTTATTTATTTAAACTTTTTTATTATTGATGCTGTTACAGGTGTCCCCATTTTCCCCCTTTGCCCACCTCTACCCAGCCCCCACCCCCTTCCCTCTGGCCATCCCCACACTGTGGTCTGTGTCTGTGTGTGTGTGCGTATGTATGTTCTTTGGCTAACCCCTTCACCTTCTGTCATCTGGTCCCTCCTCCCCTCTGACAGCTGTCAGTCTGTTCCATGTATCCATGCCTCTGTTTCTGTTTAGTTCATCCGTTTGTTTTGTTCACTAGAGTCCACATATAAGTGAGTTTATGTGGTATTTTTCTCTGTGGCCTATTTCACTTAGTGTAATAATTTCCAGGTCCAACCATGCTGTCGCAAAAGGCAAGATTTCCTTCTTTTTATGGCCATGTACTATTCCTTTGTGTAAATGTAGCACAGTTTTTTATCCACTCAACTACTGATGGGCACTTGGGCTGTTTCCAGATCTCGGCTGTTGTAAATAATGCTGCCGGGAACATAGGGCTGTATGTGTTCTACTTAGTTTTCTCTGAGCACTCTCCAAATGTCTTTCCATTATTATTATCATGTGAACCTACGTATTTTTAAAGTATTTGATGTGTTTCAATACACAGCAGCATTTTACTTGTTTAGTTTTGTTTTTGATGTACAAATGACCCCTTTTGGTCCAGCACAAGCTCCTTCAGATTGGCTCCCGAGTCCTTTTGTCATGACTCCCGGTGGTTGGGGGCTTTCTTGCCTTCTGATATAAGATGCTCTGGGCCCATCTTGTGTGTTTGTGCTCCGAAACTGGAGACAGCCAAGTTTCCAAGAAGCCTTGGTTCCTTTCAGTGAGAAAAGATGTTTAGAGACCACAGTCTGGTCACTTTGTGTGCGCAGTGAAAGACAGCTTATTTTCTTTCAATTTCTCATTCTTCTCCAAGAAGCACTCGAGTCTGGGCCCGAGACCACCTGAAGGATGCTGCATCCTGCCTGCCCCACTAAGTGTGTTGCTCCTGGACCCCAAGCTGCTTCCTCCCTGGAGGAAAGCTCTCTGCCAGCCTGAGACAGCCTCCACCCCTCCTCTCTCCTCCCCCCAGATCAACCACCCTCTGCCAGGGAAGGCCCCTCCACCCCCACCCTCCTCACCACCTCTCTTGGGTGACACTACAATGTGAGGGTGCAGACATGAGGTCGGACCCGAGGGAGTCTCTTACCTCTCTATGCCACAGCTTCTCCATCTGCAAAGTGAGGTTCAGAGTATTTTATTGTATTTTGTTACTTTTTAATCCTCACCTGAGGATATATTTTTATTGATTTTCGTGAGAGAGGAAGGGAGAGAAAGAGGAGCATCAATGTGAAAGAGAAACATCGATCAGTTGCCGCCTATATGCATCCTGACCAGGGACTGAGCCTGCAGCCCAGGCCTGTGCCCTGACTGGGAATGGAACCCGCAACCCGATGACACAGCATCCAACCAACTGTGCCACTCGGCCAGGACAGGTTGTAAGTATTTTAAATGGGGGACTTCAGACAAAAGTCTTAGCACAGCATTTGGCTAAAAAACCCTGAATGTACTAAATAACTTTATGGACTTGATTCTTACCTGGCAGGTGAGTCTCAGTGTGTACAGAGTTCCCAGCAGTCTTCTCTGACAGTCCCAAGGCAGGAGGGCCCGTCGACCCCCACCTTGCTGTGAAAAAGAGACACAAAAATGATTTGTGCTAGCTTTAGGCTTCAAAGGAAATAAGAAGCCATGGAGGGATGTCTTAAGTTGCAAGAAATAAGCACATGTGTGTGTGTAGAGGGTGGTGGGCATCGCAAGGCCTATGTGGAGCAATGAGAATGATGAAGATGTTGCGTGAGTATAAACCAGGACCACAGTGTGTCAGGGCCTCATGAAATCTGGACCTGCAGCATCTCAGCAGCTCTGGGGACCAGCTCCCCTCTCTGCGGACATCAGCAGGGTGGTCATAAATATTCACACTTCTCCTCTTCGTGCACACAATAGTATCACACGACTTTCCTACCTTTAAAATTAGGCATGGCCATAAGGCTTACTTTTGCCAATGAATTGCAAACAGAAGAGACATGTGTCACCTGTGGATAGAAGCCTTAAGAGCTGATGAGCATTAGCTGAATTTCCTTTCCCTGCCCTGTGATCCTGGAAGCATGTGTCTAGGCAGAGCCTCCATTAGACAGGTCATGGGAGGTCAAGAATAAACTGTTATTGGGTTAAGCCACTAAGATTCAGGGGTTGGTTTTTTCCACAGCAAAATCTAGCCTATCCTGACTAACGGGTCTCCATCTCCTCAGTGGTGCCCTCCCTGTCTCAGGAAGCCTGTTCTATGAATCAACTCCATCCCTTCTCATGAGCAACGAGCTTATTCTTTCTCTGGACTCTAGGATGGTTCTTTCCTTGTAGCTTCTCCTATTCCCCATTTCTGCTCCTACGTAACTTTTGCTTGCTTAACATTCTCCCATGGCCCTATCTCTGCTTTGTGGCCCTGTCTCTAACTGCTTCCTTCAGGATGTCTTAGTTCAGAAAGACAAAGGCTCTGCTGGTCCCAGATCATCTTTTTGTGCCAGGCCACTCATGGGTTGCTGCCCAGCTTCTAAACTGGCACTCTAGGATAGATGCCAATCCTCGTACCAAATAGTGAAGGAAGGGGGCAAGTGGTGGTTGAGGAAGGGGACGGATAACATGATATGTTAGTACGAAACATGGCACCTGCCCAAGGACTCAGGTGGTACATGGCCACCTGGAAATGGGTCAGCACCAGACAGGAGGAGGGGGAGAGAAGGATGTTTGCTTTTAAACATTAAATCATGTTAACCTTCCATGTACAAGGTACTCAACATCTGGCTGAAACAAGAACGCTTTAATGGAAACATCTGGATACTCTGCACAGTGTGAAGCAGCTGGATCCTTGGCAGCATCTGTGTGAGTAAGCGATGTGGGGTCTCCTCTGTGTGTTTAACATCACAGTTGTGCTTTCCTTTGCCTGTAACAGAAAACCAGACTCAAACTGGTTTAAATGCTTAAAAGGGAAATTCTTAGCTTGCTAGGCTGAAAAGGCCAGAGACGAGGCTGGCTTCAAGTAGGCGTTAATCTAGCAGCTGAACAATATCACCAAGCACCCCGTTTCTTTGTACCCTGCTAGCCCCTTTCTCCCCAAACTGGCTCCCCTCAGAGGGCCCCAAAACTCTGCCAGAAGTCCTCAGAGTTACACTTACCTTGTTCAACCAGCATCCCTAGCAAAAGGTTCAAATGACATCTACCCTGAGTGAACAGGACAGAGCCTCTTGCCACAGCTGATCCCATCACTGTGACTTAAGGGCACTGGAATGTGCTGACGGGCTTTGTCATACGTTCCCCCCTTGGAACCAGAGATGGAGCCTAGCTTCTTCAGAGCCCTAGGGATCCCTACATGTGAACTAGAGTGTGCTGGGAGGCAGAGAGTGGACAGAGACTTATGAGCTTCTAGACATAGGGCTGGGACTAGAGTGAGGCAAGCGAGGAACCTAGGACTCAAAAGGTAAGGAGGCGCCCACTCTCGGAGGTGGGCCTCCAGTGTTGTGCCCCAGTTTCCTCTCTTGTTCCACCCTAGTCCCAGCCCTGGCTGCATAACAAACTACCCCGAAGCCTGGTGGCTACAAAAAATAGACATTTATTATGTCATGATGTCTGTGAGTCAGGAATCTGAAAGTGGCTTAGCTGGGGAGTTCTGGCCTGGGGTCTCTCCCGGGGTGGCAGTCAAGGTGTCGGCCAGGACTGCAGTCATCCGAAGACGTGACTGGGGCTGAAAGGTCCACTTCAGAAATGGTTCCCTCACAGGGCTATTGGCAGAAGGTCTCAGCTCCTCCTGCATGGAATGTCTTTGTGGGGCTGCTGGGGCTGGCCTCTCCCAGAGCAAAGGATCCAAGAGAGAACAAGGCAAAATTGACACCGCCATTTATAACCAAGTCTCAAAGTTTGCTCACCATCACCCCTGCCATTTTCCATTAACCAGAAAGGAATTACCAGGTCCAGACTGTACTGAAAGGGAGAAGAATTAGCTGCAATGCTTAAAGGAAGGATTGTCAAAGAACTTGTAGACATATTTAAAGGCACCACATGAAGCAATGACAAGATGACTGGGTCACGAAAGATGCCCTGAATTATGACTTCTTACTTGCCATTATCTGATGACACGTGCTTTATTTCCTGTGCCAACATTGTATTTCCTGTGCCTGTGGGTGAAGGCCCTGTGAGAAAGAGAGCTATAACTGATTATTGATGTCTGTCCTAGCCCAAACCACAGCCAGGGCTCCCTGTTTATCTGAAAACAGAATTGGTCTTTGTTCAGGATCCAGCCGCAGTGTGCTCAGCAAAGGTGGTCCCAGATGATGAATCATCATCGGCCTAGACCAGCCACCCTGAAGGAGTGGTGGCCCCGTTCCTCCTTGCTGGTGGTTGGTTGAGAGATGGAGACATAACCCAGTCTAGCCAAGAGAAAGGGAATTCTGAGGGACAGGTTCTGGGAAAGGTTTTCCTCCCAGATAAATTGCACTGGTAAGAAGATGACTTCCTTCCTTTAAGCAATTTTAAGAGGACCAGCTACCATCTTATGACCAAAAGGAAAAGCCATGGGAATTTCTGAGAAATGGAACCAGAGTTCCGAAATCATGGAGCTGTTGAATAAACCAATCCCAGAACTGCCCTCCTCTGGATCTCTAGTTTTCAGAGATAATAAGTACTCTTCTTGAATATTGTGGTTGTGTTTCCCATTACTTGTGACCCAAAGCAACTTAATCGATATATGAGATGATCCCATGTTTTATGCACCTTCACAGACCTTGAAGAAAACTGGACAAGTTCCTTCTTTAGAGTCTGAAAGGATGACTCAGTATGAGTTGTCACATCTTTTCTCACACCACCAGGCACACTCGACAGCCTCTTCTCGGCTGAGTAGGAATGTAAAACCTACGCTTTGTCTTCTTCCATTTGGTCAGGCACAGAGCCCTTCTCTGAAGGCCCTCATTAACGTGTCCACAGCCAACTTCAGGTCTGGGCCCAGCAGCACATTAATCAATCTCTGGGGAAGGAAAAAATCTCCTGGCCCCCAGGGAACTTGCCTCTGACAAACCCCTAGGCCTGGTTACCTTGGGATGGGACCAGGTATGCTGGGACATCAGGTCTGACTCTGGGTACAAGCAGCTCCAAAAAGTCTGTCTCTCCTTCCCTTCCTGTTTCCTCCCTCCTCCTTCTGAGAGCGTCTCTTCTTCTTTGTTTCTCTGCCCTGATATCCATTGTCTGCTTGTTTTTCATTGAGCCTTTTACTATGAATCCGTAGATGCTGAGAAGACTGCATGTTCCAGCCTCCCTTGCAGCTAGATGTAGCTCTTGTGACTATATTCTGGCCAGTGAGATAGCAGGGGAAGTGACATGTGCAATTCCCACTTGTGTCCCAAAATAAGGGGTATGCCTTTCTCCTACCCATTCCTTTACACTGAAGCTTGGGATAATTGGAAATGGTGGGAAGAGTAGGAGCTTGGGTTCCCACACTAGCCCTGGACCACCCACCAAGAACTATATGTAAAAGAAACCACTGTCTTGTTCAAGCCAATGTTATCACAGGCTCTGTTACCTGTAGCCTAACACTTCTTCTTGCCTCTCCTCCTTTTTTTTCTCTTCTCCCCTCTCATGTTTCTCTTGTGCTTCTCTTTTTCCCTCCTGATCTTCAAATCTCCTTATCTTTCTCTTCTCTCCTCTCTCCAACCCACTAATACCTTCCAAAGTAGCAGGAGGCAGGAGCAGGCAGCAGAGGCCCTGACAACTATCCCACTCCCCAGGCCCTGTGAACGTGTTCCTGTCCTGACAGCCCTGATCAGTGAGGGTTTGCCCTCACGCAGAGGAGTCTCTGGCCGTGTCCAACCTGATGCTGGGAGGATGGCCTGCTCCTGGGGAGGAGCAAAGAGCCAGCCAGGGCACCAACCCCAGGCAGCCCAACCTGTGGCCTGATGCTCGGTGCCCAACTCCTGTCTCATGATTCCCTGGTGACCTTGTGATGCCTGGAACTGGATGGTCGCCTGGGCTGGAAACCATCTGGCTATGCCCTCTGGCTTCCCCAGAAGGGAGTGCTCTTAGATACCAGGGAAGTTCAGCCAGCCGAGCTGGGGGCTGACCACTTTGAACTCTTTTCTTCTTCAGCCCCAAGTCCAAACTCTACACAGGTGGGTGAGAGTGGCAGAGGAAGAGGGGGCAAAATGGGTGCTCTCCCACCAGGGGGACTTCAAAACCACTGGGCAGGCCCCTGTGACTCCCCCACCCCAGCCCTGCCTTCTGAGCCCCTGTGCCAGACTTCTGTCCCTCCTCAGCCCTCCCAGGCGACAGATGGTACCTTGAAGACAAGTCCTGGGTCAGGGCCCAGGGTGCGGATGTCAGCTGTGACAGGGCGCTCCCCTTTCATCCTCCGGCATGTGGCTAGGGCAGCCCCAGCTCTTCAATGGCTGAGTAGGGCTTAGCAGGGCAGGGAGGGCTGAGTTGCAAGAGACCACATGCAGAGCTTTAGTGGCCTGTGGGAGCAGGGCCTGGCCTGTGAGATGGCCTAGGCCTGGGTCACGGAGGGGGGCGCACAGGAGAGCCCAGAGCAGCCAAACTGAGCCTTGCCCACAGCCAGTGACGTGAGTGCAGGGCCTCCACTGGGCTCAAGTCACCGGGGATGGATGAAGAGCATCAGTTTACCTACAGGCTGTTCTCAGAGGCAGCCTGGAAACCCCAAAGGCCCCTCCCTTGGTTCTAGATTCCCACCCATCAAGCCAGCTCCTTGATCTAAGCCAGCCCTTGACAAGAGGCAAGGTTGTGAATGTCTTCACCTGGCCACTCCCAGATCAGTTACTGTCAGCACAGTGTTGTGAAGGGGTGATGTCACATCAGAATTCTCGAAACACTTTCCATCTGGAGTCAACGCAGCTGCTCCAAGGGCCGTGCCCTGCTGCCAACCATGGGGTGGGATCAAGTGTCCTTCTGGAAGCCAAGCTTCAGGCAGGCTGAGGAAGAACCGAGTCAGGGCACAGAGCTGCTGAAGGAAGAGGGAAGCACTTGTAGGGCTGAAGCGCAGGAGCTCTGAGCCCAGAGAGGAGCAAGGAGAGGCCCACAGAGTTCAAGGTGAGGCCAAACGTCCTAGGGAAGGGCTCACGGGGGAAGACAGACACTGAGGAGAGAGAGCCCACAAATAAGAGCCTCTGTCTGTCTCTGTCTCTCTGTCCCTCTCAGGCACACACACACACTCACATGTGCATATTCTTTCATACCCATACCCTCCTCTAAGCACTATGTACTCCCTTTGAGCTTTGGTCACGCTGTTCCCTTGCCAAGAATGCCCTCTATCCACCTGGTGAATTTCTTTCATCCTTCAGAGGGCAGCTCAAATGTCTCCTCCTCAGTGATGACTTCCCCCTACCCCCTACTGACCCTACCCTGTGCCCCTCGTCCACTAGCCAATTCTGAGAGCCCCCACCTGAGCTCCAGCCGCTCTTCACCACACTGAGCTCACACTGCTGTGTTAGCAGATGGGTTCACGGCCCATCAGCCCATCTGCCCACTGAGAAGTGGTGCCTCAAGGGCAGCAGAGGCAGTCTGGCAGAGCTCAAGGGTGACTGGGTTCTTACAGACATGTAGTCACTGGGGCCTGCCCTTGTGGGGCTGACAGACAGGCATGAGGACATACTGGAGGAGCCAACTTTAGTGACCTGTTTGCCCCCTTCAGAGCACAGTGGGGCTCAAATAGTTACTGAATGATTACATTTAAATAGGTCATAGACCCACACACAACCCAGAGGTCTCGCTGTCTCTCATCAAAGTTTTAGAATTATTTAGGATTGCCCCTCTGGGTAGGGAAAGGACGCAAAAAAAAAAAAACCAACCTGATTTTGTTGGAACACCCAAAACTGAAGCTGCCTGGTGTTCCCCGAAGAAAGGTGTCACACGAGGAAGGGGGACGCACGGGGACCGAGCACCAGTGCACCTGCCAGAAGGCCCGTCTGCAGCCCGCCCGGCACGCAGCACCGGGCTAGAGGCTCAGTTGGAGCCTCAGTTTCTCCCTTGGTCCAGTGAGAATATCTATGGTAATAATATCTCCAGCGTCGCTGCAAGAAACACATGAGATGATGTGTGACAAAGTACTCGACCAAACAATACAACACACCAATGGTGTGGGTTCTCACTCAGCCTCAACCCCCACTCCTCACTGGGTCACTTACAGAGGCCCTGGGGGGTCTGAGGAACAGAATTGCTAGGGTGAGAGTCCATTCACATTCTAGAGATGACAATATAGAGGGAGAGAGATAGGCCCCCATTAGGTATTCACTAAATTCATATCAATGAGATTATATTTTAGAACAATCTCTAACTCCAAGAGTCTAAAATTTTTAATGAATTGAGAGCAACCCTCATTTAGCCAGAATGGTCTGGTTAACTAGAACTCCAAGCCCTGAGCATTCTAGGTGACCAGGAAAAATTCTCTTTGGGAGAAACCAGGGGCCAAGTCACAACAGCACAACCCAGCCCTGCCCTGTCCAGGGCTGCACCATGCGGACATGAGGCCAAGGGCAAGCATCACACGCTTTCCGGGAAAGCTGGTTTTACTCTGAAGTTTTTCTGGAGGCTGAAAATTACCAATGAGAATGTCCTTAATTCAAAGATGTACATTTTTTCATATATTAACATTCCTAAAAATCTGAATGCATTGATGTGTTTGTTTAAAGTGGCCACATATTTTTCTTCTCAAAAAATAAAATAAAATAAAATGTCCTTAAGTCCATAGTGCTTTTTTGCAATTGACAGCATTTAGAACTGAGAAAAATACAAATGAGTCATTTAACTCACTTTAAATGGAACTATAGCCCTGGCCAGTGTGGCGCAGTGTGTTGGAGTGTTGTCCTGTAGTCGAAGGGTTGTGGGTTTGATTCCTGGTCTGGACACATACCTGGGTTGCAGGTTCGATCCCCAGTCCAGTCACATACGGAAAGAAACCAATCAATGTTTCTCATATTGATGTTTCTTTTTGTCCCTTCCTCTCTCTCTAAAACGGCAATGAAAAAATGTCTTCTGGTGAGGATAAAAATATAAAATTAAATAATTGGAACTGTAAGTCCTTTAAAACATTGTTTTTTATGCTAGAACTTGCCAGGACACACTAAAAAGTAGAAGGTGAAATGCATGTACACTTTTAAGAAAAAGCATAGGAGGACAAAACCATGTGTTGCTTGTGGCCACGCTGAGTGCCCGGGTCTGCGTGCCCTTCCCTCTCCCTTGCCCTCAGCCATACTTAAAACCACCATCAGGGTTTAGCCTGTTCAGGCAGAAGTTACTGGGCATAAAATGAAAGATTATCCAAGAGGGGGTATCCTCTATGGCACAGGCTTTTCTGTGGGCCTGAGGCAGCACAGCTGTGTCTATGGTGCCATGGGTGGGCATGACTGAAGGCTGCTGGGCTGCAGGGGGCAAATATTACTGTGCCTCTGCCTCCCCCCTCCTACCCCACTCTCTTCTGGGACAACTTGGGGGAGGTCAGAGCTGCAGGGACCACACAGATATCAGCCAAGAATACATTCAAGTTGTCAGTCACTCACTCAGCCAGGCTTATTTCAAACTTTGGAGGGTGGGGAGTGGGCTGGGTGGAGACCTGGAATCACACTGGATAATCCCAGCTGGGGTAAACCTGAGAGCCTGAGTCCTTGGCTTTGGGAAGGGAACATCCAGGCTGGTCCAAACTCTCCTGTCCTCCTTGGAGACCAAGGACTATGGCTGCTGTGGGCCTAGCCCAGAGGTAGTAGACAAGGCTGGGTCTCTTGCCTATTACCTTTGCTGGGTCCTAAAGCCCACGGACCAGAACAACTTCCTAACCACCTTCCTCCACCCTTTGTACCATCTTCTAGAGCTCAAGTGGAAGCAATTCCAACCTACACCTTGATGCAGAACTTAGAGGTGCAAACTTTATGATTTCTAGGACATTTGGCATTCTCTTAGGATTCAATATCGTTCAACCTGGGACCCTTTACCTGACATCCTTATAGAGCAGAATTCTCAGCTTCCTTCTCTGCTTCAGCTCAGGACCAATGACTCCTGCCCGCAGGCAACGCTCCCTGGGGTCACCTCAGAGCTAAATCCCTAAATTATAATTCTGCCCCTCTTCTCCCCACTTTGTGCTGCCTCCACATCTCACTCGTACATCTATTATTGCACTTCACTCACAGTTCCTTGGTTATTTGTTTACCTAACGGGCTCCTCTGTGGACAAGACTCGCTGTTGCTTTGTGTTATTCCCAGCATCCAGCCCTGCATCTAACATGCCATCCTCAGGAGCTGTGTATCTGGGAGCCCTTCTCTGCACCAGCCAGATAGGACCTGTTGGAGGAAGATGGAAAAAGTGCTCTATGAGCAGGATTGTGAAATGATAGGGATGACGTGAGGGGCTTTCGAAACCTGGGAAGGAGTACCCACGTGAACTAGAGCCCCTTGCTATTCTGGGCCACCAGCCGCTCCGAGTTGACTCAGGACAGCCCAGGAGCTGCAGTCAGCTGGGGACAGAGCAACCCCACCGGTGCGTTCCTCTGCTGCCCCCTGGTGGCTCCCTGGGCCTCGGCTGAGCAGGAGAGACCAGTTGTCTGGCAAACTTCTCAACTCCGTGAGAGCCTCAAGACCGATTTCCCTGGAGTCTCCACTTCACAGCTGTCCAGGCAATGCCTCTTTGCCACACGGCGCCAGGAACAGCTAAGACCGGGCATGAGATGTTTTTCAACTCAGAGCTGTAATTTAACTCATAGTGGGATCTGCAGTGGCTTCCTTCACTATCTAAGCCTGTTTTCTCATCCGTGAAATTCTGGTGATGATATTCTCAAGAGGTCAGCCCCTGGAAACTCTCGGGTGGAGGGTGCAAGGGCCTGAACTGGGGGGATGAGGGGCTGCTGGGTGAGAGACTGCGGCATCCTGGCCTCCCCCCACCCCCACCCGCAACACTAGGCTGCTGCATGCCCTCACCTGACTGAACCCAAAAGCGTCTTCTCTGGCAAGAAGGAAACTGAGGGACCCTGGATTAGAGGTCAGCTGGCACAGGCGAGGGTGTGGGCTCCAAAAGAGAAACAGATGGTTTTGCTGTCCAGTATGCTGACTGCTGAGACCCCTGGCTCTCCTCCCCTCCCCACTGGGCCCTGAGAGTCACCCAGCCAGACCTTTACCTCCAGGTGTGGGATTTTAGGAAACTTAGAATCTGAGAAGCCCATGAGGAAAGACCTAAAGCCCTTGACACAAACAAACAAACAGAAAGGAGAAGAAAAGCCTAGCATAGCAAAGGAAACCATCAACTAAATGAAAAGGCAACTTACCTAATGGGAAAAAATATTTGCAAATCATATATCTAGTAAGGGGTTAGTACAAAAAATACATAAATAACTCATACAACTCAATAGTCAACCCCACCACCACCACAAACAATCTGATTTAAAAATAAGTACATGATCTAAAGAGATATTTCTCCAAAGAGGACAGACAGCTGGCCAACAGGTACATAAAAAGGAGCTCAGCATATTAATCATCATCTCACACCTGTTAGAATGGCTATTATCGAAAAGGCAAGAAATAACAAGTGTTGGCGAAGATGTGGAGAAAAGGGAACCCTCATGGGCTGTTGGTGGGAAGGGAAACTGGTGCAGCCACTGTGGAAAACAGTGTGGCGAATCCTTAAAAAATTAAAACTAGAACAACCATATAACCTGGCAACTTCACTTCTGGGCATTGTTCCGAGAAAACGAAGACACTAACTTGGGACGATGTCCACACCACCATGTTCGCTGCAGCACTGTTTGCAGTGGCCAGTACGTGAAAGCAACCTAAGTGTCCATCAGCGAATAAATTGATAAAGAAAATATTTTATATATATAGTAATTCAGACGTAAGAAGGCAACTCTGACATTTATGACAAAGAAAGACAAATACTGCATAATCTCACTTATTTGCGGAATCTAAAAATAAAACATCAGCAAAAAAAAAAAACCCCACAGATACAGAGAACAGGCTGGGTTGCCAGAGGCAATGGGGGTGGGTGGGTGAAATGGGTGAAGGTGGTCAAAAGCACAAAATTCCAACTATAAAATAAATAAATCCTGGGGGTTTGATGTTACTACAGTTAATAGTACTGTACTGTATACTTGACAGTTGCTAAGAGACTAGATCATGAAAGTTCTCTTCACAAGAAAAAAATCATAAGTATATAAATTGATGGATGTGAACTAGATTTACTTTGGTGATCAATATATACACATATACAATCATTATGGTGTACACCTGAAACTAATATAATGTTATATGTCAATTACATCTCAATTAAAAAAGAATCGACATGAAAAACAACCTGAAAACAGGCAATTGTGTGTGAGGGAAAAACTATTAGTCATTTTAATAAAATTAATTTAACATCCTCAGAGATATGAGAAAAGCTACTGTATCCATCAAGTAGGAAGAGATTGCTTTTTTAAAAAAGGAGCAATAAGCAGATTTTTAGAAGTTTTTGAAAGTAAACTTTAAAAACTCAACAGAAAGAAAAAATGGAGGAAATTTCTTAGAAAGCATAGCCAAAAGGAAAAAGATGGAAAATCAGAGAAACTAGAAAAGGAAGTCTAACATCGAAATCACTCTTTCTGAGTTCTAGAGAGATGGAGGGGGGAGGAATTTATAAAGAAACAATTCAATAATAGTGAGCAGAACTGAAGGATGCACGTTTTCGGATTGAAAAGGCCTGTATGAGCCCAGAAAAATGGATAAAAATGGACCCACGCCAAGGTGCACTATGGTGACATCTCAGAGCTCTGTGGGGGTAAGATCTGAGAAGCTTCAGGGAGGAGAAACCGAGAAGCAAAAAAAGGCCAAGACACAGAATGGCTTCTGACTGCTTAACAGCAACCTTAAAAGCAAGAAGACAATGAAGCAATTTTGCAAGGAAAATTATTTCCAATCTAGACTTACAAATCCAGAAAACTGTCAGTCAGGTGGAAAGGAGGAAAAGGTCATTTTCACGCACATACACAATTTACCTGGAGTGCGCCCTTTTCCCATATAGTTACTGGGGCATGTGTGGACTGCAGCAAGAAAGAAAGCCGGGGAGGAGGGAGGCAGGAAACAGGTGTTCTCGGGCTAGCGGTGGGGAAGGGAGAGGAGGAAGGGAGCTGGGCACTTGGAGAGAACGACCAGGCCGGCTGGGCACAGGCATGGCGAGGGTTGCCATCAGCAAGCCGCTCACTGCCTTGCCTGGCACCGTGTGCTTCACCTGCAGGCAGAATGCTGCCCAGGGGTCTGGCCGGGCTCAGCTGCTTGTCTGGAGTTGGCTGGTTAGGAGTGGGTGAGGATGAAGTTCCTGTTCTCCCCACAGCTGAGGTTCAGCTGAGCACTCTCTCCAACCTGCTCCTGGGGGTGGGTTTGGCCACACACAAAGAGCAGCCATCCTCAGACCACCATGTCTCTGCTGGGAATCCACCGGGGGTTCCTGCGAAAACCCAGTCAAATCCTCCTCTGCCATGGCTCTGAGTTCAAGTTTTACTTGTGACCTCACCCGACGACTTTTCCAATGGGTTTCTCGGCAGCTCTCAGGGAGGCTGAGCCAGACTTGGTCCAGCGGCTCCTCTCCTGGGAGCTTCCACCCAGTGGTGCAGGTGGCCCTTTCCTCACACGGGGGTATGAGCTGGCGGCTCCCTGCTCATCACAGTGCGCTGCTTGGGTGGGGACAGATGTGCTGGGTGTTCAACCACAGAGGAAGGCAAAAGGGTGATCGGGACAAAGGCCCAGATGGTGATAGAAGGATGAGATGGGAAGCCACAGAAAGGGGACCCAGGGACCTCGCAGTGCTGGGGACGTTCTGTCCTTTCATCTGTCACTTAGGTCGCACTTGAAGCTGCACATGGCGGTTTACGCTCTCCTCTGCATACATGACATTTCACAGCTGTAAAAAGTTTAAGCTCATTGGAAGCTCTGTGTGGAGGTGCCAGGTTTGTCAACACTGCAGGTCACTCGAGGGTTTTTGGGTGGGGACTCAGCCATGTCCTTCATTAACTTAATCATCCCATTTTTATGTCTTTGTCTTGTCCCTGCCTCTGCCCTCCCTAGAATCCCCAAACCATGTCCCTCTGGTTCAGTGTCCCCAGAAAAGGTTTGCTTGGCTTTCTGCTGGGGTGGGGGTGGGGCTCTGCAGGGTGGAACACAGACTTTCAGCCAACCTTCTTGTATTCAGGCCTTCTCCTTCCCCCACACAATTCCCCACATTTACAGAACCCAGGGCCTCCAGTCCCTGAACAGATCAGAGGCTCTGGGCAGTGAATCAGCTTGCTTTTTAAAAAATCGAACTATAATTGACATATAACAAACATTGTGTGTGTTTGAGGTTTATGGTGTGGTGTGATTACATTTATGTCTATTGCAACATTGTTATCTCCTGTAGTGTGAACTAACACCTCTATCCTGTCACATAATTGTCATTATTTTTTGTGGTGGAAACAATTAAGATCTAGTCTTTTAGCAACTTTGAAGTTTATAATACAGTGTTGCTGACTAAACTCATTATGCTGTGAGAAAAAATAACTGACTTCTTTCAAAAATCCTTTTTCCCTCTGCACCTAGTTGGGTTCTTGACTTCCCCCACCACTGAGTTTTTCTTTCAGTCATAAATGTCCCATCTCTGAATTACTGACATCTCTCACCAGGGGTGTGTCTGTCTGCCTTCCCTTTGGCTGGCTGCTAATTCTCTCCCCAGCCTCCGGCTGACAGAGTTCTCATTCCTGCACCCTCTAACTCGTCTACATCTCTTCCTGAGGTGAGTCCATTCATTCCCAAAGTGTTCATCTGTGCCCCCACGGACACCTGACACAGGCTGAGTCAGTCAGATTCTACCTCCAGGAATTTAGAACATTGCCCTAAGAGGCAAAGACTAGAGGTCCTGGGAACTGAGCAAGATTTAGCAATGCCCTAGAGCAAGCAGTGACACTCAAAAGTCTTATCTCGGGCAGAGGAGGTCTGTGTACATTCTCACATGTGTGCAAAAGCATATGACCTAGAATAATCATTACAATATTGTTGTTCTAGCACAAGATCAGAAACAACCAATTTAACAGGAAATCAGTTAAAATAAATTGTGGTACAGTCATTTAATAAAGTAGATTGGAAATAACCAATTTAACAAGAAATTGGTTAAAATAAATTATGGTATATTCACCCAATAAAGTACTATGCAGACAATAATTAGAATAAGCACCTATTTTGTACTGAGTTAGAACAGTCACCAAGTAATATTGATAAGTAGAAAGAAAGGGCAGAACAGTACATATAGGAAGAAAGAATGAAAGAAAGAAAGAAAGAAAGAAAGAAAGAAAGAAAGAAAGAAAGAAAGAAAGAAAGAAAGAAAAGAAAGAAGGAAGGAAGGAGAAAAAGAAAGAAAAGAAACAGAGGGAGAGCGAGAAAAGGGACATACATTCACATGTTCACATAAGCACTAATAATTTCTGAAATGATTCATAAGAAACTGGTGACAAGGTTTGACTGTGGGAAGGTGACCTGGGAGACCAGTGGGGATGGGACTGAGATTTACATATCCTCACATGTCCTTCTGTACTTTTTGAATGTTTTAAAAACAAACTCTGTGAGTTGTTAGCTCCGTGACTTAGACGGTGGCCCACTCCAGGGGTCCCAGAGTCTAGGAGCAGTGGCCAGGCTGCACTTCATGTCCCGGTGAGTTAGCACCTTTTGGGGTCAGTTCACACCTGCTCCCTGGGGGTCAGCCTCCTCTCCAATGGAACTTCTGGTGCCATTGACCCCACCTTTATCTCTAGGGGTCATGGGCAGCACCATCCAGGCTGCAACAACTAGAACCCTGAATTCTCTGGCTCGGAGATTAGTCCAAGCAAAGAAAGAAACATGACTCAAGGCAAGCAATGATCGCTCTACTGAGATTTCTAGGAAAGAAATCCACGCCCTTACTAGCTTGCACAAAGGAAACGGGGCTGAAGCTGAGGCCACCATCCTACCTCTTGGCGAAGGACTGTCCGATGAGAGACAAGGAATGGGGGGCAGGGGACTAGCCCCTGGGGCATTGTTCAGGCCTAGACAAGGCTGCCCTTCTCCACTGGATTGTCTACACATGCCCTACCCACTTCCAGGCCTCCCATCCATTTCTCAGCCCACACCAAAGGGGATTTTCCCCCACCACTTGAGGGAAAACTGCACATGTCAAATCTGGGGCCACTTTTCTGTCTCATCAGAGTGCACCCCTCAGCAGCCCCCCTTAGAAGCCTGTGCGCTCCTGGCATTGGCGGCGCACACTCCTCAGCTCCCTTCCTTCTCTCTGGCTTCTCCTCTCTCCCTAGTGGTGATGGGGTTTCAAGGGCTCATCCCCATGTCTTCTTGCTCGTCTATACCTAGCCCATCCATTCCCAGGGTGTTAATCACCACCTATATATTTTTAAAAATATGTTTATTGATTTTTAGAGAGCCATGAAGAGAGAGAGACAGAGAGAAAGAGAGAGAAACATCCATTGGTTGCCTCCCATATGTGCCCCAACCAGGGATCAAACTCCCAACCTTTTGGTTTATGGGACAACGTTCCAACTGAGCCAGACCGGGAGGGGGCCACCTGTATTTGATGATGCCGAATTTGTATTCAGCCCAAACCTCTTTTCCAAGCTCCAGAAGATTTGCATAATTCAATTGCTATACTTGAGTAAGCCAAATTCCGAATTCCTGCTGCACTCAAAGCTTATTTCCCACCCGGTATTATTCCCCATAGCACACAGGACCACCAACCAGCCAGATGCTTAAACCACTAACCTGGGAGCCATCTGGGCTCTTCTCTCTCTGCATGTAACTCATCAGGAAGACCTGCCACTTTTACCTTCAAAACCTGTCTTGAATTCATTTATGTCCCTCCATCTCTACTCTCATGGCCTGTAATGGTCATAAGTGTGGTCCCACTTTTCTCCTCCTGAATACATGGTAGGATGGCACTTTACCACACCATCTGAAGTTAGGCGTGCCCATGTGATTGACCTGGTCAACAACATGTGAGAAGAAAAGATATCTGTCACTTCTGGTGGGGAAGAGCCAATACATTTCCCTTCCTCCTGCCCTGGGGATTATGGAAATTATGTTGAGATGGGGACACCATCAGCCTAGATCTCTGAGACATTAAAATGAGCAGAGACCCTCTGCTAACCCACAAAAAACTAAGCATGAGGAGAAATAAATATTTGTAATGTTAAGCCATTCAGGTTAGGAGCTATTTGTTACTGCAACACAACCTAGCCCATTCTGTCTCATACACAAATGGAGTGCAAGTCACCCAAACTGCTGCAATAGTCTCCCACTTTTACTCTCTCTCTGTCCACACAGGAGTCAGAGTAACCCTTTACAGTGCAAATCAGACTCCATCACTACCTCCCTCGGACTTTTGGGCAGCTTCCCATTACACCTGGAAGAAAATCCAAACTTCTTCCTACAGCCTGAAAGGCCCTGCAGGACCTGAGCCCTGCCTCTCAGTCTGACCCAGTCTCCCACCCAGGTTCCCTCACTCATTTCTGCCCAGTCCCCCTCTACTCCTTGCTATCACTAAGGCACTGAACACTTTCCTGACTCAAAGCTTATGCCGATGCCATTTCCTCTGCCTGGAACCCTTTCCTGCACTTGTTGCAGGAAACAGCTGGCTCTTTCTCATCCTTCAAGACTCAGCTTACAAGACACCTCACGGAGGCCCCACCTCTGCTACATTCTTCGCATTTCCTTGTTAGCTCTTATCACAAGGTGGAATTGCATTTGTTTTTCATTGTTATTTACTTGTTTACTCATAAAATTGTAAGCTCTGTGGAGTCTCTGTCAGCCCTCAACAAATATCTGTTGAATGGAGGAATGAGTGGACAAGAAGTTCTGCAAAGGGTGATGGTGGTGATGCGGATATCACTGACCAGTGGACCAATCAGCCTCGCCCTGCGGGACGGCTCCTTCCAGGTAACGGGACCAAAGTCTTCTCCATGTTTTTTATTCCCCTCAGGAGCTGAAGCACCTCTGAGATAGTGGGGTTTCTCCAGATGGCTGGGCTGGGACTGTGCCCCCTTTCCACTCCTGCAGCTCACCAGGCGCCAGCCCAGCCTGGAGCGGGTCCAGCAAGGGCCAAGGGCTGAAGAGCGGTCGGCCAGCTCCAGTGGGGAGGCAGCCAGCTGCTGCCGTCACAGAGAGAGTGTCCTGGCCAGCGCTCTAGAAATAGCCCAAGGTCAAGGTGGGGTGCTTCCGTCCCCTACCTATATAGAAGTCTGGGGAGAGTCTAATTCCAGATTTCCCTCCACCCCACTACTGGGATTCCTTACCCTGGTCTGGAACTCCCTGATTTCCAGCCATGTCTCCGCAGACCCCTTCTTTACCACTGATCTCACAGAACCCCGTCCTCCTACCACGTGTCAGCGATAGAGAGGGTGGGCCTTATCCCATCTCATGGACAGGGCACTGGGGCTCAGGGAGGCCAGGGGCCTCTTCCAAGGTCACACGCTGAGGTTACCGATGAACTGGAATTCACGAGTAGAGACCCATCCCAGCATCAGTGCTTCCTCCCAGCAGGACCTTCCACATGAGGGAGGCGCGAAACGGACTTCCACAGCCTCTGCCCCAGGCCAGTCTCAGCCACAGGTCACTGCTCAGTCACTGCTCAGCCACATGTCTCAGCCACATGTCACTGCATTTGCCCTGTGTACTCAGACCCTATTTCCTGGTGCTGGGAGAGCGGTTTGGCTTCTTCAGCTGATATCCCTGGGACCACGCTCTTTTCTGCCTGAATCCACAGTGTCCATTTCCACCTCCGGTCCTGGATACTCTGACTGTTTGCCCGGCTCACCCACCTGACCTCCCACATGGCCAGCACCCAGTCCACTGTCTTCACACCCACAAAACATTCCCTCTTCTAACAAGGAAAGCTGAGGACTCTGGGGGAGGGGGCTCCAGCCACCAGCTTCATCAGCCCCTTGGTCTGAGTCTCTGTTCCCCTGCTGCCCCTGCTCACAGAGCTTCCGGCAGCAGTGGGAGGAAGCAGCAGGGGTGTAAGTCAGGGAGCCCAGCAGGATTGGTTGGAGCAGGTGAGGGGAGCAGGGCAGCTCAGGTAGCTGGGGCAAGGGAGGAGGAGCCCACAAAAATGGGTCCTTTTGACCAGGACAGGACAGAGTGTTACCTAGTACATTTCTACTAACCAGATTATAACAAGTAAGGGAGATACAGGAATTAGAAGAGAATAAAAGATAGATTTTTTAAAAGAAATATAGTGCTTGAATTTAAAGGACATTCAGTAGGTCCAAGCAGAAGCTGGTAGAACCTTCTGGAGTAGACAACCTTCAGAACCTGAACAACCCATACTTCGTTAGCAGGCCAAGGTTCCAGGCACGCAGGCCCCACGAGCGCTCTGCATAGCTGTGGGGGCCACCTTCACATTGCAGTGATTGTGAACTTGGACATTTATTGCAGTTCTCTGGCAGGAGGCAGTCAGGTGTCTTAAGGAAGGAAGGGCATCTTTTCTGACTCTGTGGGGGCTAGTGATAGTGCTTCAGAGAGGTACTTATAAGAAGTATAAAGTCAACTTTTTCTCTTCATAAGTTAAAACATCTCTAGTGTAAACTTGCCTTCTCAACTCATTTACATGACAGCTCTTTCAGAGCATGCAAAGGTTGAAATAAATTAGCATCCACTCTTTGTTTGTTAAGGTTTTATTTATTTTACTTTCAGAGAGAGGGGAAGGGAGGGAGAGAAGCATCAGTGTAAGAGAGAAACACAACTGGCCACGTCCTGCCAGTGCCCTGACGGGGAACCAAACTGGCAACCACTCACTGTGCAGGACCACAACCAGCCAACTGAGCCACATCAGTCAGGGCTAACGTCCATTCTTAATTACAGAGGGCCAAATTAAGGAAGACAGATTTTATGTCATATGCTTTGGGGGTGAAGGGGAGCAAGAACGTTTATGATCTAGTCTCAGAAGTCACAAACCATCAATTCCCCCATATTCCATTCATTAGAAATGAGTCACGAAGTCAGCCCACATTCATGGGGAAGGGAATTAAGCTTTACTTTTTAAAGAGTATCAAGGAATTGGTGGGCATATTTTAAAACCACCAAAAAGTGGAAAGAGTACAGGATGAGGAATCAAAATGCCTATGTTGTAATCTTACTTCTAAATATTAAGAGACTTGAGCACATCTCTTCATCTCTCTAGATCTATTTCCCCATCTGCAAAATGAGAAGCCTGCCTCCAGTGACTCTGAGGTTTCACTTTTCAATGAGTATCTGCCTCAGTGTTCCAGCACTCAAGACCCTAGGCCTTAACCACAGACCTCAGGCAGACTGCCCCTCCCTCTCAGCAAGCCTCACTGGCTCCTGGCCAGAGGAGCAGCTGCCACTCAACAGCATCCAAGCCTGAGTTCATCAGAGTCTCTAGGGCGAGATCCTGGCATCAGTAGGTTTCGCAGCTCCCCAGTAGCTCCAACATGCAGCCACAACAGAGAATCGTGGCTCTAACAGCTCTGTGTGAACCCTCAACAGGAAATCTTTTTTCTTTTTTAAAAAGATTTTTATTTTTTTTTTAAAGAAGGTAAGGAAGGGAGAAAGGGAGAGAAATATTGATTGGTTGCCTCTCACATGCCCCCAACCAGAGACCTGGCCTGCAGCCCAGGAATGTGCCCTAACCAGGAATTGAACCGGCGACCTTTCAGTTTGCTGGATGGTGCCCAACCCACTGAGCCACACCAGTCAGGGCCGTTTTTTCTTTTTCTTTTTATTGTTGATGCTGTTACAGGTGTCCCCATTTTACCCCCTTTGCCTGCCTTTACCCAGCTCCCCGCCCCCTTCCCTCTGGCCGTCCCCACACTGTGGTCTGTGTCCATGGCTGGTGCGTCTGTGTTCTTTGGCTAATCCTGTCACCATCTGCAGGGAATCACTTTTACAAATAAAATAACATTTCATGTGACTACTTACAGATTTGGGTTTTTCTTTGATTTGTATACACTTTCAGGGACCTTACACTGCGTAGAGCACAGACATTTTATGTTCAGTTAACTGTATTTTGGGTCAGATTTGCCTACGAGACCACTTTGCTCTATGCTGCTGAAAGAAAAACTTAGAGAAAATTAGAGTTTAGAGAAATTTTTCATGGCCAGGGCAGAACTTTTTATAGAATTGTTTCCCTTGCTCAGTGCTTCTCATCGTGGTATTGTTTCTGTGGGAAAATTGATCCAATTTTTATCTTTTCAACTTATACCACCTTTTCCTAGAATATAACCTGCTTTAAGTTTAAACAATACCTACCCTTTTTTCGCTTGTGTATGTGCATGTGTGGGTGTGAGAACAGTCAACATTCTTCAAGACAGGGCAGAGCCCGGCGCTGAGAACGACGCAGGACTTGGAACACCCTGATAAGAGACGTCTCTGGAAGGCCATGGGTGGGGGCCGTGGGTGGGTGCTGGACACGGTCAGCTGGGCTCTTCTGACGCTTGACTCAGCGTCCCTCTGCACACACGCTCCGCCTGGGCAAGCCGCTGCGTCGTACGCCCAGCTGCCCCAGCTCGCTCAAGACCGAGGGGTTTCCTGGGATGCAAGACTTTCAGTGCTAAAACTTGGAAAATTCCAGAAAACCAGGACCATCAGACACCCTTCGAGTGCTGCGGGGCTGTGAGTACCGCCTCCATCTTTCACCGCTGCCACATGCTGCCGATGGGCGGGATGCTCCGGCAGCCGCCCCCGCTTGATGAATGCTTGCGACTACCTGGGCACCTGGTAGCAATGAAGCCAGGGCTGCCCTGCTGAGGAGCAGGTGGCTTCACTGAGAGAAACGGGGGCAGTGAAAGCACCCTCTGCGGCTCTTAGGGACAAGTTTCCAGAGCCCGAGGCCCTGCCACATTGACTTCCATCAGCCATCTCCAAATACCGGAGTGCCTGTCATTTAAAAAAAAAAAAAAAGACATGACCTGAGACCAGGGAATCGCTTGAGGAGTTCATGTCTCACCCCGGAGATTCTGACTTCACTGAGGTAGGGTCCAAGTTTGCACACACATGCGCTTGTGTGCGCGCGCGCACACACACACACACACACACACACACTTCTCGATTTTTTTCCCCTCTGGTTTCTCTCCAGGCAGGGAATTTCTCTCCCGGATATGAAAATTTTATCACTCTTAAACTTCTCTAGTTCTTTCTAAGGCTATCTTCAGCAAAAATGGCCTCCTAGAGAAATCAGAACTTTTTGCTCTATCAGTGGCAACCAGATGATAGATTCTCTTCACGGGCAATTCTAACATAAAAGTTCAAACCACTCTCCTTCCTCTGTGAGTAAACTGTCCACTCCTGGGTGTGAAGGCTTGTTTGGGGTCCCCCGTCCCTGCCAGCTCCCTCCTGGGTTTCTCCTCACCAGGAGCCATGGTTTCAGAGGTTCCCTTGTTCCCCATCTTGTACCCCTGGTTCTGCCCAACCTCCTGGCCCGAAACCCCCTGATTTCTACAGTTCACCATTCTGGGGTGCAGGAGGGCTCCTGTGTTATTTCCATGGGCCCACCTCACCAGGCCAGCCCACAGGACAGGAGGCTGGGCCACAGGGTCTCTGGCAAGCACACTTCCTGCACCGTATCTAGAAGGCGATTAGTCTCAGGGCCTGTGGCTGCCATGTAAGGCAAGGTCACTTGAGGCCACAGCAACAGTGGTCAAACTGGGAGACCAGGTGTGTCAACAAACTACAACAACAGCTGACCTGATGTTCTCCTTCCAAGGTCCCGCTCTCACGCTCTGGCGGTGCTCAGGCTCTGTGAGACCCTTGCCCTAGTGTCCTCTTGAGCTAAGCCCACAACAGCAGATTTCTGTCACTTGCCAGCAACCAACCCCAGGGAGAGCCACCAGTGTCCACTGCCCCCATAGGCACCTTCTTGGAACCTAAATCTGAGCCTTTCCTGTTCTCACAAAATCTCCTGAGACCCTTCTTCTCTGGCTCCTTTTCAGCTCTCAAGAGAGCTGGCACCCACCTCGCCTTGGGCCTGTTTCCTGGAGTTTGAGGAGAGCTGGCCTCTTCCCTCACTCAGGCACCCTCGCCCTGGCTGCCACAGAGCCCCAGGCCCTCGCCCACCCCTGCAGTTCCCATGGCTCCGACTCCCCCGCTGTCCTCTGCCCAGGAACATTCTACAACACACCTCTGTAGAACACTTTGAACACGAAGTAAATAGTGGTTTCCTCACATTCACAACTGAGGAGTCTTAAACTGGAACGCTCCCCACTCCCCCACACTACCCTCCCTGGCTCTGGCCCAGACCTTTAGGGGTGGGGGCGGGGCTGCCCAGGATTGCTGGGCTCAGCCAGCAGTTTCAGATCACCTATTAGGCCTTCAGGTTCACTGGGTTACCCCGGCCCACCCACTCTGGTGCTGGAGTGAGAATCACAGTCAAGTGACAGGCCAGGGCACTCAGCTACCCAGAGCAGAGAGGCCTTGACTTTGAGATGCACTCCTAACCACTGCACAGCCCTGCTTCTTCCTGGCCACAGTCTCTGACAGCCCCCAGGGCCACATCCTCAGCTAGCCTCTTCTTTGTCCCAGCCCTGTGAGGGCCCGGGGGCCTGGCTTCTCCTCTTCTAGGATGTGGTGTGGGCCTCAGGGGAGAGCTAGAACAATGCTGAGCCCCTTATCAACAGCTAATCCCATCCTGGCCAGCTTCTGGACTTCCCTTCTCAGAAACGCCAACTCCTATTTTAACACATGGCGTGTTCACTTCTGAGTCACCTCAGCCCCGATTGTGTGCTGCCGCAGCAGTGATGGCCCCTCCCTAACACCTCAGCCAAGCTCTTCCAGAGGAGTAAAGACCAAACACCTTCAAGTCCATCCGGAACAGGCCTGGCTTCCTTTTGCCCTGTCACAAGATCCTGGCGCCACAAATTACAGAAGCTAGAAAAGACCCTAGAAATCATCAGAGTCCACCCCCTCGTTCACAGCTGAGTTCACCAAATCCCAGTGAGGACAGGGCCCCTCTCAAGGTCACACAGCAAGGTCAGGCAGAGCTCCCAGTTCAGTCCCTTGTTCCTTGTCTTCTCAAAGGACAAGAGAGAGGAAAACTGAGGGGTAAGTGGCTGTTCAGTTTTGTTCCTATTCAGACTTCAGTTCCATACCTGCACAAAAAGGATGCTTGTCCCACTCAGGAGTCAGCCCTGTCCCCCTACCCCCCACCCCCCAGCAACAGGAATGGTCTCAGACACCCTGGGTATCAGGAGTGACTTTGCCCAGAAGGAGAAATACCAGGAACCCTCATGAATCAGGGCCTCCAAGTGCCCCAACTGTGGCATTTAGCAGGAAAAAGTGCTCCAAGGCTAACAAGAAAAGAGTCGGTACCATGGGAAGTCTGCACACCAGCCCCTTCCAGTGACATCTGCAGCTCTGGAAAATGAGACCTGGGCCCAGGACGACCTCCCAGAGGCCCTGTTCTGAGACAGTGAGAAGGATTTATAATGCACCCACAAAAGGGGTCTGGGCTAACCTCAGCAACCTTGTGTTCAGGCTCCCACAGTTCAGCCCTGCACCCCTGCACTCTCTTACTCACAGCACGTGGGCTCTGAGGCCCACTAGCAGCCACTATGTGAGCATGTGCGACAGAAAGGCCCAGGTCAAGCCACTCACCCTCTTGGTAGAGTGTGTAGACTAACACGCCCTTCCTCCAGGGTTGGTTTAAGCATGAAAGCATTTGGAACACTGCCTGGCATGTGATCACTTAGCTGTCATCATCATCATCATTATTATTTTAAGCACTCAGCAGTTATGACCGGCTTCCTTTAGCTCAAGTGTATCACCCAAGGGCCAGCATTGTGAAGGCAGGAAGTGTAAGCCCTGTGATCCTCAGGGTCACACTGGGTGCAGCTTCAGGGGATGTCTGTGAAGTGCAGAAACATAAGCCAGAAACTGGAGTTGGAACATTCCAGAACTGGAATGGAGGGTTTGGTCAGTGTGATGTGTGTTCTACAACTCAGCGAAAACATTTAGTGAACATTTACATATGTGTTGCTCAATATTTGCCAAAATACTTCCATTCTTTTTCTTCTGTGTTTTACACACACAGAAGTCAGATGGAGATTTTCATGTGACAGGTGGAGACTGAAGACTGGAGAGGGTGGGCGCTGGCCTGGGAGGACTTAAACTTTTGGCACTCGAAATCCTCATATACTTTGCGATGCCTTTTTGAAGGCATTTTCAAGCCTTATATATTTGATTACAAGCTTCTTTTTAATTTTTCAATTTTTCATTTTGAAATGACTTAAACTGCATTGCAAAAGCAATTTTTTAAAAAATTCCTGTATACCCTTCACCTGGCTTTCCCAAGTGTTAACATCGTCTGTAAAAACAGGCCGATCGAAACCGAGATATGAGCAGTGGTGCAACACTATCTCCAGCTCTCATTCCAGCTTTGCCAACTGCCCCACTAAGGTTCTTATTCTGCTCCGGGATCTGTCCGGGCTTACACACCGCACTGAGTTGCCCTGTCTCCGTAGTCTCCTCCAGTCTGGGACAGGCCCTTCAGTCCCTGTCTTTTATGATCATAACATTTTTGAAGAGCAGTGGCCAATTCTTTTATAGCGTGTTCCTCACTTTGGGTATCCCTGGTGTTTTCCCAAGATCAGACTGGGCTTACGCATTTTTGGCAGGAACACCACAAAGTGGGTACTGAGTCCTTCTCAGTACACCGCACAAGGAGGCGGGCGAAGGTGCTGCACCTCCTTCCTGGTCAGGTGAAGCTTGACCGCGTGGATATGGTGCCTGCCAGGTTTTTCCACTGCAAAGATGCTATTTTCCCTTTGTAGTTAATAAGTAGATTGTGGGAAGATAGCTTCAGACTATGAGCCTGTCTTGCTTCTCATCGCACTTGTACCGCTACCTTCAGCACTCATTGATGGTCTTGCCTGAGACAGTTAAGACTGTGATATTGGCTAAATGGTGATTTCCCACTTTCATCATTCCTTCTACATTTACTAACTGGAATTCTACTATAAGGAAAAGCTTTCCTTTCTTATTTATCTATCTATCTATTTATTTATTTATTTTTGCAATTATTTGTTTCTATCAATATGGATAGTTACTTTATTCTATGCATTAGAATCCAGTACTATCTTTATTTATCTGTTATTCAAATTGTCTCATAGTTGGCCATTGGGAATCTCTTTAATGTGGCTTCTATGACTTTTTATAGTGTCATCATTTTGAACACTTTTGTATAGCACTGCAAAATCTTACAGCCTTATTGGTATTTTTCCTGTCCCAGCTCTAGAATCAGACCTTTCCCCAAGGATTCCCTGGTTCTTTTTACTAGAGAATGGTACTTAGAAGCCAAGATCTAGGAGCTAGTATGCTCATAGCTGCTGGGGTATCATTATTTCCAGTCCCTCTCAGAGGACAAAGCTAGGAAATATGTTTGCAGGCAAACACACATATGCACCCACCTACATCGGTTTCTATTTCTATATCTAATCACCTATGATTAAAAAACCATGAATTCATGTCAATTCTTCTGAGTCCAGTTCAATATACAGGACTCATTCTAGCCTCCCCCTTTCCATTTTTGTTACTCCAACTTCAACAGTGAAAATGTGGTTTTCACTGCCCATAATATATTAACTTATCTGCTTAACCATGGAATACACCTGAAATATTTTCAGGGTTTATGTGCCTTTTTAAAAAAGGTGTGCTATTTAAGTCAAACAATGGGATGTTAATGATCTGATAATTAAGTTAAAGGTGAGTCAGGACAGCCTAATGTTTAATAAAGTGAGCTCTGGAAGTAGGCAGTTACTTAGTCTTTCTGAATCTCACCTTTCTTATACATAAAATAGGTATAATTATATTTAGCTCATAAGATTTTGGTGAGAATGAAGGAGATCATGTATGTAAAATGCTTAGCACACAGGAAATCCTAGATAAATATCACACATTTTTATTAGCTATTAATTAGAAAATAAAGCAGAATTTTCTATTATTACCTAATTGCTTTTACAGAAAGTTGACCCATAATAATACCAGTCCAAATTAGGGAAATAAGTAAGAGGTTGGGAGCTTTGAGGTTTGTCACAAAATTTCTTTTCATGTATTCAATAGTTGTGATGAAATAGTTACCATAATTTTTCTCCAGTAGATGGCAGCACTTGTACCATTGACTTTCAGTAGGGTTCCTAGTGAATCTTAGTAATGAAGTCATCACAAGAGATCAATCAAGCCAGCTGGACACAGGACACACCTTTGGAATAGATAGCCACATACAAAATGTAAAAAATAATTCACAACTTTAGCAAAGAAAAAAAAGTGCCACCCATCTAAGCACACCTGTAAAGAATCAGCAGGGAACTCAAGCAAGTCTGCCCAAAGCAGACCTGCCACAGGGTACCAGCTCCCCCAGGTGGGCACCGGTCAGGTCCCCCAGGCCTCCAAATGAACATCATCCCTGGGATGGAAGTTGGGGACAAGTGGGACAGGACTTACTGAAAGTACCACAGAGAAGCAAGGAACTGAGCAGTTTCTCAGGGCCCTTCCCCATCATACTGTGGGGTCCCCAAGAACTTGTAAATGGACATGAACCCTCCATGCAACCCCACTGCCTTGGGCCACAGAAACCAGAGTTTCAGTTTGAGGCAAGGAACAGAGACCCACTTGACAAAGCTGAAGAAGTGTTGGAGGAAGATGCAAGGCCCACGGTGAAATCCTGTGGCAACCCAACCGCAGCAAAAGACATGCAGACTCAGGAAATCAAGATGGCTACAGGGAGTCACCACACCCTGACACCTTGCTAGCATCACCAGGCCTGCCCCCTTGAGTGGCGGGTGAGGGCAAGAGATGGCCAGGGCTGTAATCCTGAATCTGCCACTTCCTCGCTGTGGGCCTTGACCAAGTTATGTACCCTCTCGGTGCCTCTGTTCCCTCACAGGGAAACCACACAGGGCTCTCGGGTTTTCACTAGGACTATATGAGGTAATATTGCAACGTAACCATTATTATTATTATGTTCATTTTCATTGACTGCTTCATTATGATTTCCGGTCCTCCATGGCTCCTGCTTGCTTAGAGCCATTATGGCTGCCCCAGCCCCAAGACTGTAACTCTCAGGAGTCTCCTCCCTCTGGGCCTCTTAGTTCCAATTCCAGAGAGAGGCCTCTCTGATTGGCCCAGCACCTCACTGTGCCCTAGGCTTTAGGCTAGGCTGGTGGGTGAACTCCTCCATGGTCAAGTAAGATTTGCCTGGTCCCAAAAACATGAGGGCAGCCAGCACCATCAAGGAGTTTATTCCAAAGGTTAGACAGCCAGAAACAAACCAATGACATATTAACCTAGATGTAAAACATCATTTAAAGGCATGTACGTACAGCTTTGAATAAAATACAAATTCATTTAAAGATGCTACTGAACATAGTAACTTTCTTAATTATTAATATTCTAACCAGATATTTCATATGACAATATTTTATTACGTTTTATATACTATTCATCATTACACTAAATATTATCTTAATGAATTAATCTAACTAAAGTACAAAATGTGTCATGTGGCCCTGGCTGGTGTGGCTCAGTGGATTGAGTGCCAGCCTGCTAACTAAAAGGGTCACTAGTTCTATTCCCAGCCAGGGCATATGCCTGGGTTGCCAGCCATGTCCTCATTTGGGGGTGCATGAGAGGCAACCTCATGTTGATGTTTTTCTCCCTCATTCTCCCTCCCTTTCTCCAAAAATAAATCAATAAAATCTTTAAGAAAAGAAAAGAAAAAAAATTATCATGTGGTCTCCATAAAATACTTCGATTGTAAAAAGTTCTTCGTCCTCAAAAACATAGAATACATCCCCACCATACTACATTGAGCTGCTTTGGGTCCACCTTCAAAGCATCAGATTGAGCCTTAAATCCCTGGACCAGCACACATTCCTACCCCACCCTTTCTCCTGGGGGTCCCGCTAACTTAGGGTCCATATCCCTTCCCACCTTTGGCCCCTGCCCCAGCACCCAGCCTCCAATACCTAGGTTGAGCTGGAGAGAGAGCCACTGCCTGGGGGCTCTGATTTTTAGGGGGCAGCATCTCCACTACTAACCAAAGCATCTTCTTCTTTTTAATCCTCACTTGAAGATATGTTTATTGATTTGAGAGAGAGAGAGAGAGAGAGAGAGAACACCAATTAGTTGCCTCCCATACACACCTGGAATGGGGTCAAATCCACAACCTTTTGGTGTGAGGGATGATGTTCTAATCATCTGAGCCACCAGGCCAGGGTCCAAAGCATCTTGAGTGGGAATGACCTGAGCAATTGGGGAGAGGCATCCAACAATGACTCTGAGGAGACAGGAGCCTCTGGTCCTCAGGAGTACACTAGGAGAGATCACAGGCTCTTAGGCAGACACATAAGGGAGCCATGTGATGTGAGTCTTGTGCCTCAGGATAGGAGACCACCTCCAGGCTCAGGGTTCCAGGCACAGGGGAACAGGGCAGGTGCCTGAATGCCAGAACAGGGGCCAAGTCTGCAGCAAGGCAAATCGATGGCTCCAATTTCTGTGTGGGCACAGCCTGCAGAGAATTGTTATTAACTATGGACAACTACGATTCTGATCACCTCATCCTCTGCCTTGAACTTCTTGGCTCCTCAGCACCTCCAGGTAATGCCAGACTCTCACAGCATAGCTTACACCATGGTGGGCACATAGGCAAATGACCTCAACAGGCATCACAGAAGTCTTGCAAGGAAGGTGTTGGTCCTTTGTGTCAGATAAGAAAGCCAAATAGGCAAATGCTGGCCAGGATCAACTTCTACCAAGGAACAGCATCAGAATGAAACCCACCCTGTCTGTGCTATGCCCCGGGCAATAGGCTTGGGCTCCAATTATATGGGTGGCCCACCCTAGGCCAAGTGTGAGTCCTAAAGAGGCCTGAGAACTTCATCAAGCTGTGTGCCCTCAGGGGTGTTGCTAGAGAAGAAGGTGGGCCCAAGAGGCAGTGGTTCTGCTTCTGGGAAAAGTTTCTCACTAAAACTTGACTACTGACCACAAAAGGATGCAGAAGAAAGCTCTGGGCTGGAAGAATTATTCTGTATCCTGATAGGAATAATGGTCACTTGATACAGACATTGTCAAAACCCACCCTCTGGAGCACTTCATTGCATGTAAATTATATTCAATTTTTTTAAATTAGTGGGGGTGGGGACTTGATTGACTGGAGCCTGGACTCCGCCCCTTAGAACCATGGCTCCCCAGGGTGAGATGGTATTACCAGACTGAAGGGGTCCATTTGCCTGAGTGCATCAAAGCCCAGTGAGACACAGACAGGAGTTTGCAGCCAAGAAAGTAAGGCCCTGGCCAGGTAGCTCAGTTGGTTAGAGCTACCCCAGGTTGTGTTACAGAACACACAAGGGGGGCCTGGGATGATATACTATTATTGAAAGAAGGCCCCGGGTCTGTTATGTCCGCTGCCAGAGGAAAGACGTCTCTCAATGCCAGAAATTTGTGAAAAGGAAAGGAAACATTTATTTAATGCTATACAAACTTAAAGTAGTGACCTAATGTCTTCACCAAAATCCCAAAGTCCCTAAAAACACCCACAAACAGACACAGTCCTTCCTTCCTTCCCCCTTTGCCCCATCCAGAGTACCGTATCTCAGGAAAGGAAATAGAAGTCCATGGCTTAGGTAGTCCTCTGGTTCTTCCCAGTTAGTACTCGAACTTGACTGGGAGACCTCCCTGGGTTCCCGGCACCCTCAGCTGAGTCACCAGGATCTCTGCTAAAACCAGGTGGTGGTTCCCCCTTCTAAAGCTGTGGGGGTCCCCACTCTGCCAGGCCGCGTGGTTCCCTCTCTCTGGGATGCGGGAATCTCCACTCTGCTAAAGACTCGTGGTTCTCTCCCTCAGGGCTGCCGCGTGGTTCTCCCTCTCTCAGGGCTGCAGGAGTCTCCACTCCGTTAAGTCCTCGTGGTTCTCCTCCAGGGCTGCCCATGGCTCTTCTTCTCAGGGCTGCGCATGGTTCTTCTTCTTAAAGCAGCATGGTTCTCCTCTCAATGGCCGCCAAATCTGGGTTTTAAATCCCCGTGGCCAATCTTCCTCTGCAGCCTCATTTCCAACTCCTCCCACACTCAGCTTCACAAGCCAGAACTCGTATCCTTCCAGCTTTACTGGGCTGCCATCCTGAGTCTGGGCAGGCATGGCCCCATGTCCTGGAGCCAATCCTCTCTGAGCTCCCACGCAGGCGCTGTAACGCAGGGGACCCCCCCCCCCCAGTTACATCTGGGTGGGGAAGTTACTTCCATTCCCCTGGCTTAGAGCTGATCACAGCTACTTAACATATCTATGCAATCAGTCAAAGATTATAGATATGCCAAACAACCACGCCAGAGCTTAGCTGCAAGGCTGTTGCTATGCTAAACAGCTCTCAATGGCCCTGCTCCATTTGTCCCTTCCCCCAACCCCCCTGGGCAGGGGGGATGGAGACATCTTAAAATCTCCTAGACACCTTGAGTTCTGGACCCCATTTTAAAATGCCCATTTGGGACCCCCCTCTTGGCTGCACCCTGTAACAGCTGCAGTTTCAATCTTTGGTCAGGGCACATACAAAAATCAACCAATCAATGCTTAAATTAGAGGAACAACAAACTGATGTTTCTCTCTCTGTGTCTCCCTTCCTCTCTCTCTCTAAAATTAATAAAATAAAAACTAAATTAAAAAAATAAAGCCCTGGTTTCAGATTTTCCTAAATTCTCTCAAACAAGCTGCATCTGACCTCAGTGAGCCCTGTACCTCTCACTAAGTTGCTCCAGACCTGGCACTAGCAGCAGCCAGCCTTGCTTCCTAGCTTGGCCTCACCTGGGTACCTCCAAGCCCAGCACAAGTAGCAGCCAACTGCAGATCACTTTGTAGCTTATGTTGTGTGATGACCCTGGACAGAACATAGGCAGTGGCTGACATTGGACATGCTAAGAGCAATCAAGGCTACTACAACAGTGAGGTGTAAGCAGTCCACATGGTGCGCACACCTTGAGTACCCAGCTTGGTTATAGGGGAGACTGTGTCACTGGGCCCTACAGGACACCTACTATATTAGGCCACTCAACCAAGCCTGGGAGACATAGCAGCTCTACCTAATACATAGAAACCAACACAGAGAGGCTGCCAAATCAGGAGACAAAGAAGTATGGCT